>NC_056735.1:238627406-238872406 GCF_019279795.1 Protopterus annectens
ACAGAACAGGCTATCACCTCCTGCCATTTATCCTTTCACTGAAATGAAAGAACAGTTTTTATACATAACTGCTTCTTGTGCAATCCACTAAGTTGTATGTATAAATGTAACTACTGATCATGTATAAATGTAATTGAAATGTAACTACTCTGTGTTGAACTGGAACTTAATATAATGCAATGTAAGCAAATGGAGCCTTTCTCCATGGGTCTACACTAGAAATTGCCATTACCTAGTCAGACTTTCTCAGTAAACAAAGACAAATAAATAAATAATGAATAATTACTGCCCACTAGATGGAAAGTCCTCAGTCCTCTTGATGTAAAAACACAGAAAAAGAAATATAAAAGTGGACTACTTTATCCACCAACCTAGCTAGATTATGAATTCAGAGCAAGTAAATCAGCAGAACAAACAATGAGAGCCAAAATACACTTTTTTCAAAATAAGCACAAGGAAAGGTAAGTAAATATCAGCAGTGCAGAATGGGAGGTGCTTTTAAAGCTCAATTTGCAGTAAGGGCAGGCAGGTTAAAAATCTCCAAATTTAAAAAAAGGAGAACAAGGAATGGGTGGGTGTGAAAATCACCAGCAAGGAGGTTTTGCAGCTTATTAGAAAGAGAGAAGACAAGGCCACAGATACACTCTGTGTATTTTAGTATCACTCAAGAAACAGACTGAACAATGTAACACAGTGAAATATGAAGTCTAGATAATTTGTGTCTATTTGCTGCATAGAACAAAAACAGCAGGCCAAACAGATTTCCCAAAATAGAAAACAAATTGGAATAGGTAATACAGAAACAGCTCTATTAGTTTAAGCAACTGTGACAACCGTGCCCTGGCCCAGCAATCAAGGAGTCTCAGTCCTCACTACTAACACCAGGGAGGGCATCTCATATAAGAGGAAAGGATAACAAATACACACAGTAAAGTACAATTTCCCTTAAGTACACACAGAGATCACAGTCAGTCTGGGGCTGGTTGCTCCCTTGCTCTCCAGGTCCCCAGTAAGACTCCCCACTAGCACAGCTATAGGGTCCAGATCATTTTGACACTTAGTCTGGAGTTCCCAGGCCAACAAACTGCATTATTTAGGAATCTAACACCTGCTCAAGAAACTACAACAATAAAAGACATTCCACATGTACACTCTAGCAATTATTCCTTAAGTTAAGACAGTAGAAAGAATGTGTTCAGCCAGTCACTTCGGCACCACTCTTTAGATAATTGTAACTTCACAGAACATTTGAAATGCTTGGCTTAGTTTTCCTTACAGCAGATAGCAATGTTGCAACAATCCTGAAGTTCACATTTTACAGTATTTTCTTTCATTTAAGAACACAAGCCTGTATTTTACATTTATATATACAAATGACAGAATTATGTATCAAATTCTATTTGACTAGGCTGGCAGCCTTCGCCCATCTTTCCCCAATCTTCACATCTCTTCCCCCCTAGAGAACTCAAGCTAGTTTTTCAAGTGACCCTTGAGAAATGCCACTTGAGAGGGTTAGGTCTATCTGGGTGTACCTCACCCCATTCCCTGTCTTGAGAGCCCATCTACATTGGCATTGCTACTCCCACTGCGGTACTGCACTGACATATCATATGCTTGCAACCCCGGGCTCCATCTTAGTAATTTGGCATTTTGCTGACTGACTCTGTTTATCCATGTTAGGGGGTTGTGATCTGTCATAACAGTGAATTTTCTTCCGTACAGATAAGGTTGAAGTTTCTGCAGTGCTCACACTATGGCTAGATATTCTTTTTCTATGGCTGCATAGCATTCCTCCTTGGGTTGGAGCCTACGACAGAGATAAACCAATGGGTGCTCTTCCCCCTCTGAAGAAATCTGGCTAAGGACAGCCCCCACTCCATGGTTTGAAGCATCCACCTGCACAACAAATTCTTTGCTGTAAGCTGGACTGGCTAATACAGGGGGTCCTCCCAAAGCTTCATTAAGCTTCTGAAATGCCTGCTCACATGCTGGGGTCCACACTACCTTATCTGGCCTGTTCTTCCTTGTCAGGTCTGTGAGGGGAGCAGCTATGGTACTATAACTGGGGACAAACTTTCTGTAGTACCCTGCTGTCCCTAAGAATGCCCTCACCTAATTTTTGGTAACAGTTGCAGGCCATGCCTGAATGGCTTCCACTTTGGCAGGTTCTGGCCTTATCTTACCACTTCCCACTCCATGTCCTAGGTAGGAGACATCTGCCATACCCACCTGACATTTCTTGGCTTAATGGTAAACCCTGCCCTCTGTAGTCTGCCCAGCACCTCCCTGATATGCTGAAGGTGCTCTGGCCAGGAATGGCTGTAGATGGCAATATCATCTAGGTAAGGAAAGGCAAACACTCCTGCTCCTGCTAAGATATTATCCACCAGCCTATGGAAAGTTGCTGTGACATTCTTCATCCCAAAGGGCATCTTTGTGAACTCGTACAAGCCAAAAGTAATCACAAAGGCTGACTTCTCTTTAGCACTGTGAGTCAAGGGCACCTGCCAGTAACCCTTGGTAAGATCAATGGTTGTAAGATACTTAGCCCCACCCAGCTGCTCAAGGGCCTCAATTGTCCTAGGCATGGGGTAAGCATCTGACTCTGTGTGACTATTTAATTTCTTGTAATCCACATAGAACCTGGTGCTGCCATCCTTCTTTAGCATCAGCACCACTGGCGAGGCCCAGGGACTGTTGGACTCTTGAATCACCCCTAGTTCCAACATCTCTTGTACCTCCTCCCTCAGGGTCTGTCTGACTCTCTCAGGCACCCAATAAGGGGCCTGACTAATAGGCCTTTGGGGTCCTGTATCCACCTGGTACTGCACCAAGTGGGTGCTCCCTGGTTTCCCAGTGAACACGTCCCCAAATTCCTGCAACACTGCTTGTATTTCTCAAACCTGGGTAGGAGATAGCTGCTGGAACATTGCTACCCCTTCCACCAAGGTGTCAGCCCGAGCCTCACTGAGGAGATCAGTCCACAGATCTCCCTCAGACTCCTCCTGCAATCCACTGCAAATGCTCAGCACAAGGGCCTCCCTATAATGGTAAGGTTTCATCATGTTAACATGGTACAAGTTGTGCTCCTGCCTTCTGCCTAGCACTTCCACCATGTAGTTAACATCACTTACCTTTCTTACTACCTTGTAGGGTCCCTCCCAAGCTGCTTGCAGCTTGTTGTGTCTGACAGGAATGAGAATCATTACCTGCTTCCCCACAGCATGCTTTCTAGCTCCAGCATTCCTGTTATACCACACCTTTTTCTGTTGTTGAGCTTCTGCCAGGTTCTCCTGAGCCAAGCCCATGAGTTCCCTGAGCCTTGAACTGAGGTTTATGACATATGCCACAACAGACTCCTTGTGAGACTCACACTCACCTTCCCACTCATCTCGAATTAAAAGGGCCTCTCATCCTATGCCTATATAGCAACTCAAAGGGTGAAAAACCTGTGGATTCCTGGGGAACCTCTCTGTAAGCAAACAACACATGGGGAAAATATTTGTCCCAATCCCTCTTAAACTGATCATAAATGCCCCTATCATGGACTTGATTGTAGAGTTTAACCTCTCAACAAGACCATTAGTCTAGGGATGGTAGGAGGTGGTCTTCATGTGCTTCACCCCACAGGACTTCAACAGACAAGCCAGCAGGTCTGACATGAAATTGGCACCTCAGTCAGTCAGTATTTCTTTTGGGAAAACTACCTTGCTGAAAATCTCTAACAAAGCATTTGCCACCTTCTCTGCCTCAATGGAGGATAAAGCCACTGACTCAGGGTATTGTGTAGCATAATCTACAACCACTAGGATATACTTTTTCACTGTGGAACTTGGGGTACTCAGAGGACCCACAATATCCATAGCTACCATCTGAAATGGCTCCTCAATCACAGGTAAAGGCATCAAAGGAGCTCTCACCATGTCTCCTGCCTTGCCTACCTTTTGGCACTGCTCACAGGTCCTGCAGTACCCTGTTACATCTCTGGATATTCCAGGCCAATAGAAGTTTTGCATAATACACCTCTTTGTAAGTTATATACCCATATGACCTGCAAAGGGAATATCATGGGCTATAGCTAAAAGTGCCAGCCGGTAGGCTCTAGGCTCTACCAACTGCTGTGCACTCTCACCTTCTAGCCCTCCCTCAGGGATCCACTCTCTGTATAGTAACCATTTGTCCCAGTATACAGATTCCCCCTTCCCTTGAGAATCAGGTGCCTCCCTAGCTACCTGCCTCAGGCCTTGCAATGTAGGGTCTGAGAGCTGAGCCTGTCTCAACTCTCTCCTTGTAACCCTTCCCAGCTCCCCTTCCACTGGAATTCTGGCATCCTCTGACAGTGGTGCCTCACTGTCAGCCTGTGTACTACTACTCACCTGTACCTGTGCAGTTACCATGTGCAAGTGACCATCAGTACCCATAAGCAGCTGTGGCTCACATTCAGTTTCACTGCTACAGCGTAGCTCACTCCCTGAAGTAACTACCTCACCAGTCCTGGCTGCAAGTATGCAGTCTGTCTGGGTCTGCCCCCAGGCTACCAGACCCACATGCTTGTCTCCTAGCCTCACTGCATATAACTACATAAGTACATGGTACTGCCTCATCCGAATCTTTCCCTCTCAGGACATCTGCAGGATGGTAGTTCTATACCTCAGTTGTTGCAAGACAACCCACTATTGGCATTTTGTCTTTCCCACTTACTGGCTCCCTCACCTTTGGTTCCCCACCTTGCCTCCATGGACACCTGTATGCCACATGGCCCCACTGGTTGCATTCAAAACATTTCACCCTAGCTTCTGGATGTGTACCTGGAATAGTGGCTTCCTCTGCTACTGGCGGATTCTGTTGGGGCAGTCTGTGCTGCCAACCATGGGTTCCTTTAGGCCCATGAGCCGTACTGGGGGTCACCTTCTTGTGCAGGGTTTCTCTGCTTGCCAGGTACAGGTCTCCCTTCTTCTCCAACTCATCTGAAGTAGCACATTGTCTATCAGCTAACCAGATCCTCATGTCCCCAGGCAAAATGCTAAGGGCTTGTTCCCTCACCAAAAGGTCTGTCAGACCTTCAAAAGTGGTGACCTGACATCCACTCACCCAGCTATGAAAATAAGTGCTCAGTTCAGCAATATATTCACATACATTTTCATCTGCCTTGTGTCTATGTTAACGAAACTTTTTCCTATACATTTCAGGTGTTAGCTTAAAACATTCTAACAGACATTTTTTTACAGCAGTATAATCAAAACAGAGTCAGGCATTTGTGATATACAAGTTACAGCTTTCCCATGGAGTAAGGGGGTCAGGAACCATACCCAGAGCCTTTGGTCAACACTATACTCTTTGCATACTCTTTCAAACATGTGAAAGAAACTATAAAAATGATCCCCCTCTTTAAATTGCAGAATAAATTTACTGACCTGTTGTGTTTCTGGGGTCCAGTTACTCCCTTCCCCATTACCTCCATGACTCTGGCAAAGAGTCAGCATTTCCCTTTCATGCTTCCTCTGATGCTCCTTTTCTTCAGCTTCTATCTGCAAATGCCTGGCCTCCAACTCAAGTCTCTTTTGCTCCAACTGGATTTTTAAGTCCACTGCAGAAAGGTTTAGTTGTCCATTCTCCAATGATATTGTATCTCCACTGCCAGTCTGACTGTCCTTCACAGAAAGTTTGAGCTGTCCATTCTCTGAGGATATTGTATCTCCACTGCCATTCTGATTGTCCTCCTGGATGCTGTTTTCTGATGCAGCTGTAACCAAGCCTACAATCAGGTCTGCCACAGTCACGTTTCCATGCACCAGTCCCCTAGCCTGGCACATCTCCACCAGCTGGCTCCTTGTCAGCTTTCCATACTCCTCTGCTGACATGCTGCCTGCTCACCCTGACTAACTAAGCTAACAAAAGAAATAAAACAATTGTGATCTGAACTCTGAGTATACACTGCAGGGCTGATTTAGAGTACAAAACACCTTCAGAGATCACTGTACATAAGCTACAGGATTCACTCTACTCACACCATTGCAAACCACAAGTGAGGATATCTTATCTTAACCACTGTGAACTACAAATGTGAGGATATCTTATTCCGACCACTGTGAACCACATATGTGAGGATATCTTATCCCAACTACTGCCACCAGAAATGTGATGACCGTGCCCTGGCCCAGCAATCAAGAAGCCTCAATCCTCACCACTAACACCAGGGAGGACATCTCATATAAGAGGAAAGGATAACAAATACACACAGTAAAGTACAAATTGCACACAGAGATCACAGTCAGTTTGGGGCTGGTTGCTCCCTTGCTCTCCAGATCTCCAATAAGATTCCCCACTGGCACAACTATAGGGTCCAGATCTCAGCCTAGCTGTCAAGCTAACCTCCAGTACCCTCTCTGTCCCACCAGTGCTTCATGTCCCTGCCCAGGTAGCTGACACACCACACACACTTTGAGATAAGTATTTATACAACTTCAGGAAAGGCTGACACAGATTCTCCAGCTGTGCCCCTTTACCCGGACTATACAATAGTAATTTCTGCCACCACCAGCTAATACTTATCAACTACCCAGAGGCCTTTAGAAGGGTGTCCAATTATTACTTTGCAATATTATTATCCAATTGGTAATGTGACTATTCAGTCTAAGGCTTATTAGAGTGGCTTATTACAATAAACTCTATAAATATGCAATGTACCCTAGAGCTTACTTATCTCTACACAAACCAGCCACATGTAAAGGTTTTTAAAATATTTAATAATAAATAATTAAAACACAAGACAATACTACTACACCACAGTGATATATAAGATTTCAGAGATCACACAGAAACTTAAAACAATACAGTAGGAAAGTTCTGGTATAACAGAAAAAACACTTGTCTAACTTTCTTCTAAGTTCCTAGCTATTACTACAAGAAAACATACTTCTAAGACACTACTTACATAAGACAACAGGCAGAGTGCTGATAAGTGGGATACCAAGATCAAAATGCTCACAGTATCTCACTGAACAATAGTTTTTAAACTCACTAACAAACATCTTTGCTAGGCCCTCCCAAATTACATCATTTTGACACTTTGGTTTTACCAGTATGCACATTGCATCATTTTGACACAGTCTGGAGTTCCCAGGCCAGCAAACTGCATTATTTAGCAATCTAACACCTGCTCAGGAAACTACAACAATAAAAGACATTTCACATGTACACTCTAGCAATTATTCCATACATTAAAACAATAGAAAGAATGTGTTCAGCCAGCCACTTTGCCACCACTATTTTGATAATTGTAACTTCAAAGAACATTTGAAATGCTTGGCTTAGTTTTCCTTACAGCAGATGGCAATGCTGCAACAATCCTGAAATTCACATTTAACAGTGTTTTCTTTCATTTAAGAAAACAAGCCTGTATTTTACATTTATATATACAAATGACAGAATTATGTATCAAATTCAATTTGACTAGGCTGGCAGCCTTCGCCCATTTTTCCCCAATCTTCACAGCAACTACACATCAGACACAAAAATTATACTTTTTTGTTTCAAGTCACTAACAAACAATGCTTCCAGTTTTTGCAGGGCTTGAGTAATAATGAAGCTTTAGTAGTGATTATTAGGATGACAACTCCAATGTGGGGTTGTAAGCTTAGCAACATTTCCAAAGGTGAGAATCAAACCTTGCAGTTTGGGCATGTAAGGTAAACACTTTAATTATTATGCTAACCTCTAAGCAATGTGTGACCGATAGCCTTACAGTCCCAAGGTTTTTTTAAAAGACTAGCTATGTTTCCAAAGATGTGAATCAAAAACTGCACTGTGTGCATGTAATATAAACACTTGAACCATTATGCCAACCTTCTTATTAATTGTCTCACGTCTGCTGATGATAAAGCTTTTAAAGGGTATTGACCACCATTTCTTAAAGGTGTCAAAATCCATTTCATCAGCCTATTTATATTACTTCATAGGAAAGTTATTGCAAACAGCTAAAATCCTTCATGCCTTGATCAGCTAAGGTAAACTGCTCCTAGACTCTTCCCTCATGGTACTGTCATGTCTACTCCAAGTAGAACTGAAAATAATAAACACACCATGTAAATGTCAGCCTTGTTTAGAACACAGCATTCACATGCCATTGTTACTGTCACGCTATAGCAGGAGGGCATATTTTGCTGGAAATGCTTGCTAATCTACTGCTAAAATTGCCTAATCAGTCAGCATGAAAACAAAAATTAATTCCAGGCTATTTGGAAGGTCCTGCATGGCAAGAATGGCCCATTTATGTGCATCATCCTAAAACCTTTAAGTAGTATTTGCTGCCTCTGATTAAGAACTCACAGAGTACAGTCTAACTGGTTTACAAACCTCTTCCTATCTGACAACAAACTGCAAACATGTTTTACTTAAACATGTGTTTTCATTTTCAGATAAAAACAAATAATGAAAGATATATCTCCGACAATCTTCTGCCTTAGAATCTTTTTTTAGCCAGAGTTTCCTGAGTTTTGTTTTTTTTTTTTTTTTTTGCAAGTGAGCATTGAGTTCAGAGAAAGAGAGAGAGAGAGAAATAGGAATTTTTGCCACAACAATAATGGAGTCAATCTTTATTAAAAAAAGCAATCACCCATTCTCAGCCGTAACCTTTTATAACACAAAAATACAAAACCACATATAGAAAAGAAGTGACAATGTTTTCCATCAACCCAGTGTGTATTAAAATATAGATTAAATGTGGAGTTATTCTGGCATACCAGTCATTACGGTTGTCATCTGTTTCTGATTGGCCTCCTAGAAGCACATAAAACTGACTTGTAAAATGGCTGAAATTTCTGTTCATTTATTTGTTTCTTTGTTTAGATATTAATTTATTTATTTATGTATTTAGTTATTATTATTTTTTTGCTTATAATTTACATTCTTTTATAAAGAAGATGAGCATATAATCCATTTTTTTTTATTCACATAACCCTACCTCATCTATTCCTGGGGTCAAACTAACCAGATGGTATCTATTACATAAGTCATGACATCAGTCAAAATGCAGTCTAATTAATCTAACGAAAAGTAAAGTTGAAAATTTTGTAATGATTTGGAAATAAATATTACACTATTGACAAGCACACATGCAGACTTATTTTTCTCTTTTCACCCTAAATATTACATTTCCCATTTAGCATATGTAATGAATTTTATAGAGCATGCTATCCAAAATATAACATGATTATTCATTTGAAGCACTGGAATGTGAGATTTATAGCATGTCCTCTGCATCAGTTTGAAAGTATTAAGCTGCTGTATACATTTTGACACCGGCTGTCTTAGGTTTCATAATACAAAGGATATGGGCTTGTGTATTGTAATAAACTCATTTTTGAATGAGATGGGTTGATGGTTACCCTCTACTCTGCTTGCAAAGATCACCACAATGCCACTTAAATGATCTTACTCTTATGACACAATAGCTCAGGTACAATCTTAGTTCTAATCTGGTTAAGAGATTCAGTTTGTGGAAAAGGAGAAAACGTATTCCATGCTGGAAGAAACTTGAAGACTGACTGTGGCTATACGTATAAGCCTGCAACATAGTCCTCAGAAAAAGAGCCAAGTTGTTAGTAGAAGAAAAGAACAACTATTTAAAAAGTCCACTTAGGCTACAATCCTTGAATTAGGATGTTTTTATCCTGGATATCTGATGGCAAGTCAAACATATCCTTACTGTCTACCTGTAGAAAATGGTGGATAGATAGCATCAAAGAATGGCCTAAAAGTATAGTACCAGATATATTCAATGTGGTGTAGGATGCATAAACATACATTGCACATTAAAAACTATCCACATTGATTTTTTTCCATTCACAAACCATGCTGCTGTTGGAAACATTTAAGCTTACCTTTTCTAAGAATGCAAAATGCCTCAGTTGCAACAATCCTCCCATTTCCCTATGGATCAGATTACTAAGACATGGTGATGTGACTCAGCAAATCATCTGAACAAGACTCTTTCAGCACAACCTGTCATGTATGGTGGCTCTAGCTGTATCTTCCAATGCATACTGCAAACACCACATAAACTCTTCCAACATATATTTCAGTACAGTACAAACAGCTGCCTTTGAATAACACAACAGTTATTTCAATGTGTTTCATAAGTTTTCTTCCTTGCCTAATCTGCCACAACAGACTTGTGTTTAACATAACTTCTGCTTTTGTTAATCATAGTACATCAGTGTTTTCTAACTGTAAATGTGCCTGTCTGTCTAGTTAGTTAACCATCGTGCTATATCTCTAATAGCAGCACTTTCAAGTTGCACACTGCTGTTTCAGAAGAGTAATATACCAACATGCCTCTTTTCTTTCACTTAATATTGTTTATACTACCCAAAGAACCTTTGCAACTTCCAGTAAGCATTGATTAGTGACCCTCATCACAAGTGATCATGCACTGCACTGATTCCCATTCACTGTCCCCTCATAACAGATGATTTCCTATAAGCTCTGATTATTTGCCCTTATCATGGTTGATTCCTCTCTTGACTGATCCATGATTAACGACCCATATTGTGGATGAATAATGTTATTATTTTATTCCCATCATCTCCTTCTTTGCTGCTCTTCTGAAAGCTGTGTATTACACATTAACCGTTCAGTGTCCAACCCCCCCCCCCAGGCAAGAACTTCCCCTTGGGGGAATGCAACCTCAGGGCCATCGATATGTTTTTTACTTATCTGGCTTGGGGCAGTCACATTTTTTTTCGTGTTGCAGTTTCTCATTCAGAACAGGAGGTCCGAGTATGATCTATTCAGCCTTGTAAAGTATTTCTAGCATTTCTGTCATGATTGATCTGTTTCCTTTTGTTTACTCATGTTTTCCTACAAATACTACAAGAAGTGATTGCTCAGCCTGACATTGTTTTCAACAACAAAAAAATGTATTCATAATTTATTTAACATCTGAGATATGACCTCTTTCTAGAATCATTACTAATGCAAACTTCCAAGACTGCACGCAATATACAGGTGTCTGTGCAATAGGATTGCACCAAAAGATGTTTGGAGTGGGCATTGTTAGAATTAACATGCTGTTAAAGAGGACACATCTTCATACACTAGCGTAACACAGTGTTTAAGAGCAGGAAAGCTTGTAGTTTTGATACCTACACCTTGACTGTGAGCAATGCTCTGACCCTGACTTCTTTCTCCAAAACACTGCCTTCAAAACCCAAAGGCTTCTTATGACATCCGATTGCTGTTCTCCTTAGTAACCTCCAGTCCCGTAATCTGTCTTAGTACTTAGATCCTTTGCCCTATTGGCATCATATGAGTATAACAAGTAGATGATGGCAGCATAGGAAGTAATGATTTATCTGATGTGTCTACAGTTTTCTGTCTTTTATTGTGATTACCTCCCCTTCGATCTACCTTTCCATTCTCCATGCTGCACTGGTGCAAGGGTCAATGTGCCTTTGTCAGCAAAGCTGTTAATGATTACTGCATGAAAACATTGTTCTGCTACATTTTGGTAGCTCAATATGTACTGCAGAATTCTTTATTTTGTTGAGCTAATGCCATAAAGGCACTAAACTCTTAGTCATGCTAAGTAATTATAGCAGTTAGTTAGTTAGTTAGTTAGTTAGTTAGTTAGTTAGTTAGTTAAATATTAACTGGATTAGCCTTACTGGGCAGAGTCCATTTTCAATGCAGACCCAGGCAGAAAAGATCAGAAGAAGCATTCCTATGGTAAAATATGAACATATATGTATACATTGATGCTTCTCTCTGTAAGGTTTAAGAAAGTACATAGCATACTATAGGTAAAAAATCATACAGCAGCTGTAGATACTTATTTGTGTTTGTTAAGTGGGGCAGGGCATTGATCTCTATGGATGTTTTGCAGACTCACCCCATGAGTACTGGCTCATTTAGGCAATAAAGACTGATGGAATAAAAAATACCAATGTCTCTTCTAATGACACTTTCCTTTTGAATCCTCCTTGAGGACAAGTAGGTAATTACCTACCGACAGATCAAAGGAACACCTCATTTGGAAGATAAAACTTAACCATACGGTTATCAATTCTTTAATTAGATGGCTGAAAATGTGTGGCTTGGCATTGTGTGTCCTGCTGTGGCATACATTTGATAATTAGTTATTGGCAATAAATAACATTTTATATAATGTATTATTAACTAAGTTGGATAGAAAAGTATTCAAATGAATATGATAGAATTATGATAAGTTCAGTGAGTTATTTTTACAGTAGAAAATAATTTTTTGAGGCTTGTAACAAAGGATAACAGAGCATATGCCTTACTGAAATACATGACGATAAGAGACAGTGATATTTTAATTAATAAAGAATTCATCATTTATGCTGGTAACACTCATTAGAAAGTAGTAAGGGATAGACTGTGGTGTATTGTGAATTTTCAACATTTCAAAATATTCCTGAGGAGTATAAAGAAACAGAAGAGCAGAAAATGTTATACGTAGTATACCCTAGAGTCATATTAATATAAAGGGCAATACATTATTGTTTAAGGAACACATGAGGTAGTGAACACACACACACACACAAACACACACACACACATATATGCACTCACATGCACACACACGCACACAGATGTACCACACACAAGCACACACACACACACACACACACACACACACACACACACACACACACACACACACACACACACACACATATGCACTCAGACACACACAAACACACACACACAAAAAAATCAATTAAAGAAACTTATTTATTGCAGAGGTGTATTCAATGTCTCTAGTTAGAATTAGGTAGTCATGCTGAATGTTAGTTTAGATTTATATTTTATAGGTCACTATTCAATCTGATAATAGAAGTCTATTATTGTTTGATTATAAGATCATAAGTAAAGAGAATTCTTCTAATCAGCATTCCTTATTGCCCACAAGCCTAAAGGGGCTAGCATTGCAGTGGGTAAGGTACTGTAGGGAAATTAATTCACTGAGGCAGATGGCATTGTATAAGATTCCTTCTCCTGTATAGCAGCTTTGCAATCAATTCCGACTGCTGATATTTCTTAAACTATTCAGTAGCAGATTACAAATGGAGGGCGCAAAGTTACTAATAGATTTTCGGCCCTTGCTTACATTAGTCATGGATGTGTTCATATCTCTGTCATTGTTACATCAATTTTCTTAAGTCATACTGGGGACAAACATTTGGAAAGACTGGAGCACAAAAATATGTGCAGCTTATTTGACAAAGAGCACAAAAGCTGGATTCCATATAGTCATGCTGCAAGACAAAATTCAGGATGCTCCCAGAACCTACAAGTTCGATGTAGCATCATATCTGAATTGCAGTTGTCTGTATAGTTTTTTTTAACATTTGTTACTATACTGAGGCTATAAATGAGCAGACTACAGCCAGTTTTGAAGAAGGGTGACATTTTTTCAATGTGTCAGTGCCTTTCCTATGACTGGTTTGGTGTGAATGATGAATGAGATGCTGGGGTCCAAGCAGACCCCAAATAATTTAAGTTACAAGATGCATGCTCCGTTTCTTGCTATTGTCTGATTTAAGTACCTAGGGTACTCAAGAGCATACCTTTCATTTTGTTTGTTTGCTTGTGGCTAGTTTTGTGTTTATTTAGCGATGTTTCAAATTTCAAATAATAGGAATCCTTTATTAAGTTCTTTCTGGATGATTTGTTTTCTAAGTCATTTTCTAAATATAATGATGTAAGTGTATATAGCATGGCTTAAAGATGTAGAAGATAAATATTTTTTTTTAAACTAAGAAGCATAGAGACCAAGTCCTTTGACATAAAGCATATCTGCTGTGTTTGGAAAGCAAGATGCTAGTTAATGTTAGGCTGTAAGTATGTGGCAGGAACACAGGATACAGAACAAAAGGACCTAGTTTATCCACCATCAAAGTATATGTGGTATTTTTTTGTTTGGTAACAGACCTAAATATCTTTAGTATTATATTATATCAAGCAGAGCTACTGCTAATACATTGATGGCATTAGTTTCTATGCAGTGCTTCTAATGTTGCAAGTCAGAATGTTTTATAATGGACTCATGGTAGCAATGGGATGCATAGTTTCTCAAATCAACAGGATGTAAGATTTATAAAGCTACATTAACAGACCAGCCCTATGGCATAGTTGGATAAAGTATATACACTCTGGAACAGAATCCCAGTCCATGTTAGGCAGAGTCCCTCACTGACTCTCTTCAAGAGAAATCTTGATGGGTGGATGGGAGATCGTAGGTTTACCCCGGGGGTCATCTCTGTGTCACTACTAGACAGAGGCACAGTAAATTAAACCCTAAATGGGCTTAGTATTCTCATCCCAAGGGGTGGCGAAAGCCACACACTCTCTGGCTAGGCTTATAAATGCCCTAGGGCAGATAGCTTAGTATGAACCTATGAACCTATGAACCTATAAAGTCTTTACTGGGCCCAGGTTTAACCAGTAGCACATGTGCTTCAGGGACCAGACAGGGGGATTATAGGTGTAATTTGCAGATGCTGGCTCAGCCGTCCTGGTGGGATGAAGGCTGACTTTGCTCACTGTAGTTGTAACTTTAAGAGCTGGGTGAGCTCCATGTTGCAAGCTGTATACTGCTTGGTCAGGGTGTCTCTCACATGTGGGTGTGCTCTTGAACCTCCCATGAGTAGCAATTGTGAAGTTTTAACAGGCTGACATGGGATAGTGGGGGTCTCCTAACTGGCCCTGTACATAATGTTGAGTTGATCCTGTGGAGGCTAAGGCAGGACAGGTTGACCCAGTGAATAAAAACAAGAGCTGGTGGAATCTGATGGTCAACTGTAGGGAGGGGGAGCAAAACAAAATAAAAAGTTTCTTTATCAGTTAAATGCATACAAGTAATAATTAAACAATGCAGCTCCAGCATACATAAAATCAAACCATACTATAGCGAGACTGCTGAACTTAAGCCAACTAAGTTTGCAACCGATAAAATCTTAAAGAATGTACAGACAACTAGGAGACATGAACAGAGCAGAAAGATAAGAAAGGGTAAACCTAAACTGCAATTGCGTAGACAACATCCTTTCCATATGCAAATACATAAAAAAACAAGAAATATCATTATCATGAAAAGAGAATAAAATATTTTCTCAGAATTTCAGCACACAGCTGCAAAGTAAATAAATGTCTCACTGGGTGCGTATTATACCTGTTGTTATTTCCATGCATACTTGTCACTTTTATTTATTTTCCTTTGTTTACTTTGATCAAAGAGTGGCTCCTTCATTCTTTCTTTGTAGATGTGAAAATACTGCAGGGGTTCTGATAATATCAGAATGCAGATTTCATTAACGGCCTTTTCTGTTTGTCATTATCAAAATGAGCTGAAAAAAAACAAACTACCTTTACAAAGGATTTTTTTATTTGTAATTATTATTAGAAGAGTGATACACTATGTTGGTTTCTTTTGCGATGCAACATACCCTGGGAAGTCATGTAAGAAAGAATTGCCTATATAGTCATTGTCCCTGTTTGACTTGACTTTTATTTTGTGTGAGTGTGTGTGTGTGTGTGTGTGTGTGTGTGTGTGTGTGTGTGTGTGTGTGTGTATGTATAGGTATGTGTGTGGTTCCTCAACACAGATTCTCAGCTTTTCAAAAGTAAGGTATACACATGCCTTTAAAGCACTTAATGTGTTTACAGTTTGGAAGAAAGTAATTTCCTCCCAGGAACAAGTATCAAAATTGGTGCATTGTCTGGCACAGAAGACTCAAGCTATGACCTGATTCCATGGTGCAGGGTTTAATTCTCTCAGCCTCTATTTGCCTACTGTATGAAACTCAGCAAGTCACTTAGCCAGGGAGTGCTCCTAAGTTGAGTCAGAAAAAGGTCCATGTGGATCAATATTCTATTCAGGTTAATTAAGAAAGTAAGCAAGCAATACTCTACAAAGACTTGTGCATAAATCAGAATCAGTAAAATATTTAAATAACTTTTTAGTAGAGTTACAGGCATGAGTCAAATTCATGCAAGAATGTAATATTGCAGGCTTAAAGTAAACTAAAAGGAGAAAAAAAATAATATTGCTATGTATTTTATGTGTCCATCAAGAGTGCATTTCATGTCAGTTGATGCCTTTACGTATACCCACCCAAATTTCACAATGATCTCTCATACATGCTGATAACATCCAACTTTTTACTTCTATCACTTTCCCCAGAATCAGTTGATAGACATTACATCTCTTTACTTTTTATTTCTAAAAACTTTACATAACTATTTTCCTTTGTTATTTCTTTGTTATTTCTTCCTAACTCTACTTTCCTTAACATTTGCCTGTCCTATTCTCCTGGCATTTATTTTTAATCAATTCTTATATGACTTGCCGTAATTTGTTTTTGAATATTCTGTAAAATTTCCATAATTATCTTTTCCAGAAAAAAAAGCCACTCCGGTGGAATAAATGGATAAATCCATTTCTACACTGTAAAGGAAAACACAAAGATCAATGCACATTAGGTTCAAGCAAGGCACCCTTTATTACTTGCAGCAAGGAGACAAAGCATGTAGGTACAAGGTTTGTCTGATTTTCCATAGTTCAGCCTACAGTTTTTATACAGTTTTCTACAAGTTCACAGAAAGATGCTGTTATTGGATTTGCTGCTGACATGGTCAAATAATTTCTGTCTTGCAAAAACATGTTTTTTTGAGAAAAACAACCTGGCCTTGAGTTTGTTTCAGCTTCCCTTAGTTTCTCACAGTTCTTTCTCTAGTTCTGATATGATACATTCAAGGTACAGTCCTGGCCTCAATTCACTTTCTGCTGACCATGGTGGATTTACAGACATCCATTGTTCTCTTTTCAGGGCTTCTAGCAGCTGCATATTTTCACACAGAATAAGCAGAATAAATGTTTTAACTCCTTTTAACCCTTAATACACTAAACCTGCACATTGCAGTTATATATTTTAATACACTAAGCCTACATATTGCATTGTAGTTGTACATTTTCCTAACATTTCCCCGCTTTTAATACTTTATTCGACTTTCAAAATAAGCATAAACAGTTTTTCTTCCCTTAACCATTTCTCACTCAGGATTTGCAGTTAGACAGTCATTCAGTTCAAGCTTGTGAAAGTATTTTTTCAGCTTTTAATCAGTACCTCTAACTCAACATTCTGATATAAAGTCTTTGAAATTGAAGCATCTATGAAATTTTCAACTAGTCCTTTTATACAGGGGATGCAGCAGCATCCACACACCATCATTAAGGCTGCCCCTACATAGATGGCAATCAGAATGTTCATCAAGATGCTGCCCCAACCCCCAAACCAATTTTGGAAAAAGGCTGTCAATGGATTTGGTCCTGGTTTAGTCATGGCCGACACTTGCTGAATTATTTTGAGATGGCTGTCTATTTCATGTTTGTTGTCAGGAATAAATGAACAGCACTCCTCCTGGATTAAAGCACACAACCCTCCTTTTGCCGCTAGGGTGAAGTTGAGAGCCATGCGATTTTGAAGCACCACTGTCCTCATGGCTGTGAGTTCATCAGTCACCAATTCTAGGGTGGAAAAAGTCGCATTACTCATTGTCTCAAGAAGTTTGGATAGTTTTCTCCGCTCCCAGATCAATTTCACTGCTCCGTATGCTGGTATTATGCCCGCCCAAGATATGACGTCATCATGCAGATCCATGTGCGACAGTCCTTTGTCACTCACATGGGCTAGATCATGGTGATATATCCAGGATGCATCAACTTGTCCCACCGGATTAGCAGGTTTCTTGATTTCTCGAACATTTCTAATTTTCCCCTGGGGTAGTGTCAATACATGTCGTATTGCTGGAATCAGATATGTCAGAAAACAGCTTCCAGACCAGTTGCCTGGTAGCCATTTATATGCTCTATCACCACACATGAAGTAGCAGTCAGGAATTGCGACTGAGATGTTGCCGATTTTATAGTTACTGGGCTTTTGTTGGGTCATAGCTCAGAGCATTTTACTATACACAATTTGATTTTCATCAACTGTTTTCTTCCTTTCAGTAAAGTCATTGCTATTGCCAACCTGGAATTGCTGGCCTTCGTTTGTCATGGTGCAGGAATTTCCGGTACAGTGATGTATCACTGTCATATTACAGGTGCTATTTCCAACTTCTGTTTTTCCGTAGTTTTGAAAGCATACTGTTCCTCTTTTTGCCTTGGGTAAAAATAGGGTCACTCTTTTAATCAATGTCACATTCACTGCATCCTTCAGTAGTGCTTGCCAGGTTTGATTCATATTTAAGGGAATCTATATTAAGGGTATTCCTCCATGTGCAGTAGGAATAGCTGCACAGACCCAGCAATTGGAGATATTGAGGGTGTCTGCATAAGCGTGCTTAATAGCCTGATAAGTATTGAAATTTGGGTGCCACTTTGCACATTTACTTCATTCTACTTGTGTGGCTGAGAAGAGAAATGGCCACAATAAAAAGATTATTGTTACCAATACAGTCAACAGGAGGGTCATGCAATATTTCTGTGGAAATGGTTGTTCTACATTCCTGTTTTCTCCGGCTCTTCCAAACAGACGCATTTGGATCTTTTTTGCTTCCGTCATCTCCTCCCAGGACACGTGATCTTACTCTCTGCCCTATAGGACCTTAGCACCGATGATTGCTTCACTGGGTTTGAGACGGATCAATTCCTATTGATCTGACCCCCCTTTGTAGCCAGACTTTTGTGCTTAGGGTCCCGATGGAGAGGTAAGGTCTTTGTCCAGCTTGAAGTTCTTCACCAACTTGCAGTGCGTCAGATGTATCCACGAAGCTCGCTCTGCTATTTTGACTGCAGTAGGTGTTGAAAGAAGCACCTGGTAGGGACCTTCCCACTTTGGCGATGCCCAGTTCTTTCACTTCACGATTTTAATCCACACCCAGTCTCCTGGCGTCACTGCTACTTCCGATGTTTCGGTTTGTTTTTGACCTGAAACAGAATTAAACTGTAACAGATGTTTAGAACTCAACAACTTTTTCATATATTCAGCTAACGTAAAATCAGCTTCCTGGTCTGATGACATGACAGGTTTCCACTGGGGTGTGTAATAAGCCCTCCCATACAGCTTCTCGAAAGGAGTCAGTCCTTTTGCTGTAGGGACGGTTCTCATGTTCAACAGTGCCAAGGGTAAACAGTACAGCCAGGTTTTCCCTGTCTCAGTTATTAATTTCCTCAGTTTGCTTTTCAGTATACCATTATGTCTTTCAACCAGCCCTGCAGACTGCGAATGATATGCACAGTGACTTTTTAAAGAAATACCAAAAAACTTACTCAGCTGTTGTATGGTTTGATTTACAAAGTGCGTACCATTGTCACTATAGATTCTCTCCGGAATGCCGAACCTAGGAATAATTTCCTTAACAAGTACTTTTGCCACTGTAGCTGCATCTGGGTTTTTGGTTGGAAAGGCTTCCACCCATCTGGAAAACATATCTATAATGACAAGGCAATACTTCTTATTCTCACATTTGTTCAATTCTATGAAATCCATACAGATAGTGTGAAACGGATATGGTGGTGTGGGAAAACTCCCTTGCTTGGGTTTTATCGCCCCCTGTGCATGGTGGTTGTTACAAATCTGACACATTAAACAACATTTTTTAGAATAGTTTGTAATTCCGTACGTTGTGAACACCTGGTTCACCAGCTGTATCATCCCTCCTGTTGAGACATGGCACTGCCCATGGCTCAACAATGCCGCATAGCAGAACAAATTAGAGGGTAGTATTGGTTTCCCTTCCTTAGAGATGTATAGCCCATTTTCGAGGACTGCTCCTCGTTTTATCCATCGCTGTTTTTCAGCTTGCATAGTAAGTGTCTGCATTGTTTTTAGCATGTCCAGATTCAAAATTTCAGAGGGTTGTAATTCCTCATTTAAAAGAAATACCTCTGTAGCTGCTTGTTTTGCAGCTGAATCAGCTCTTGCATTACCTTTTGAAATCCTATCTTGTTGCTTGGTGTGAGCTGCACATTTGCAAATGGCCACCTTCTGAGGTAACTGAATAGATTCTAAAAGATCTAAAATAAACTGTGCATGATTTATAGGTTTGCCAGTAGATGTTATCATTCCCCAGTTTTTCCACTGTTGTGTAAACACATGTACAGTGGAAAAAGCGTACTGGCTATCAGTAAAAATGTTTACACATTTACCCCTTGCTAAAGTACATGCCCATGTCAGGGCAATCAATTCTGCTGCCTGTGCAGATAAATGGTGCAGTAAAGATTTCACTTCTATAACTTCAGTATCAGAGACTACTGCATATCCTACTAGGTTCTGTCCTGCAGGGCCCATTTTGCATGAGCCATCCATGTAGTATGTCACCTCAGCATTATCCAAGGGGACATCTGTGAGATCTTTTCTAGGTAGTGTCTTTTGCTCAATTACCTGCAGGCAGCGGTGCAGTGTGCCGTCTGCAGGGGTTGGTAGCAGAGTAGAAGGGCTCAAAGTCATGCATCATTCAATTGTCATATGAGGTTGGCTCAATAATATAGTCATGCAGGAGATATGCCTAGCAGGGGAAAGAAATGCCACCTTTTCTTGCAACAAGATAATTGCGACTGCATGGGGTACCCTCAAAGTGAGGGGGTGGAACGAAACTACTGAAGCTGATGCCTGTACTACCATTGCAGCTGCAACAACTGCCTGGACACAGTGGGATAGTGACTGTGCCACTGGGTCCAGCTGTGATGAATAGTAAGCAATGGGATGTTGCTTATCTCCATGTTGTTGTGTTAGTACTGATGTCATATAACCCTGCTTGCAATCTACAGTCTGGAAAAACCGCTTATGATAATTTGGTAATCCCAGAACTAGAGAGGATGCTATTAATTGTTTTAATTTACAAAAAGCCGATTCTGCTTCTGATGTCCATTGTAACAAATCTTGCACTGCCATGGGTGTCTTATATATAAGGTCAGTTAAGGGTGCAGATTCCAAGGCATAGTTTGGAATCCAGCTTCGACAAAAATTAGTCGTTCCCAAGAAGGACATAATTTCCTTCTTGGTGGTAGGCTTTGGTGCCTGCAAGATTGCCACTTTTCTGTCCTCATCTAATGTTCGACCTTCCTTGGATATCACATATCCTAGGTACTTCACCTGTTTTTTCCAGAGCTGCAGTTTGTCTTTGTTTACTTTATGTCCCTCAGTGGCTAAAAATCGTAGAAGTGCCACTGTATCTTCCCTACAATCCTGCAGGGTGGGGGCCGCTAACAAAATGTCATCAACATAAAGTAAAATCAGACTACCCTTTGGTGGATTAAACCTTGCCAAGTTACTTGACATTTCCTGTGAGAATATCATAGGGCTCTCACAATATCCCTGTGGTAGTCACGTATATGTGTATCTTTTTCCCTGAAATGTGAATGCAAACCAATACTGGCTATCTGGGTGTATCGGTATTGAAAAGAATGTGTTACTAATATCCACCACAGAGAAATACTTTTGTTGAGGTTTTAAGTAATTTAACAGAGTGTGTGGATCTGGCACTATGGGTGCCCTCGGTATTACTGTGTCATTCACAGCTTGCAAATCCTGGACCATACTCCATTCTCCATTGGCTTTTTTAACTGGAAATAAAGGTGTATTACACGGAGAATCAGGAGATTCCACTAGTACCCCTCCCTTAAGTAATGCTGCTCTGATAGGTTTTATCCCTGCCTCTGCATCTTTCCTTAAGGGGTATTGTCTTTTCTGTGGTCTAAATGCTGATTTCGGTGTGATATTAACTGGCCCTGCCATACGGATAAGTCCTACATCTGATTTCCCTGTTGACCAGAGAGTCTCTGGTACATCTCGCAAGGCGTTTTCTTCCTCCTTCAGTAGGAGTGTCCATCAGCTGTCTTCGAGAGAATGCAGGTGCACACCTGGGTTGGTCTGTGTCACCCAATTCAATTTTTGTACTTGTATTCTCTGTCCTGACAGTTCCAGTTCTGTTTGTTTCTCCCCTAGGTCTGCCCACTGTATATTTTTATTCTTGGTCAGGCTAACATGTGGTAATTGATTAGATTTATAAAGTGCTAAAAATTCCTGAGGCAGCGAACAGCTGACTACACTATTCCCTTCTGTGTCCCAGTACAGGTTACGCAGTACCAATCTATTTGTATGATTCTGAAATAATCTTTCTTCATATTCCTTATTGGGTCCTGGTGTATTACAAAAATATAGGGTACAATGTAACAGGTGTTGTTTATCAGTGTCGAGGGAGGGAAACTTACTGATGGCTACGTTCATTAGCTCCTTGGTCACAGTCCCCGGACCAGTTGTGACCAAGTCCTGACTATACCAATAAAATATTTCACCCCCGATTGCACCGTAAAGGTGTCAGTTTGTCACTGTGCTTCCATTCCCTGCATGGTTGGGACTACTGCTATACCAAATAACTGCATAAGATCCCTGCCCAAGAGATTCACTGGGCACTTTGCAGAAACTACAGTCTTACTTTTCTCTGTCAATCCCAAAACAGGATCAGTTATTGTAATATTGTGGGAGAGGGGCTCCCAATATAGCTGCCCATTAGCTGCTTTGACTAATATGTAGTCGGATGATTCTGAGTTTTCTGGCAATTTGGAGGGGTGTATCAGGGTTCATGATGCCCCTGAGTCGCACAAAAATTTGACTTCCCTGCCTTCCACCGTAAGTATAACTTCTGGTTTAGTATCTGCTAAGTAGAGCTCCAAGCTCAATAAAGCCAAGTCTAGTACTTCATCTTCTACTTCACCGTCATCAATTCCCTGTACTTCCTCTGTTTTCCTTTTCACATTCTCATTTGTCCTTTCTGCACTAGCCCCTTCTAATGATTCCTGACTATCATATAGTCAGTCTTCACCTTCCTTGTCTTCCGTAGTTGCTTTCTTATTTTTCTTGCATTCCCTTGCCAAATGTCCCTTTTTACCACATTTGAAACATTCACCCCTTTTCTTGCATCCTTCAAAGTCTTCTGATTGTTGATCAGACTGCCTACCTCCCTGTGCATTTTTCCTGCCCTTCTTTCTGGGGTGTACTACATAAACTTCCGCTCCATCCTCTACAGAAAATACTTGAGCCTTCTTTTTCTTTTTGGTATTGAAATGCCTTTCAGCATGCCTAGCATATTCGAGTAGTGATTGTAGCCTGCTAGTTCGATGATCAACCATATGTTTTGTAATGAAACTGCTTATAGGTGCATTACTGTCTTTCAAAAATGCATTTTACAACTGCTGTTCATATGGAGAATCTTGTTTTGGTCTTTGGGGATCTGCATCCCACAGTGGTTATTAAACCATTCCAGTAGCCTAGCGAAATATTGGTCAACTGTCTCACCCTCCTGTTGGATGCATCGATTAATGCACGTCCAGTCTGCCCTAGGTTTCCATTTTTCAGAGATGCAGTCTGTAAATCCTTTTACTCTAGCATCTAAATCTGCACTGCTATGAGGAAGGGGTTTCTGTTCAGCATCACGAGGATTCCAATTGCCACAAATCATGTACCAGCCTGGCCCTACAATTTGTCAAACTACCCTTTCTATTTCTTCCCTGTTTAAATGATAAATTAGCCTCATTCCTTGTAAATCATCTGAGAATTTTCTAAAATTAATTTTTGGATGGGGAATCCCTTCTGTAGCTTTCCAGATATCTTCCTGAGTCCAGGGTCTGTATACTAAGATGGTTGGATCCTGATTATCCTGCCCAGCCTGAGGGTTCGGTACTTCTATGAGTGGACATATTTCCTCTTCTTCTTCTCCCGCAGGTTGTGTGTCTTTAAATTTCTGCCATAACTCCTGATTACCTGCTTTTGTTCAGGACCTAGTTTCAATGGGATCCCTTATTTTAGCTAGTTTTAGTTTTATAGCGTCCCTATCCTCAGTGACCACAGGATATAGCGGAGGTGGATCTACCTGTCTACTCGCTCCATATTCTGGTAAGGGAGGGGGAGGCGGAGGTGCTGTTGCTATTACTAGATTGTTATCCTCCCTATCTAAAAACATTGTTTTTGAATCCTTGTTCTTTTGGTACCTACGGTTTACTTCCTCCAGCCACCTGTGTGCCTGGGGAATTCCTAACTGTTGTTGCTTTTTTATCTGACCTTTAGAATCAGTTTTAAGTTGTTTAATAAGTTTGATGAGTGAGGATTTTTCCAATTTTCCGTCAAATTCGTATTTAATAACCCATTTTGAAAAGTATCTAACATTGTCTGCGCGCTGTGACTGCATATATTTTGCATCTTCCATTAACGGTGGGTCTCGGAGTGTTTTTGCAGTTATTACCCATTTTCCCTTACCTTTGTTTGTTACGTAACTTCACCTTGATTCTCTAGTTTTAACGTGTACCACAGATTTTGTTATAGTCTCTTCAGAATGACTACCTAAACTCTACTTATTTTGTTTCTCCTGATCTATGACAAAACAGTACCATTTCTTATCCCTGACTGTAAGAAAAATACAATCTGACAAAAAACAATACACATCTAGTCCCTGATCCTAAAACAGAAAAAAAGTAGATTCACCTTACCTGAGCCCACATGATTGATCACCGATTCACGGAAAACCCATCCTTCAGTCACAGATCAGAAAGTGGCTGGCCTCTTTTGATGACAATTCAGTCGGAGGACTTTACATATAAGAAGAACCAATTTGGTTTCTTCCCCGTACGGTTTCAGCCACCTGGCCGTCCTGATCCGAGGTGAAGAGAAGGATTCCGGTCCAAAGGACCAATCTGTAAAGGAAAACACAAAGATCAATGCATGTTAGGTTCAAGCAAGGCTTTCATTATTACTTGCAGCAAGGAGACAAAGCATGTAGGCACAAGGTTTGTCTGATTTTCCATAGTTCAGCCTACAGTTTTTATACAGTTTTCTACAAGTTCACAGAAAGATGCTTTGATTAGATTTGCTGCTGACATGGTCAAATAATTGCTGTCTTGCAAAAACATGGTTTTTTGAGAAAAACAACTTGGCCTCGAGTTTGTTTCAGCTTCCCTTAGTTTCTCACAATTCTTTCTCTAGTTCTGATATGATACATTCAAGGTACAGTCCTGGCCTCAATACACTTTCTGCTGACCATGGTGGATTTACAGACATCCATTGTTCTCTTTTCAGAGCTTCTAGCAGCTGCATATTTTCACACAGAATAAGCAGAATAAATGTATTAACTCCTTTTAACCCTTAATACACTAAACCTGCATATTGCAGTCATATATTTTAATACACTAAGCCTACATATTGCATTGCAGTTATACATTTTCTAACATACACCCCAAGCGATTCGGGTTCATTTAGCTGCTTGGTTAACTGACGGTAGTAGCATGGAGGGATGGGTGTTACCATCCTGTGGTGGGTGGGTGGTCAGACCCATGAGTATCTACTGTGTCATTCCCTGACAGAGGCTTAAAAAGTGCATTGGAATGTGTGCCTAAAAATGAGTACAGGGTGGAGCCTTGGCTGAGCTGCTGCAGAGATGGGGAGATATTCCACACATCTCAGTTGCATGTGTGCCCCCAGTCAAAACAATTAGGTCGACAAGGGTGGGGGGAATGAGTAGGTCATAAATAAAAGCCCCTACCTCGGATGATGCACAGACATGCTAAGTCCCCTGATGCCTAATTCTATGACTAGCCCCAGCACCACCAGATTAAAGTCCAGAGGGGCAAGGAGACAGCTCGTAGACCCAGTGTGGCCATGTACCTGGGAGGTGGTCTGGTACCATGAAGGACAGAGGAGGGGCCAAAAAAATCTCTTTTTCAAAAAAATGTTTAACATCACACATACTCAAAGCACTTATTTATTCTATGATGAGTTGATGCCTTCTGGAAGAGGTGATAAAATGTGGACTATTTGTTTTTGCTAGACAGGATTGAACACTGATCAACACAGGCTTATATCTATCTATCTTTCTATCTAGATAGATATAGACAGATATATAAAGCTGTATATATAAATATGGATTTAGATAAATATATAGCTATAGGTATAGATATACAGATATATGTGTGTGTGTTTGTCTGTTTATCCTGTGTAGGAGGGCCAGTCTGAAGGAGATTGGAGACTGTAAAGTGGTGGCAAGGGAAAGTGTAGTTAGGCAGCATAGGATGGTGGTCTGTAAGATGATGCTGGTGATCAGGAACAGGAGGAGGAGTGTGAGGCAGTGCCAAGGATCAAATGGTGGAAGTTGAAAAAGGGTAATTGTGAGGTGGTGTTCAGGGAAGAGTTAAGACAAGCACTGGGTAGCAGTGAAGAGTTACTGCATAGCTGGGCAACTACAGCAGAGATGGTAAGGGAGATGGCTAAAAAGGTGCTTGGTGTGACATCTGGACAGAGGAATGAGGACAAGGAGACCTGGTGGTGGAATGAGGAAGTACCGGAGAGTATACAGAGAAAGAGGTTGGTGAAGAAGTAGTATTGTCGAAGAAATTAAGAAAGTAGACAGGAGTATAAGGAGAAGAGCCATCTGCTGAAGAGAGAGATGGTGAAGGCTAAGAATAAGGCATATGGAGAGTTGTATGAAAGGCTGGACATTAAGAAGGGAGAAAAGGACCTGTACAGATTGGTTAGAAAGAGGGACTGAGCTGGGAAAGATGTGCAGCAGGAAAGAGTGATAAAGGATAATGAGGGAAACATACTCACAAGCAAGGAGAGTGTGTTGAGCAGACGGAAAGAGTACTATGAGGGGCTGATGAATGAAGAGAATGAGAGAAAAAGAAAGTTTGATGATGTGAGGATAGTGAATCAGGAAGTGCAATGGATTAACAAGGAGGAAGTAAGGACAGCTATGAAGAGGATGAAAAATGAAAAGGCTGTTGGTCCAGACGACATATCTGTGGAAGTATGGAAGTGATTAGGAGAGATGGCAGTGGAGTTTTTAACCAGATTGATTAATGACATCTTGGAAAGTGAGAGGATGCCTGAGGGGTGGAGAGGAAGTGTTTTGGTACTGATTTTTAAGAATAAGGGTGATCTGCAGAGCTGTACTAACTACAGAGGGATAAAACTGATGAGTCACAGCATGAAGTTATGGGAAAGTGTAGTGGAAGCTAGGTTAAAAAGGGAGATGATGATTAGTGATCAACAGTATGGTTTTATGTTGGGAAAGAGCACTACAGATGTGATGTTGCTCTGAGGGTATTGGAGAAGTATAGAGAAGTTCAGGAGGAGTTGCATTGTGTCTTTGTAGACTTAGAGAAAGCATATGACAGAGCGCCTAGAGAGGAGCTGTGGTATTGTATGAAGAAGTCGAGAGTGGCAGAGAAGTATGTGAGAGTGGTGCAGGATATGTACAAGGGTAGTGTGACAGTGCTGAGTTCTGAGGTAAGAGTGATGGATGTGTTTAAAGAGGAGGTGGGATTACATCAAGGATCAGCTTTGAGCCATAACTTATTTGCAATGGTGATTGACAGGTTGACAGATGAAATCAGACAGGAGTCCCCATGGACTATGATGTTTGCGGATGACATTCTGATCTGTAGTGAGAGTAGGGAACAGGTTGAACAGACCCTGGAGAGGTGGAGATATGCTCTAGAGAAAAAAGGAATGAAGGTCAGCAGGACTAAGACAGAATATATTTGTGTGAGGATAGAGGAATGGTGAGGATGCATGGAGTACAGTTGGTGAAGATGGATGAGTTTAAATAGTCAGGATTAACATTTCAGTGTAATGGTGACTGTGGAAGCGAGGTGAAGAAGAGAGTACAGGCAGGGTGATTTGGGTGGAGAAGAGTGACAGGAGTGATTTGTGACAGACGGGTACCAGTAAGAGTGAAAGTGAAGGTCTACAAGAGGGTAGTGAGACCAGCTATGTTATATGGGTTAGAAACAGTGGCACTGACAAAAAGGCAGGAGTCAGGAGTCAGAGCTGGAGGTGGCAGAGTTAAATATGTTATGATTTGCATTGGGTGTGACGAGGATGGACAGGATTAGGAATTCGTATATTAGAAGGTCATCTCAGGTTGGAGAGTTTGGAGACAAAGTTAGAGAGGTGAGATTGTGAAGGCTTGGACATTTGCTGAGGAGGGATGCTGGGTATATTGGGAAAAGGATGCTAAGGAAAGTGGAAAAGAGGAAGGCCTAAGATAAGGTTTATGGATGTGATGAGAAAGGACATGCAAGTGGTTGGTGTGACAGAGCAAGATGCGGAGGACAGGAAGAAATGAAAAAAGATGATCCAGTGTGGTGACCTCTAATGGCAACAGCTGAAAGAAGAAGAAGCTTATCAATAATGCAAGAATGTGGAATGGCATCAAAGGCCTTTGCTAGGTCCAGGAAGGCAGAGTAGACAGCACAATGAGAAGCTCCCTCATGGCCACAACACAGGTTTGTTGCTACATCCTGGTAAGCCACATTACTGCCACTTCTAAATATATGACATATATGATGTAAATGTACATGCAGGGTGGTTTGGGTGGAGAAGAGTGACAGGAGTGTTTTGTGACAGATGGGTACCAGTAAGAGTGAAAGGGAAGGTCTACAAGAGGGTAATGAGACCAGCTATGTTATATGGGTTGGAAACAGTGGCATTGTGACCACCTTCTCACCTATATCACTAAACAAACAAATAACAATCTCAATCCGGCCAGCTATCATACTATACGTAACAAAAAAAAATTTAACCTTCCTATTTTCCTCAATGAACTCAAACAATGTAACTGGTCAGCTCTAAAACACCTTCCACTGGAGGAAGCAGTGGCCCATTTCAACAACACATTCCTCCAAATTCTTGAGCATCATGCCCCCTCACGCTTAATTAGAACAGGATCCAAAGCTGCCCCTTGGCTTTCTAAAGAAACCAAGCAAACAGTGCTATTAAGGAATAAACTCTGGACAAAATGGAGAACTACTAAAAACCCAACTGACCATCAAAACTTCAAACACCTTAGAAATACCACAAAACAACTTACCCATCTTGATAAAAAGAATTATTACCTTCAATATCAAGAAAATCAAAATCATAACCCCAAAAAATTCTGGTCAGGAATCAATAAACTGCTCCATCCAGGAAATACCAAAACACCTACTCCAGCTAAATTAGCACAGACCCCACCCAACTTAATAGCCAATACATTCAACAACTTCTTCACTGAAACAGTCACCTCTCTTGCAAAGAACATGACTCCCCACACTTCCCTTAAAAACACCTCCCCTCAAAATAACACCCCCACTCTAACATTCAGTACTGTCTCCACAACCTATATACAAAAGTTACTCTCAAAACTTAAACCTTGCACTCCTTCAGCTGACCAACTACCAGCTGAATATCTGCAGCTAGCATCAGCAGAACTAGCATACCCAGTCTCCATTTTAATTAACAGAACAATAACCGAATCTGCTATCCCTTCCCTCTGGAAAGTCTCCCATATCATTCCTCTGCATAAAGGAGAAAACTCTAATGAACTTTCTAATTTCTGTCCTATAGCCTTATTATCACCACTATCTAAAATCATGGAGCGTTGTATACACCAACAACTCTTACATCATCTTTTACATAATAGCCTACTTTCAGACTCCCAACATGGCTTTAGACCTTTCCATAGCACTTCCACTGATCTTCTCTCCTTCACAGACACTATCAACAAAAATCGCAATAACAACCTATACTCTTCTGCTTTGTTTCTTGACCTCTCTAAAGCCTTTGATATGGTCAACCATCAACTTTTGCTAGACACTTTGAAATCTCTCTCACTTGAACCTTCGGCATTGCACTGGTTTGACTCTTATCTGAAAGATAGACAACAAGCAGTCCTTTGGGACAGCCATCTCTCCTCTCAGCTCCCGATCACTATTGGTGTCCCACAAGGATCCATCTTAGGACCCCTTCTCTTCTCCATATTTATAAACAACCTGTCTGTTTCACTCCCAACACCCTCATGTATTCAATATGCAGACGATTCAACTCTCATCTGTTCTGCTGTATCTCCAGCTGAACTTCATTCTTCCACCCAAAAAGTCTTTACAGCAGCAGAAAAATGGTTCCAAGATATCTGTCTCCTCCTTAATCCCAAAAAAACTAAATTATTACTTTTCTCCAACCCTTAAATCTGCCCCTCTTTCCTTTTCTATTGTGTCTGACAATGGCACTATCATTACACCTGATAGTTCCGCTAAACTACTAGGTGTTACAATAGATAACCAACTAAACTTTGATTATCACATTAACCTAACTATCAAAACTGTTAACAAAAAGATAGGTGTCCTCTATAGACTTAAGCCCTTTCTAACAGCAACCACCAGGGTGTCTTTAGCCCAAACTCATCTTACGTCTACATTATTATATGCCTCCCCATCTTTTATAAACCTTTCAAAATCTAACCTTCAGAAACTTGCAACAGCCTACCAGAGCATTGCCAGGTTTGCCACAGGTTCCCCATTTCTCACACATCATTGTGTTAATCTCAAAAAGCTTGACTGTCTTGAACCTCAAAATCTCATTCTCCTACATCAATTAGTTATTACCTATAAAATTCTCCATTACCCTTCTAATACACCCATACTAAATAACCTTGTTGTCCCTTACGGGAATCTTACTTCCCTTCGCTCAGCTAACAAATTACTAGTGGCCACCCTCAAAACACACAATAAAGCTGGGGTCTCCTTGTTTACAAATACCATTGGCTTATACTGGAATAGACTTCTCATAGAACTGACCACTCTAGGCTCATCACAACTTTTCAAAAAACAACTAAGAAACTATTTTAAAACTCACTGGCTATGCCCTTGCTCGAATCCTGACTGACCTCAGCTTCCATCTCTCTTTTCAGCTCTTTCCATTGCTCTTCCACATGTCCCTATCTCTACCATTACCCCTCCTCTGTAGTTCACATACCATCCACTCGGATATTACTTTTCCTATAAATTCTACTTCTCTTTATATTACTGCAACCTATCATCTCACCTTGTATCTAAATCACCCAGCTGAAGAAATCTGTTTCTTAAAACTAGTGCCCTGACACAAAATGTTTATCAAAATTGTTAATACTGTAAATAGTTGAATAGAGTCTTGTGTGAGTTACTGCTTTATTTCTTCTTTAATTACTCTTGCAAATATTTTGAAATAGAAATCCTCACTCTATGTTTAGTTTTGATATATTACTTTTGCACTGTTACTATGCTACTTGGGAATAGTTCTTTACATGTGTATAATTTCTATCTTATTGTGCTATTTTTGTTTATTTTTATCATTATTATTTAATAGTATATAGTGGAGCTTTTCTCCTCGGGCCTCTGCTGAAAATGGACATGTATCCAGCCAGACTAGCCCGGTCAACAAATGTAAAATAAAATAAAAAAAAATAAAAATGACATAGGTTGTCTATGCCCAGGAAACTATGTGGCCAAAGCTTGTGTATGCCCATATTTGTTTAGTGATTCTGTAAGAAACATCAGTAGATAAATACATAGAAATATGTGATCAACAGAAAAGCAACCGACACAGATATGAAGATAGAGTGAAGGTTACTAACAGAAGTCAAAGACAGAATACACATTAAGGTGCAAACTGAGTCATGCAACAAAAATTTGCATGGAAAGGTACATCATAAAAGATTTCTAAGACAACATGGCCATTTTAATACAGTTTGAAGTAAACACAGGAAATGTGCATATATCTTAACATCTATCTGTAATCAGAGACAAATTCAGAAATAAATATGAACAATCAAGGATACCATTAATTTCAGAAGTTGACAAAATAAGAAAATGTGAATTAACATGCATTTCCTGAAGTAAAATATGTATACAACTCAAATTAGTGCCATTATTCATTACATGAAGTCCACCATATTTTCTTACCAAACCACCAGTTTTAAGAAGGATTAGGAATGGTAGAGCAAACTTTTGATCCAAAATCAGGGACATCCCTGACTTTCATGGACATTTCTGAGGTATGAAGATGTGGAATGTAGAGGATATACAGTAATGTGATGAAACAACACACAGCATACCTAACGACAATGGACAATGTTAGCTGTGCATCCATACTCTACCATGAAGGTAATTAAAAATGAAAAGATGTATGTCCCAAGGTGGTCAGTGCAGCAATTAATTCTACATTCCAGTTATACCCACATTAGAAAGGAAAAGTGAGACACTGCAGATATCATAGTGCAAGGTGTCCACATACCTGTGAAATGTATAATATGTGCAGGCAAACTGCTTTGTAAAAAAGGAGCAAGTAATATACCTTAAGGAAATTTAAACCAAAACTCCCACATTACAGTGTGCCATACAACAGCCATAACAACAATAACCAGTAAAGCAGTCATGTGGTAACTCTTCTTCAACACTTTACACATCCTTGTAGAACTACATGGATCAATAAAATAAGTCACTATAAGTCATTAAGACCTACTTTCCCCCCAAATGTCCATCTCAACAGTGGATGGGAATCCACATAAATTAGATAAAGCTAGCACTGCCTACATAATGTACAGTCTAATGACAAGCTATCTTACATTCATGGGAATGTAAAAGATGACAGCACTAAAGAAGAAACATAAAGGGATAAGCTCAGCCCCATGCCTATGTCACTGATATGCTAGAAACCACTTTATTAGCAGGGCATGGAAAAAAGCAGTGGGAACAAAGTTAATTGGAATATCACATTTCTAGGGAATATTAGGATAAGTAAAATGCATGCAATTATATTCAGACCACTGACTTTTATCAATGATATATTCTCCAGAACAGGTTATCACCAAGGCAAGATACACAAGTTCCACAGCAAATTGATAAATCGAAAAAGCGGAAAAAACAAGCGTACAGCTAAAAGTCTACTTCTTTACTTATGTAGTAAATCCACATTTACTACATCAATAAAAAATGGACTTTTAGCTGTCCATTTGTTTTTTCTGCTTTTTGGATTTATCAAAGCATGATAGCAGCATGCTTATTAAAGAGGTGGCTGCAAACTACATCTCAGGTGAACAGCATAAGGGATATATGAGTAAACAAAATGCACATCCCTGGCATCAGATTACTTGACCTCTTGTATACTCATCACCAGTTCATGACCATGACCAAGTTATGCCACGGAAAAAGGGGGTTCTGAAGAGTTGTGAATACATATAAACATGTAAAGTTAAACATAATGTTGCAGACCATAAAATGAACAGAGAAAAGTGTCATAACACGTCTGCTGTAAAAGCCACCATCCACTGCATGCTTTTACTGACACATAGAACCTGTTAAATGAACACATGTTAAACACAGAAAAAGCCCAAAATGGAAACTTGAAAAAAACATAAGGCTTTTAAGTGAATCACACCATAAGCTCCATACCTCTCAAAGAATTGTACCAATTGACTAAAAAAAACAAAAAAAAATTTTTTTCCAAAAACCAGTTAAGCACTTTTGTCTCAATTAGCAATAGAGACTTCTTCAGAACTGAAAAATACTCAATACTCAGGCAAGTTATTATAGCAATAATCCACGCCTGGGTGTGGGTAATGCTGGATTTACCCACTGTTGGTGTGGTTTGGTCATGAGGGTGAAGCCCGAGTGGCCAAACAAAGCCAACCATGGGTAAATGCAGCATTACCCACACCCAGAAGTGGGTTATTGCTATTATACAATGACATTATTTAAGAAAAAAAATAATTACTTTTTTTAAATAATGGCATTGTGTAATGCTTTCTTGCTGCCCTTCCGCAGCTGTCTGGTATTCTGCGGCAGTTCTGATGTACTGCGCATGCATATACCTATGCAGTACATCAGAGCTGTGGGCAAAAGCAATGGAGAAAGCAAGATCTCCGTTGCTTTTTGCAAACTGTTTCGTTATGTTAAATGGGTTTAACATAGCGAGACAGCTTTAAAAAAAGCAATGGAGAATGTCCGTTGCTTTTTTTAAAGCTGTCTCACTATGTTAAACCCATTTAACATAGCAAGACAGTTTTGAAAAAAGCAACAGAGAAAGCAAGATCTCTGTTGCTTTTACAAACTGTCGCTATGTTAAAGGAGTTTAAATGTTAAACCCATTTAACACAGCGAGACAGTTTAGCAAGATCTCCGTTGCTTTTACAAACTGTCTCACTATGTTAAAGGAGTTTAACTATGTTAAACTCATTTAACATAGCGAGACAGTGTGAAGCAACAGAGATCTTGCATTCTCCGTTGCTATTAAAAAAAAAGAGTTATAGTAATGGAAAAAGTCCGGGCGACCGGACCTTTTTCCATTACTATAAATCTGATTAACAATGTGCACACTGACCAATCAGCGTGCACATTTTTGAATATTAATCGGGAGTCGTTGTATAAAGTGTAACAAACAACAATTAACTGCCAACAGTTTTTAAAGACATATATATATACAAAATCTTCTGACAGTATAACTTCATAAAAACACGCAATACAACTTAGTTAATTATACTTTGGCTAGTTGGTTACCCTTAGTCATATACAAATATGTAAAGTATAAGAAATACAAAATATGTGAAACATTATGATAATTCAAGAGCTCTCTTTTTACAAACTGGGGTCAGGGAGGGGTGCTCATTAATACCTGATGGTATGTTAGACTGCAACTTTATAATCCAATACAGTTCTCTTAACTCCAGAAATAATTCCCACCATCCACCCCTAGGATGTGTTGGTACGTGTTCCAAAATGGCAAACTTAAATCATGTAAATCTGGGACACTGAAGTGAATGTTTGTATAGGGTATTATTAATGTTCTCCTTTAAAATTGCATAGAGGTGTTCATAAAGCCTGGTTTTGAACTTCCTTTCTGTTTTCCCTATATAGTAACCTCCACAGGTCTGGCAAATAGATATATAAACCACACCTTTGGTGTGACAATTACCCTTGGCTAAGTTTACTTTATAACCAGCTTCCCTTAAAGCAATGTTATTGAGTTTAATTATATAATAGCATAGCCTTCATGCACCACATTTAGTCGTACCTTTGTCAGGAAGGGTGTTGTGTAGATAGGTTGTTCAAAAAGTAATTTTAAATTTCTCCCAGTTTTATAAACAAACCTTGGTTCATTCCCCAAAATATTCAATATACTGGGGTTACCTTTAAATATTGTCCAGTTTCTGGAAATAATTTTCCTAACCTCTGCTGCACAATCTCCATATGGAATAATGTTACTGTCACTGTGTTGGCTATAAGATTTGTCTTTTGTGATGATATCTGCCAAATTACTTTTACCTAATAATGGCTTAAATTTGTTACCCCAACTTGCCATCACTTCTGTTTTAATAGATCCCAAGAGGTTAGTGGAGTAACCTCTGTTGATAAACATGTTCATAATAGTGTCTATTTCCAATTTGAAATGTACTATATCTGAGCAAATAGATGCTGTCCTCAACAATTGTCCCTTATAAATATTTCTTTTTGTAAAATTAGGATGACAGCTCCTATAGTCCAAATAGTTATTGTAAAAAGTCTGTTTCCTAAAAATTCTGAAACTGAATGTCCCCTGCATGTTGTTTTTAAAAAAGTGTCACATCCAAATAATTAATCATGCTATCTGAATTTGTTGACGTGAATTTAAAATATTCACACACCCCATTTAGATATTCCAAGAATAAAACCGGTTGATTATCTGCATCTTTCCAAATAATAAAAATGTCATCCAAAAATCTTAAGTACGTGTACCATTTCAAGGGGAAATGTGTTTTGAAAACAAATCTAGCTTCTCAAGCATGTAACACCATGTTTGCATATAGGGGGGTATAGCTTGCCCCCATTGCCACACCCTTAAGCTGTTTATAATATTCCCCTTCAAACAGAAAAAAATTATTCTTAAGAATGAACTCCATACCATTCATAATGAAATTAATAAGCATGTCATTAAAATTTGTTAAGGCCCGAGTAGCTTCACAAAATAACTTGAGCCCTAAAAGGATTCCAACACTCTTGGGGAATCAAAATATTCCACTACTGAAAATGTCATAAACAGGGAGAATTTCTTGCTTCACATCTGTTAAATTGACCATTATTGCTTGATAACAATTGGCTTTTGCACGCTGATACAACATGTACCCCACTGTGTTTGAACTCCTGCCTACCTAACTCACATGTTTTTGATTGGCTCATTAACTACTAATGTCACAGAAAAAGTTATATGGCAGTTGTCAGAAAGCAGACATCTGAAGGAATAACCTTACTAATTTGTGTGTGTGAGAATAGATGCAATCCTAGTTAAAAGGAAGTAAAACATTTGGGAGATGAAAACCCTCTCTCATGAAAGTTTCATGATCAAGTAGAATTTTTCACATCACACCTCTTCATTAAGCCATTATTATAAGTCAGCAATTGCATTATATATGCAGCTACAACATACATCCCACTGGAATTGAGCTACTGTCTGTCTAACTCATAATCGCCTGACTAATTACTGATGCAACAGAAGAAGCTAAGCAGCAGTTGTCGGACAGCACACATTTGGGGGGATATCATCACCGCTGTGTGTGTGAATGAATATGGCCATGGAATATGTCCATAGGTAGTACAAGGGGCCGTCTTATTTTTAGATTTTAAATTTTCTATTTCCAATCCATAGATGTAAGTTGAACTTGAATATGTAAAGGGATGAACTGTGTTTTAGTGGATGGGGAGTCTGTTCCAAAACAGTGGTATCCTCATGAGATATCCATGCACCTTCAAACAGTTCTGTTGATGTTGTAGAAGAGGTTTACATCCCTACACCAAGTATTTCTGATGCCATTCAACTTGCTGATGTGGAGTAAATCCATCAGTCATGGGTCAGAGGACATATTGTATACCAGATACAGGTCACCTTTTAGCATTCTATAGGATACCATCGTTAGTGATAGAGCTTTAAGTCAGTCCATGTAGGAGATGTTGCTTAGGCCTTGTATCCTTTTAGTAAGGTATCTCTGCTGGTATTCCAGTTTTTGCATATGTCTGGACAGATACATGCCAAAGAGGGCATTGCATTCAATGACTGGCCTAATGAGTGCTAAGTAAAGGGGAACAATGAAATTATTAGATCTAGACACAATCCCTTTGTTTATAAACTGTGCAATATAAAAGGACTATCATACAGCAATGGTCACATGTTGGTCAAAATGTAGGTCACTGTCCACATAAGTTCCAAAATCCTAAGCAACTGGTTTAACTCTTAGGGACATATTCTCAATGTGGTAGTTCCCCCTGGGGTAGATGCAATTTTGGAAATTTAGTTTCAGTCTATGATTTTTGCACCAGTTATTTATTTATTTTTTTGGGACAAACCTTCTTGTAGGCTAAGTCACTTGGGAACTAATGACTGCTCCAAGATTGCAGTTATCTGCAAATTTAGTCAGCTAGAGACCTTTGGTAATGGCTTTTAGTGCAGAAATTAGATGCCAGGCAAGAGATGACCCAGCAGTGAACCCTGGGAGATTCTGCTGGTGACTGGTCTGTGGAGGCAATGTCTCCTATTTTGATTATCTACACCTATCTGTGAGCGCGTTGGCAATCTGTTGGTTATGCTATAATACTATGCTTTTTTATCATCACTAAATAATTCACTGATACAATTAAAAATAGAAATCTGAATCTAAAACAACCACCACACCTCCCTGTCAGTGTATTTAATTATTATATCACCAACGTTGACAAGGGAATGCAATGCTGCACATTCAGCAGGGGTTAAGACTTCTTTTTATAATATAACTCCTGCTGTACGTTCAGTAGGGGTTATATTATAAAAAGCGGTCTTACCATTTCATCCATATCCATCACTAAAAGCAACATATATCTCATTCTCACATATATTTTGAAATATAATTATAACAGTGTTATTAACAAGAAAAAACGTACTGCTTTTCTTCAGGGCATTCATGTTACATGGTGCATTATTGGGATAAATATTCATAAGGTTAAATTTTCTCATGAGCAACCTTAACTCAGCAGTCAGTTAAGTCAGTATCAACTGCTGGTATAAAGTTCATTCCTTTAGTTAAAAGTGAAATTTCAGATTCTGTAAGTTTGTAACTGGATAAATTAAAAACAATCTGTTTAGACCTCAAACCACTTGATGATCCAACTGGATGCATGTTATTGGGCCCAGATAACCCCTTCCTTTCCTTCAGCTTCTTTTTCCTTGACTTCTGCTCCTTCCTTTCTTTTACATATCGGTAGAGGTGCATGTTGCAGAATGCAATAATGGCAGTTAATGTCTTGGTGTATACATTAACTTTGTCAGTATTACAAGTGTTACTTGTACTATTGAAACATGGATGTTTCATAAAACTGACCTGTACATACACTGGCATGTACTATTGAAACATGGATGATTCACAAAACTGACCTGTACATACACAGGTGCTCTCTCAGGTACTCCTGTCTGTCCCTATGCATCTTTTGATTCCTTTATGTCTATCCAGGAGCTGGAGAGAAAGACAGAGTGTAATAACAATGGGTATGTTGGCATTCATTAGCAGAGTGTATGAACAGGTAATTTATGTTATATAATACGGATGTGGTGATCTCTCTTAGACTTCATCCTCTCATCTGCCGAGCAGGTCAGGCTGTCTATGACTTACATTGCTATAATAGTGCTGGCACTGCTCCCCCATATTTGGGATGCCAGTAGCATTGCTGCCAGCCTGGTCTAAACTATTCCAGGTATCAGCCTTGTACTGAGACCTGGTATAGCCCTCTTGCAGAAACGTACAACTATAATGTTATAGAGGAGATGCTGAAAGTTCTTCGTCTCTTTTTCACATCACTTTGTACTTTAAGAAGAACTACCTTCCCCTTCACTAGCCATGAGTTTTTCCTTCCAAAATGTCAGACTATTGGCACTGCTTTGGTGGCCAAAGCAAATCTCACATTTCATATCCTTATCACAACAGTAACATTTGTGTAATGGATGGCTGACAAAATGTAATGTATGTCTTGTCCTCTTATCGTCTTAATGACAGTTTAAGGGGTGAAGTATGGCAGTCCTCCATCCAGCTGTCTGCTGCTGAGATTTCATGTTCAGCTATGACTCCAGATTAACATGGTATATCTATTGTAATTATCTTCACTGTTGTATGAAGACACAGGTTGAGCCTGAAATTGGTCAATGTCAAATAGTGCATTACCCCTGTAAACAAACATAAATAAAATAAAATAAAATATTCCAGAGCATGGGCAAATGGCAATATATGTAAAACAAATGGCTTTGCATAGTCATCACATCTACTGGTCACACTGTCACAACTTACATATGATGGGAATTGAACTTCTAACTGCTCCCTCATGCTCTTTTGAGCTCTCACCACAGAATGACTTTTATTGAAGTTGTCAGGTAACACACATTTACAGAGTTTTTTTTTTTTAAATGTAAGGAAAAAACACACTGAAAAATGGCCAACAGACTTGTAGAGGATGGAGTGTCGTGGTTACACACAAAAATGTCTAAATGACATCCTGGTTCAGCATTGCTATAGAGTGAGACCTGACCTTTACAATACTTTGAGGAGTGGTTAACAATTGTTAAGCACTCCTTAGGCACTGGTAACATCATGTCTGCAATAAAAGCAGACCGCTAGGACCAGAAAACAGCAGCAGCAGGACATGTAGTGGCTTTGTTTCATTTCCTGTTTCTGCCTGCTGTCTGCTAATGTGACCCACTATTGTGATTAAAAACTGCTTCTAACCCACTGCTTTAGTGGCTTTCAAAGCTGGCAAAACACATGGTGTTTTTTATTTTTAATTTTTTTTTAATTTTACCTTTGAATAATCTGTAGTAAATGGAGTAGGGAAATCTGCATGCCTTACAAAGAATTATGGTTGGATTTCAGATAATAACAAAGTATTATGTGTCCCAAAAACATGGATGAAAAGATTCACACTCGAGTTAAATATGTTAGCATCCATGTCAGAAACACATAATATACCCATTACGATCACTGACCCAATCATAATTCTCTACATGGCATCAGGGAATACAAACCCAAAACATTACTTAATTCATATGCATGTAGAACATGTGCAATAGCATGAGACATAAAGGGTGTCTCATTGTGTAAATGATTATGTAAACCTGTGCTAATATCATTATTTATTGTGTGAAGGATTATGTAAACCTCTGCTTATATCATTATTTCTTGTGTAAAGGATGATGTAAACCCGTGCTTATAACAGTATTTTTTGTGTGAAGGATTATGTAAACCTGTTCTTATATCATTATTTCTTGTGTAAAGGATTATGTAAACCTGTGCTTATATCATTATTTATTGTGTGAAGGATTATGTAAACCTGTGCTTATATCGTTATTTCGTGTGTGAAGGATTATGTAAACCTGTGCTTATATCAATATTTATTGTGTGAAGGATTATGTAAACCTGTGCTTATATCATTATTTATTGTGTGAAGGATTATGTAAACCTGTGCTTATATCAATATTTATTGTGTGAAGGATTATGTAAACCTGTGCTTATATCATTATTTGTTGTGTAAAGGATTATGAAAACCTGTGCTTATATCATTATTTATTGTGTGAAGGATTATGTAAACGTGTGCTTATATCATTGTTTATTGTGTAAAGGATTATGAAAACCTGTGCTTATATCATTATTCATTGTGTGAAGGATTATGTAAACCTGTGCTTATATCATTATTTATTGTGTGAAGGATTATGTAAACCTGTGCTTATATCATTATTTATTGTGTAAAGGGTTATGCAAACCTGTGCTTATATCATTATTTATTGTGTGAAGGATTATGTAAACCTGTGCTTATATCATTATTTATTGTGTAAAGGATTATGCAAACCTGTGCTTATATCATTATTTATTGTGTAAAGGGTTATAAAAACCTGTGCTTATATCATTATTTATTGTGTAAAGGGTTATGTAAACCTGTGCTTATATCATTATTTATTGTGTAAAGGGTTATGCAAACCTGTGCTTATATCATTACTTATTGTGTAAAAGGTTATGCAAACCTGTGCTTATATCATTATTTATTGTGTAAAGGGTTATGCAAACCTGTGCTTATAGCATAATTTATTGGGTAAAGGGTTATGCAAACCTGTGCTTATATCATTACTTATTGTGTAAAAGGTTATGCAAACCTGTGCTTATATCATTATTTATTGTGTAAAGGGTTATGCAAACCTATGCTTATAGCATAATTTATTGTGTAAAGGGTTATGCAAACCTCTGCTTATATCATAATTTATTGTGTAAAAGGTTATGCAAACATGTGCTTATATCATAATTTATTGTGTAAAGGGTTATGGAAACCTGTGCTTATATCATAATTTATTTTGTAAAGGGTTATGCAAACCTGTGCTTATATCATAATTTATTGTGTAAAGGGTTAAGTAAATCTGTGCTTATGTCATAATTTATTGTGTAAAGGGTTAAGTAAATCTGTGCTTATGTTATAATTTATTGTGTAAAGGATCGTGTAAACCTGTGCTCATATCATTATTTATTGTGTAAAAGGTTATGTAAACCTGTGCTTGTATCATTATTTATTGTGTAAAAGGTTATGTAAACCTGTGCTTATATCATTATTTACTGTGCAAAGGGTTATGTAAACCTGTGCTTATATCATTATTTACTGTGTAAAGGGTTATGTAAACCTGTGCTTATATCTTTATTTACTGTGTAAAGAGTTATGTAAACCTGTGCTTATATCATTATTTCTTGTGTAAGGGGTTATGTAAACCTGTGCTTATATCATTATTTCTTTGGTAAGGGGTTATGTAAACCTGTGCTTATATCATTATTTCTTGTGTAAAGGGTTATGTAAACCTGTGCTTATATCATTATTTCTCATGTAAAGTGTTATGTAAACCTGTGCTTATATCATTATTTCTTGTGTAAAGGATTATGTAAACCTGTGCTTATATCATTATTTCTTGTGGAAAGGATTATGTAAACCTGTCCTTATAACATTGTTTATTGTGTAAAGGATTATGTAAACCTGTGCTTATATCATTATTCATTGTGGAAAGGTTTATGTAAACCTGTGCTTATATCATTATTCATTGTGTAAAGGATTATGTAAAGCTGTGTTTATATCGTTATTGATTGTGTAAAGGATTATGTAAAGCTGTGCTTATATCATTATTTATTGTGCAAAGGAATATGTAAACCTGTGCTTATATCATTTATTGTGTAAAATGTTATGTAAACTGGTGCTTATATCATTATTTATGGCATAAAGGGTTATGTAAACTGGTGCTTACATCATTATTTATGGTGTAAAGGGTTATGTAAACCTGTGCTTATATCATTATTTATTGTGTAAAGGATTATGTAAACCTGTGCTTATATCATTATTTATTGTGTAAAGGATTATGTAAGCCTGTGCTTATATCATTATTTATTGTGAAAAGGATTATGTAAACTTGTGCTTATATCATTATTTTTTGTGTAAAGGATTATGTAAACCTGCGCTTATATCATTATTTATTGTGTAAAGGATTATGTAAACCTGTGCTTATATCATTATTTATTGTGTAAAAAATTATGTAAACTGGTGCTTATATCATTATTTATGGCTTAAAGGGTTATGTAAACTGATGCTTATATCATTATTTATTGTGTAAAGGATGATGTAAACCCATGCTTATATCACTATTTATTGTGTAAAGGGTTATGCAAACCTGTGCTTACATCACTATTTATTGTGTAAATGGTTATGCAAACCTGTGCTTATAGCATAATTTATTGTGTAAAGGGTTATGCAAACCTGTGCTTATATCATAATTTATTGTGTAAAGGGTTATGGAAACCTGTGCTTATATCATAATTTATTTTGTAAAAGGTTATGTAAACCTGTGCTTATATCAAAATTTATTGTGTAAAGGGTTAAGTAAATCTGTGCTTATGTCATAATTTATTGTGTAAAGGGTTAAGTAAATCTGTGCTTATGTTATAATTTATTGTGTAAAGGATCGTGTAAACCTGTGCTTATATCATTATTTATTGTGTAAAAGGTTATGTAAACCTGTGCTTGTATCATTATTTATTGTGTAAAAGGTTATGTAAACCTGTGCTTATATCATTATTTACTGTGCAAAGGGTTATGTAAACCTGTGCTTATATCATTATTTACTGTGTAAAGGGTTATGTAAACCTGTGCTTATATCTTTATTTACTGTGTAAAGAGTTATGTAAACCTGTGCTTATATCATTATTTCTTGTGTAAGGGGTTATGTAAACCTGTGCTTATATCATTATTTCTTTGGTAAGGGGTTATGTAAACCTGTGCTTATATCATTATTTCTTGTGTAAAGGGTTATGTAAACATGTGCTTATATCATTATTTCTCAGGTAAAGTGTTATGTAAGCCTGTGCTTATATCATTATTTCTTGTGTAAAGGATTATGCAAACCTGTGCTTATATCATTATTTCTTGTGGAAAGGATTATGTAAACCTGTCCTTATAACATAGTTTATTGTGTAAAGGATTATGTAAACCTGTGCTTATATCATTATTCATTGTGGAAAGGATTATGTAAACCTGTGCTTATATCATTATTCATTGTGTAAAGGATTATGTAAAGCTGTGTTTATATCGTTATTGATTGTGTAAAGGATTATGTAAAGCTGTGCTTATATCATTATTCATTGTGTAAAGGATTATGTAAACCTGTGCTTATATCATTATTTATTGTGTAATGGATTATGTAAACCTGTGCTTATATCATTATTTATTGTGCAAAGGAATATGTAAACCTGTGCTTATATCATTTATTGTGTAAAATGTTATGTAAACTGGTGCTTATATCATTATTTATGGCATAAAGGGTTATGTAAACTGGTGCTTACATCATTATTTATGGTGTAAAGGGTTATGTAAAACTGTGCTTATATCATTATTTATTGTGTAAAGGATTATGTAAACCTGTGCTTATATCATTATTTATTGTGTAAAGGATTATGTAAACCTGTGCTTATATCATTATTTATTGTGAAAAGGATTATGTAAACTTGTGCTTATATCATTATTTTTTGTGTAAAGGATTATGTAAACCTGCGCTTATATCATTATTTATTGTGTAAAGGATTATGTAAACCTGTGCTTATATCATTATTTATTGTGTAAAAAAGTATGTAAACTGGTGCTTATATCATTATTTATGGCGTAAAGGGTTATGTAAACTGATGCTTATATCATTATTTATTGTGTAAAGGATGATGTAAACCCATGCTTATATCACTATTTATTGTGTAAAGGGTTATGCAAACCTGTGCTTACATCACTATTTATTGTGTAAAGGGTTATGCAAACCTGTGCTTATAGCATAATTTATTGTGTAAAGGGTTATGCAAACCTCTGCTTATATCATAATTTATTGTGTAAAGGGTTATGGAAACCTGTGCTTATATCATAATTTATTGTGTAAAGGGTTATGTAAACCTGTGCTTATGTCATAATTTATTGTGTAAAGGGTTAAGTAAATCTGTGCTTATGTTATAATTTATTGTGTAAAGGATTGTGTAAACCTGTGCTTATATCATTATTTATTGTGTAAAAGGTTATGTAAACCTGTGCTTATATCATTATTTACTGTGCAAAGGGTTATGTAAACCTGTGCTTATATCATTATTTCTTGTGTAAGGGGTTATGTAAACCTGTGCTTATATCATTATTTCTTGTGTAAAGGGTTATGTAAACCTGTGCTTATATCATTATTTCTTGTGTAAAGGGTTATGTAAACCTGTGCTTATATCATTATTTCTCATGTAAAGTGTTATGTAAACCTTTGCTTATATCATTATTTCTTGTGTAAAGGATTATGTAAACCTGTGCTTATATCATTATTCACTGTGGAAAGGATTATGTAAACCTGTACTTATATCATTATTCATTGTGTAAAGGATTATGTAAAGCTGTGCTTATATCGTTATTGATTGTGTAAAGGATTATGTAAAGCTGTGCTTATATCATTATTCATTTTGTAAAGGATTATGTAAACCTGTGCTTATATCATTATTTATTGTGCAAAAAATTATGTAAACTGGTGCTTATATCATTATTTATGGCGTAAAGGGTTATGTAAACTGATGCTTATATCATTATTTATTGTGTAAAGGATGATGTAAACCCATGCTTATATCACTATTTATTGTGTAAAAGGGATATGCAAACCTGTGCTTACATCACTATTTATTGTGTAAAGGGTTATGCAAACCTGTGCTTATAGCATAATTTATTGTGTAAAGGGTTATGCAAACCTCTCCTTATATCATAATTTATTGTGTAAAGGGTTAAGTAAATCTGTGCTTATGTTATAATTTATTGTGTAAAGGATTGTGTAAACCTGTGCTTATATCATTATTTATTGTGTAAAAGGTTATGTAAACCTGTGCGTGTATCATTATTTATTGTGTAAAAGGTTATGTAAACCTGTGCTTATATCATTATTTACTGTGCAAAGGGTTATGTAAACCTGTGCTTATATCATTATTTCTTGTGTAAGGGGTTATGTAAACCTGTGCTTATATCATTATTTCTTGTGTAAAGGGTTATGTAAACCTGTGCTTATATCATTATTTCTTGTGTAAAGGGTTATGTAAACCTGTGCTTATATCATTATTTCTCATGTAAAGTGTTATGTAAACCTGTGCTTATATCATTATTTCTTGTGTAAAGGATTATGTAAACCTGTGCTTATATCATTATTCACTGTGGAAAGGATTATGTAAACCTGTACTTATATCATTATTCATTGTGTAAAGGATTATGTAAAGCTGTGCTTATATCATTATTGATTGTGTAAAGGATTATGTAAAGCTGTGCTTATATCATTATTCATTTTGTAAAGGATTATGTAAACCTGTGCTTATATCATTATTTATTGTGTAAAGGATTATGTAAACCTGTGCTTATATCATTATTTATTGTGCAAAGGAATATGTAAACCTGTGCTTATATCATTTATTGTGTAAAATGTTATGTAAACTGGTGCTTATATCATTATTTATGGCATAAAGGGTTATGTAAACTGGTGCTGACATCATTATTTATGGTGTAAAGGGTTATGTAAACCTGTGCTTATATCATTATTTATTGTGTAAAGGATTATGTAAACCTGTGCTTATATCATTATTTATTGTGTAAAGGATTATGTAAACCTGTGCTTATATCATTATTCATTGTGAAAAGGATTATGTAAACTTGTGCTTATATCATTATTTATTGTGTAAAGGATTATGTAAACCTGTGCTTATAGCATTATTTATTGTGTAAAGGATTATGTAAACCTGTGCTTATATCATTATTTATTGTGTAAAAGGGTATGTAAACTGGTGCTTATATCATTATTTATGGCATAAAGGGTTATGTAAACTGATGCTTATATCATTATTTATTGTGCAAAGGATGATGTAAACCCATGCTTATATCACTATTTATTGTGTAAAGGGTTATGCAAACCTGTGCTTACATCACTATTTATTGTGTAAAGGGTTATGCAAACCTGTGCTTATATCATTATTTATTGTGTAAAGGGGTTATGCAAATCTGTGCTTATATCATTATTTATTGTGTAAAGGGTTATGCAAACCCATGCTTATATCATTATTTATTGTGTAAAGGGTTATGCAAACCTGTGCTTATATCACTATTTATTGTGTAAAGGGCTATGTAAACCTGTCCTTATATTATAATTTATAGTGTAAAGGGTTATGTAAACCTGTGCTTATATCATAATTTATTGTGTAAAGGGTTATGTAAACATGTGCTTATATCATTATTTCTTGTGTAAAGGGGTATGTAAACCTTTGCTTTTATCATTATTTCTTGTGTAAAGGATTATGTAAACCTGTGCTTATATCATTATTTCTTGTGTAAAGGATTATGTAAACCTGTGCTTATATCATTATTTCTTGTGTAAAGGATTATGTACACCTGTGCTTATATCATTATTTCTTGTGTAAAGGATTATGTACACCTGTGCTTATATCATTATTTCTTGTGTAAAGGAATATGTAAACCTGTGCTTATATCATTATTCATTGTGTAAAGGATTATGTAAAGCTGTGCTTATATCATTATTTATTGTGGAAAGGATTATGTAAACCTCTGCTTATATCATAATTTATTGTGTAAAAGGTTATGCAAACCTGTGCTTATATCATAATTTATTGTGTAAAGGGTTATGTAAACCTGTGCTTATATCATAATTTATTGTGTAAAGGGTTATGTAAACCTGTGCTTATATCATTATTTATTGTGTAAAGGGTTATGCAAACCTATGCTTATATCATTATTTATTGTGTGAAGGATTATGTAAACCTGTGCTTATATCATTATTTATTGTGTAAAGGGGTATGTAAACCTGTGCTTATATCATTATTTCTTGTGTAAAGGATTATGTAAACCTGTGCTTATATCATTATTTATTGTGTGAAGGATTATGTAAACCTGTGCTTATATCATTATTTATTGTGTATAGGATTATGTAAACCTGTGCTTATATCATTATTTCTTGTGTAAAGGATTATGTAAACCTGTGCTTATATCATTATTCATTGTGTAAAGGATTATGTAAAGCTGTGCTTATATCATTATTTCTTGTGTAAGGGATTATGTAAACCTGTGCTTGTATCATTATTTCTTGTGTAAAGGATTATGTAAACCTGTGCTTATATCATTATTTATTGTGTAAAAAGGTATGTAAACTGGTGCTTATATCATTATTTATGGCATAAAGGGTTATGTAAACTGATGCTTATATCATTATTTATTGTGTAAAGGATGATGTAAACCCATGCTTATATCACTATTTATTGTGTAAAGGGTTATGCAAACCTGTGCTTACATCACTATTTATTGTGTAAAGGGTTATGCAAACCTGTGCTTATATCATTATTTATTGTGTAAAGGGGTTATGCAAATCTGTGCTTATATCATTATTTATTGTGTAAAGGGTTATGCAAACCCATGCTTATATCATTATTTATTGTGTAAAGGGTTATGCAAACCTGAGCTTATATCACTATTTCTTGTGTAAAGGGTTATGTAAACCTGTCCTTATATTATAATTTATAGTGTAAAGGGTTATGTAAACCTGTGCTTATATCATAATTTATTGTGTAAAGGGTTATGTAAACATGTGCTTATATCATTATTTCTTGTGTAAAGGGTATGTAAACCTTTGCTTTTATCATTATTTCTTGTGTAAAGGATTATGTAAACCTGTGCTTATATCATTATTTCTTGTGTAAAGGATTATGTAAACATGTGCTTATATCATTATTTCTTGTGTAAAGGATTATGTACACCTGTGCTTATATCATTATTTCTTGTGTAAAGGATTATGTACACCTGTGCTTATATCATTATTTCTTGTGTAAAGGAATATGTAAACCTGTGCTTATATCATTATTCATTGTGTAAAGGATTATGTAAAGCTGTGCTTATATCATTATTTCTTGTGGAAAGGATTATGTAAACCTCTGCTTATATCATAGTTTATCGTGTAAAAGGTTTAGCAAACCTGTGCTTATATCATAATTTATTGTGTAAAGGGTTATGTAAACCTGTGCTTATATCATAATTTATTGTGTAAAGGGTTATGTAAACCTGTGCTTATATCATTATTTATTGTGTAAAGGGGTATGTAAACCTGTGCTTATATCATTATTTCTTGTGTAAAGGATTATGTAATTCTGTGCTTATATCATTATTTATTGTGTGAAGGATTATGTAAACCTGTGCTTATATCATTATTTATTGTGTAAAGGATTATGTAAACCTGTGCTTATATCATTATTTCTTGTGTAAAGGATTATGTAAACCTGTGCTTATATCATTATTCATTGTGTAAAGGATTATGTAAAGCTTTGCTTATATCATTATTCCTTGTGTAAGGGATTATGTAAACCTGTGCTTGTATCATTATTTCTTGTGTAAAGGATTATGTAAACCTGTGCTTGTATCATTATTTCTTGTGTAAAGGATTATGTAAACCTGTGCTTGTATTATTATTTCTTGTGTAAAGGATTATGTAAATCTGTGCTTGTATCATTATTTCTTGTGTAAAGGATTATGTACACCTGTGCTTATATCATTATTTCTTGTGTAAAGGATTATGTAAACCTGTGCTTATATCATTATTCATTGTGTAAAGGATTATGTAAAGCTGTGCCTATAGCATTATTTCTTGTGTAAAGGATTATGTACACCTGTGCTTATATCATATTTCTTGTGTAAAGCATTATGTAAACCTGTCCTTATATCACTATTTCTTATGTAAAGAATTATGTAAACCTGAACTTATATCATTATTTTTTATGTAAAGGATTATGTATACCTGAGCTTATATCATTATTTTTTGTGTAAAGGATGATGTAAACCTGTGCTTATATCATTATTTATTGTGTAAAGGATGATGTAAACCTGTGCTTATATCATTATTTATTGTGTAAAGGATGATGTAAACCTGTGCTTATATCATTATTTATTGTGTAAAGGATGATGTAAGTATGTGCTTATATCATTATTTATTGTGTAAAGGATGATGTAAACCTGTGCTTATATCATTATTTATTGTGTAAAGGATGATGTAAGCCTGTGCTTATATCATTATTTATTGTGTAAAGGATGATGTAAACCTGTGCTTATATCATTATTTATTGTGTAAAGGATGAGTTAAACCTGTGCTTATATCATTTATTGTGTAAAGGATGATGTAAACCTGTGCTTATATCATTTTGTATTCTGTAAATGATTATGTAAACATGTGCTTATATCACTATTTATTGTGCAAGTGATTATGCAAACCTGTGCTTATATCATTATTTATTGTGTAAATGATTATGTAAACCTGTGCTTATATAATTATTTATTTCATTAAGCCTTCTTGTGTGTTGTGCTTCGACTTCAAGATCTCTTGAGAGAAGGTCCCTAAATCAATAGCATGGCCACAGTATTTCTCTTCATTTTTCATGACATGGTAAATGTCATTTATTCCTAGCAATGTATGTCTGTTATGTGTCATGCACCACTTGTGGAGCATAAACGTTTTCTGTTTTAATCTGTCACTCCCTTGTATATGTGTGTGCTGTGCTTTTTGTTACCTAGCAGCATGGAAAATGTCACTAATTAGAGTATTATTTACACATGCCACATATCTTTCACAGGATAGGTGTCTATAATACACATTTCAGGTTACCCCAGAAATGAAAATGATTGTAATAGTAGTTCAGATGACAGGATTCAAAGCCATGCATAACTCAGTCACAGTGTAAAAAACACAGCTTTACTCAAGTATGCCATGGAAGTAGTCGGGCAAATTTGCATGAAGAGATGATCACCGTATTGGTGAAACATAAAGCTTGCAAATAATATTATACAAAGTTATCCCACCCTCAGTGGGTCCGAGCCATGCGTGTAGTGCACTGAAGTGAAGATTTCATATCATTAGCACATTGAGCCATGGAGCCTGCTACAATGAACATAATCACTTTACATTACTTTGAACACATTTGGAGTACAAGTCATGGCATGTGTTAGTGTTTAAATTATAAATAGGTAAATAATGTGGTGTTATCATTATGGCTTTCTTTCCCACTGCAAGTTTAAGCTCACTTGGGTGATGAGCAACAAATTATTGGCACGGCCAAGGGATGTTTGTTCAGTGGTCAACAAATTATTGGCATGGCCACTGGATTTTGGTTCACTTCTTGTCATAACATAAGAGCTGTCATTTATCATTACCCATCGATGTCTAGCATTGCTGCTCTTTGCCAAGCATCCTGCAGCATTTCAACACTAAATATCGTTTGTTACTTAAATGTCTCAGTCCATTGAGTATCTGTATATTGTCCTAATGTCACCTAGCAACATGTTAAATGTTGCTAAGCAGCATGTTAGCTAAACATGCCTCATATCTTTCATTGGACATATGTCAATAACACACATTTCATGTTATCAGAACAATGAAAATCAATAATAAATAAATGCTTGTGACAAGAATCAAACATGCAAAACTCAGTCAGTCTATCTAACAGAGCATGACAAATATATGTAACTGAAGGTCTCAGATGAAATGCCATCAAAAGATGTTCCTTGTTATAGACTATAGTTTTATAGAATTTTTTTTTTTAGTGAACTGCATGTTAAGGTTAGAAGAAGAGACAGGGATATAGTTTTGTACAACAGCAACCCACCCTCAGTGGATCTAAAGCCTGCATGCAGTGCACTTCCTGTAAATGGAGTTATCACTTCATCAGTACATTGAGCCATTGCAGCTGCTACATACAGCATAATCATCCTACATTACCTCTGTGCTCTTTTTAATGTCATATTTATTTACTGCCATTCAAGAACACTAAGCTCTGGTTTATGGCCAATGGCAAAGGCTTAGAGCTTGAGTAGGAATTGTAATCACTTTTGCCTTATGATGAGTACTATCATTACCCTTTGCCCATCAATGACCAACAGTGCTGCTCAGTGCCAGCATTGCTCATTGGATAATGAAAAAAAATGCAATTATACAAAAATTGGTCGTATAAGCCATGTGTGGCCATGTGTATCTCATGGTTATATATTTTTGACAAGATTAAATGTTGGAAATGGGAGAATATGTCATAGGGGTAAAGGGGGTGAAAGCAGATGGTTGCATGATGGAGGAATAGATAATAACACCATTACACTCATGTAAATCCCATGAATCCAGTGCCACTGTAATAATAATAATAATAATAATAATAATAATAATAATAATAATAACAATAATAATAATAATAATAATAATAATAATAATAATGATAATGATGATAATAGCAATGACAAAACAATAATAATATTAATAATATTAACAAAAATGACAAAACAACAATAATAACAGCAATAGTGTTATTATTATTATTATTATTATTATTATTATTATTATTATTATTATTATTACTATTATTAATCAGGCAGGTCCATTGAACACACAGTCTGTTTTTTTTTTTTGGGGGGAGTGATCCAGGAGCAATATCTAATTAAGGGACTTCCTCAGTGTCAACACAGCAGGTAAATGAGGGCTGAGGAATGAAACCCTGTACCACAGGAAGTACAGCTCACACCATTATCCCTCTGGCAAACTGTACTGTAAGCTGTGCAATGTGGAAAATCTCAGTCCCTGTTTTTTCTACTAAGGCTATTAGGGTTATTACCAACTAAAACTTTCTCTGATTATTCATATGGTTATGGCTAGAATAGCCATTGCTGACAACCTGTTATATCAAGACTTTGGAAGACCACCCCCTCCCAATAATCATTGAACAAGTGGTCAGTATGTTGACCACTCTACTAATGCCTTACATATACCTACACATCAGATTGTCACTTAGTTCTTCATATTGGACAATATGCTTTTATCCATGTGATTTTGATGGATTAGTAATATGTAACATAGCTATAAGATAAATCAAATATTTGCAGCACTACAATGTGTGACAGACCTTTGCAATGTATAGGCTTTACAACAAGGCTCTTTAACAGCAAACTGGTTTAACACTAGTCCTAATACAGTGAACCTGAAGACATGAGCCTATTACTCAATACCTTTCAGCTGGTCTTCCCCCCTTTTGCTCAGGCATGTGCATGGCTTCATGTAGACATCAGCACTATGTTTACATGGACTGCTCATTGCCCACATGCTGCAGTTCAGAAATGGTAATGATTTGAGAACTTATTTGCATAGACATCATGCCCACCAGAAGAAATCTACATAATATCAACATTATGTGGCAATCCTACTTATGGGTCAGCACAATCTGTTGTCTGTAGGTGTACATCATTATTAATCATGTATCTCCTTAGCACTACACATATGAATCACGTGTTCCTCTGCCACTTGTGGAAATTATGATAAGACTGCCCTATCTCTTTAAGATTCTGCCCTGGGCTGCCTATGTCAGAAGCACAGAAAGGCCAGTCTTTGCATGAGTAAGCATGGTCTGCTATTTTGATATGTGTCACTTTTACTGTCTGTATCTTTTTAGCTTTTATATATTTATGCATTAATGATATCGGGCATGCATTGACTTAGCTAGTGCCATGACATATTGTGCCCACTTCTACCTGGCAAGGCTGTCTTCTGGATCTGGCTCTTCCTCTGACTCCTTGCCTTTCTCAGCTTCCAATGCATGTGGTGGTGAAAAGGATGTTCCCTACATCGGGCAATTCTACTGTAATCGTTTTCTAAGTATGATATTATGTAACATAGCACGCAAGGTAAGTATTTTGGCAAAGGTTGTAGAGTCATATTACAGGGCACCATCAGAGGTATCCAGTTAGCAAATTGTGACTTTGGCAGCTCAAATACATGCTCAGTGATGTTTCTGGTTTGCAAATGGGCATGGTTGTAAGATTGATCTGCAGAGTTATGGGGATTTCTTATTGGATAATGAAGTTTCAAATGCATATCGGTCATTCCTCCTCTAGATGCTCTTGTGGTAAGTCATCCATCATAGATCATTGGTACAGATCACATGTGAGTCATGGAAACTACCTGGGTACATTGCACATGATATCCTGTGCATTGCAGACCCCTTGGTAGTTGATGAAATACTACCCTTTCTGGTTCATATACCTCCTTCCTCAGGGCCTTTATTTTGATGTGGGTACAGTCTGTGGCTCCCAGTACTTCAGGAAAATAGGCTATGGCATAGAAGTCTGCATGGTGTTACTTTACTCTGCTGGGTTATGTAGGGACCACATATGCTCCACCACATGCTGAAATATTGCAAGGAGAAATTGGTGTAGTATTCTAGAAGCAGATGTCTGAGATAATCCCAGTTTGTCAGCTGTGGGTCACTGAAAGATCCCTGTATCTAATATATACAAAGCCAAACATGGGCTGAAGATGAAGTGGACACATGTCCACCATTGGTTGTATGGTGCCCTTGTCCACCAAGTAGTGGTTCATTTTTACATTTCCATTCATGGGATAAATGCCAAACAAGGTCAGAAAATCCTGAGAAACACCAGTGACTGACACGCATTTGTGCAACCACTAGTGTGTGACTGCCAGGCTTTTCCTTGGAAAGATGAATTATGGGATTTGGGAGTGCAGATGGCTCTCCCCTGCCCCTCCCGCCAACAAAATGATTGCATGTGCTTTTTCAGGTCAACATTATTTTGCATGATGTTTCAGTTTTAAATACTATTTGACTTGGGAACTTTCCCTCATCTATGTCCAGTTTGTGAAGCAATGATGAATGTATCAGTAGCTTGCCTGAGAGCTATATGTCCATAGCCTGATGGACGCATGCAGTCTGCATGCATCTCTCAGGAGCATGGCGGTGACATGGAAAGGAATGTAGCCATGCCTAAAGTCACTGATGCTTTTCAGAGAAAGAGAATGATTTATAGATATTGACAGAGTTTAGCCGCATTTACATTCAGTGCAGAGTAGCACTTTCCTGTAACTTTTCTTAATGACAATGAAACAGCAGTAATTTAGTAACTTGAAACCAAATCTATTGTGCACTTAGCCTTCATTTCCACAGGAGAGATCCTCAGTATTAGACAGTACTGGGTGGTGTTAACATTTAAGTTACCACAGTCATAGACATATGATCGAGATCGATATTTCAGAGTACTGGAATTCTGAAACAAATCTCAAAAAAAAAAAAAAAAAAGCAATTCAAATGTTTCTGCAGCGGGGCAACCCCCCTGCACTCCTGCTACTTAAATATTGCAACTCCAAGATCGCACTACAGGGAGGAAAAGGAAAATCTTCCATTCTGAGCTGTATGCAGATCTTCATTCATAATATTGGGATTCCAAAAGTTTGACCATATGGTCTCTGCCATATGAAATTCGATCTTTCCGGATTTTGGCATTGTGAAGTGTCCTCATGAATATATTTATATATATATATATATATATATATATATATATATATATATATATATATATATATATATATATATGTCTCATAAAACATCAAACAGTTAAAAGAGTAAATAAAAAAGAGTGATAATTTTAGAATGAATCTTAAATGATTGAACACTGTACAGAATAAAAGAAATATTTTTGCAGGGGTACATGCCCCCCCCACCCCAGACATGAGGGGCTGTGCTGCCCAGACCCCATGATAATTATGTATACTAACTCCGAGATCACACAACAGCAGAATAAGAGCAAATTTCTTTACCCCACCCCACTGCCATCTCATACAAAAAGCTGCCATCAAGATTTACAGAGAGAATGAGCATTCATTCTTTTCACACCACTAAAACGCATTTGCTCATATGACTGTTTGATCTTTTGGATTACAACCATATACATATATAAATATACATATATATATATATATATATATATATATATATATATATATATATATATATATATGGGTCACCTTTAAAATCCTGAAAGCTCAAAATCCTGAATCTCAAAATCCTGAACACAAAATCCTGAAAGCTCAAAATCCTGAAAACTCATAATCCTGAATCTCATAATACTGAAAACATACAGGACACCAACACTGATGTGTGATTGTGCGGACATTCGGGTAGGGAGCAGGTCAGGTAAGTGCGATTGTGATGGATGTTAGGTTAGGGCGGTTAAGTGAGTTAGGGTTAGGGTGGGTGAGGTGATTGTGCGATAGTGACAGAATTTGGGGTTAGGCGGTTAAGTGAGTTAGGGTTAGGCACAGGTGAGGTGAGTGCGATGGATGTTAGGGTTAGGGGTGGGTTAAGTGAGTTAGGGTTAGGGTGCGGTGAGGTGATTGTGCGATAGTGACAGAATTTGGGGTTAGGGGCGGGTTAAGTGAGTTAGGGTTAGGCACAGGTGAGGTGAGTGTATAGTGACAGACCTTAGGGTTAGGGTCTGGGTTAGGGTAAGTGGATAGATAGTAGTGTATGTGCAGTGTAGTGTAGCTGCAATATAGTCTGTGTTGGTGTCCTGTATGTTTTTCAGTATTATGAGATTCAGGATTATGAGTTTTCAGGATTTTGAGCTTTCAGGATTTTGTGTTCAGGATTTTGAGATTCAGGATTTTGAGCTTTCAGGATTTTAAAGGTGATCCATATATATATATATATATATATATGTAAATATATACATATATATATATATATGTAAATATATATATATATATATATATATATATATATATATATATATATATATATATATACATATAATGTATATGTATATAGATATAGATAGACAGATAGTACTATGTCTATAGGAGGGCAGTCCAAAGCAACAGAACAGCATAACCCACCTCCCTCCTGTATGACCTGCACTTAAAAGTTCTGAGTATTCTCAAGGCAGGACTATTTCAAGTATTTAAAGATCACAGTTGGTAACAATGGAGTGCAACAGACTTTCAATGCACACAGAGTTTGCCTTTAATCCATAAATGTATGACAATAAAACTAGATTTTTCACATAAGGGGATGTGGAACAATGGTAATACTTGCCCCTGCAAAAATAATTTTTAAATAATTTTTCATTTTTATTTTTAATTATGTTGCCTTATTTCATTAACCACAATCATGTTTTATTTTTTTAACATAAAACAGCGCAAATAAATATATGACATTAAGCTGAAGTCTGAATAAGTACCTATGAGGTAAATGGACAGCATTGCCATCACAAAACATGACTCACAAACGTAGTTCCCTTGTGTAGACTAATAATATTACTATTGACAAGCAAAACTGGAATATTGCCCAGAGCTTAATTAAAAGACATTTTTAGTTTGCAGCACATACAGAGAGTCATAGTTATGTCGAAAGAGGTGATAAAATATGGCTTTGCAGGTCATATCACATATATTCTTTTATGATTACAGTGCAAAAAGTCAACTTTCATAACATCACATTCTACATAGATTACACCGCAGGTCAGGGAATCCAGTAACTACTTGAAGAAGTTTCTATGAGTACTTCCATGAGATAAGATAGTGCTTATTTTATGAAATTGTGCTAGCATTTTACAGGAGAAAGTTACATCGTTTACAATATTCTATAAGTTTAGTAGTAAAACATGCTTCCAGATTATTAAAAGTGAAATGAGTTGGGTAAAGTTACAACATTTAAGATATTAAGCACTTATCTGAAATAGAGCTATCTCCACATATGTTACAATTTGGGAAGACAGGCTTAACCACTACTGCAAATTTATATGGAGTCAAGTAAGCATTATAAAGAATTCTTCAACAGACTGATTTCATTCAGAATGTTGTGTAACTGAAAATTAATATTTAAATGAATGATGGAAGGTTAGGGAGGATATATGAATATTTAGTTATAAAAAGAGTTTTCATAGATACCTATTTTATTAACGAAAGATCTAATTGTAAGTTAGAACTATTCTAAAGCAAACTACATCCTGTTGAGCAACAGTTTGCCAAAATTCAAGGCTCGCTCAAACCCCAAGAGCACAGCTGCCTATGCAGAATTGTTCAAAGAAATCTGTACAAACTTAAATGGCTGCATTGAGACTGCTGTACCTAACAGAAACAAACCCAGATCTAACACCAAAAACAAACCCAAATCTAACACCAAAAACAAATCTCATTGGTGGAATCCTAATGTTAACCGGGTATGTAACAAAAGAAAAAAGTCATAGCCAAAATCAGAAAGAGCAACTGTCACAGAGACAACATCCCTCTGATTCAAGTAAACAAGAAACTAAGAGGTCTAATAACATCCAATAAGTCAACTTATGAGGTCAGGATAGTCTCTCAGGCTAAGGACAATCACAAGGTCTTCTTCTGCTATGTCAGGAACCTCAAAGGGAGGGCAAAGCAGGGTGAAGAACTGATGGTAAATGATACAACCTTCACTGGTCAGGATGACATAGCAACTCCTTTAGCTGATAAATGTAGCTCTAAATTCACCTCCCACTCCCTCCGGTGTAATCACTTCTAACTAGCTGATAAACTTAGCTCTAAATTCATCTCCCACTCCCCCCCTGGTGTAATCACTTCTAACTAGCTGATAAACTTAGCTCTAAATTCACCTCCCACTCCCCCCGGTGTAATCACTTCTAACAAGCTGATAAACTTAGCTCTGAATTCACCTTCCACTCCCCCCAGTGTAATCACTTCTAACTAGCTGATAAACTTAGCTCTAAATTCACCTCCCACTCCCCCCTGTGCAATCACTTCTAACTAGCTGATAAACTTAGCTCTAAATTCACCTCCCACTCCCCCCTGTGTAATCACTTCTAACTAGATGATAAACTTAGCACTAAAATCACCTTCCACTGCCCCCCGGTGTAATCACTTCTAACTAGCTGATAAACATAGCTCTGAATTCACCTCCCACTCCCCCCCCCCCCGGTGTAATCACTTCTAACTAGCTGATAAACTTAGCTCTGAATTCACCTCCCACTCCCCCCAGTGTAATCACTTCTAGCTAGCTGATAAACTTAGCTCTAAATTCACCTCCCACTCCCCCAGGTGTAATCACTTCTAACTAGCTGATAAACTTAGCTCTAAATTCACCTCCCACCCCAGTGTAATCACTTCTAGCATATCTTCTCCAGCTATCAACAGGGAGCATGTCCTGCACAGCTCACTAAGGTGAAAAACAATGCTTCAGTGGCCCCTGACAGTATCTCTGGTCAGTTGCTAAATAGCTTGAAGCATGACCTAGCAGGACTGCTTGAGGCACTTTTCAACTGCAGTCTCGAAACAGGTGATGCACCAAGTGAATGGAGGGCCACAGCAGCCATCCCACTCCACAAGGAATAACCAACCCCAGGAATTGAATACCTAGCAGTCTGACAAGTCTAATATGCAAAGCCATGGAATGATCAGCAAAGACAGTAGCAACGTACATGCACTGCACCCATCCCAGTTTGGCTTTGTCAAGAGAAAGTCTTAACTACTCAGCCTGATAGAATTCTTTGGGATGGTCACCAAGGCCATGAATGAGGAAAGAATGTTGCACACCACTTAACAATACCCCACTCAAGAATTGTTGACAAACTCTCAGAAATGGGTTCAGGCACCTAGGCAGTAAGACTTTTCCCTGTGGTACATTTGGTTGGGAACAGATGGCTGAAACGACATTCAGCTGTTGTGAATTCCCTTTGGGCAAAGAAAAGAATGCTGCGCTATGTCCGCAACTTCAGTATCTAAATGCACAAGAGGAAAATAATGTCCATGGTCCCCAAGACAACATAAGACAGCAGGCAGTATGACAGGCATCAGCAGCAGGCTGGCCAGTGTGGGTATATTAGCGGCAGTAAAAATACAACACACAACTGGTATGTGTGCACCACTACCCTCTTCACAGACTCTAGGAAGCATTATCTAAAATGCATACTGGAGGATAAATGGGACTTCCTCCATGCTGTACCATACTTCTACATGTTTTAGTTATATAAGCATGTACTGTACACTGAGCACAACATGCATTTTCTGCCCCCATGCACTTTGCTCACAAGAAATTTGCAGCAACCATATTTTTCTGCAGATGAATGTCACTTCAGCCAATTGCCCCCAATCAGATGTACCACTGGGAAATGTGTCGCTGCCTAGGTGACTGAGCTCCCCTTAGTTACCTCCTTACTAACATACTCCCCACCATATAGGCATCCAGTGAACTTGAGGACAGGCTTACAATGACTCTGGAGATCAATAGCCTTTTACAAACATGAACCTATGAACCTGCAGAGCTATCCAAAGATGATGTTGCATGATCCTGTGGTGAAGTAATCAGAAATAGTAAAGTTTCATTAATCTTGTAACTGTATAAAAAGTTACAGATGTGGTATTTTAAGCCCACCATTTCTCTTTGAGACTGAGAAATTCCCATGACTGAGGGAGTGGAGGTTTAGTGTGAAGGACTGAAGACTGTGAACGACATAGGAGTTTTAGGGTTTGAGTTTTGGTTCTGACAGGGTTATATAATTTTACAGGGCCAGTTGTTGGGATGACTACATAGAAACTGCAGATCAAGCTAGTAGGATTTTGATCACTTCCTGTTTTGAGCAAGTGGCAATGAACATATGTGTTGAGAGATACTAGCATATGGGCATCTGTAAGATGCACTGGCCGAATTTCATTGTAAAAGTGGAGACTCAAGCAGGCCTACTAAATTTATATTTGCTATGATGTTGAGGTCAACTTTTATCTCAATATGGTTTGGCTGAGATTAACTTCTATGACAGCACAAGTATCAGGTTTAATTTACTCTGTAAGCAGTTAAGTGAATGATTTATATTAAAACTAGAGAAAAGTAAATTGCACTTTTCATAGCTCTCAAAGGTAAAAGGGTTGACTTATTAACATTTAATTTATAGTCTATTTTAATACAGTTTTTGATGTAGTTGAGCTATTCAAGTTTAGCTTCTGTAAAAAATATTCTTTATAAACATTCAGGTACTCATTTGTAGTAGAATAATCAAAAACATTTTATTAAATGTTGACATTCAATTTTATTTATTTCTTAAATGGTGTATCCACATGGACTTAATAATGAAATGAATTTGAAATGTTTATTTTAAGCATGGTCCCTTAAGGATTTGTATTCATCATAGATTGTTTCTTACTCTATCAGTCAGTGTGTTTTCATTCTATTTAAAATGGGGCAGTTGCTTGTATATATAATTAAAAATTGGAAAGCATCTGTGCCTGAGTGCTAGTTTTTTATTTGATGTAGATAATAAATACTACATTTTAAAATGGCCCAACAGACTTCCATTCATACAATTGAGTCTGTATCAGCTGTTCTCTACCACCTGTTTTGCCTACCGGGTTTTGGTCTAACACCAGATAATTTGAAGTTGTCCACACATACATGCCTACATGCCCACACACATGCATATACACACATGCACCCATACATACACGTACATACACATATGCACACATGCAGACACACACACACACACACACACACACACACACACACACACACACATACATATATATATATATATATATATATATATATATATGCATGCACGCATGCAGATTATCTGTGTCTATACCTATCTTTACATATACACACAAACACACACACACACACACTCACACACACACACACACACACACACACACACACACACACACACACACACACACACACACACACACACACACACAGTGGATATAAAAAGTGTACACACCCCTGTTAAAATGCCAGGTTTTTGTGATTTAAAAAAATGAGACCACAATAACTTGTTTCAAAACTTTTCCCACCTTTAATGTGACCTATTACCTGTACAATTAATTTGAAAAAACAAACAAATCAGTTATGGGAAAAATATAAAAAATAAAAAACGTACAATACACTGGTTGTATAAGTGTGCACACCCTTAAACTAATACTTTGTTGTGGGTGCACACCCTTAAACTAATACTTTGTTGAAGCACATTTTGATTTAATTACAGCATTCTGTCTTCTTGGGTAGGAGTCTATCAGCATGGCACATCTTGACTTGGCAATATTTGCCCACTCTTCCTTGCAAAAGTCCTCCAAATCTGTCAGATTGCAAGGGCATTTCTTGCGCACAGCCATCTTCAGGTCACCCCACAGATTTTCTATTGGATTTAGGTCTGGGTTCTGGCTGGGCCATTCCAAAACTTTAATTTTCTTCTGGTGAAGCAATTATTTTGTTGATTTGGATGTATGTTTGTGGTTATTGTGGTATTGAAAGGTGAAATTCTTCTTCATCTTCAGCTTTTTAGCAGACACCTGAAGGTTTTGGGCCAAAAGTGACTGGTATTTGGAACTGTTCATAATTCCCTCCACCTTGACTAAAGCCCCAGTTCCAGTTGAAGAAAAGCAACTCCAAAGTATGATATTGCCACCACCATGCTTCCCTGTGGGGATGGTGTTCTTTTGGTAATGCAAAGTGTTGTTTATGCACCAAAGGTACCTTTTGGAATTGTGGCCAAAAAGTTCAACCTTGGTCTCATCAGACTGTAACACATTTTCCCACATGCTTTTGGGAGACATGATGTATTGTTTTGCAGATGTATTGTTTTGCAAAGTTTAGCCAGGCCTGGATCTTTTTCTGTGTAAGAAAAGGCTTCCTTCTTGCAACCCTACCCCATTGTCCAGACATATGGAAAATACAGGAGATTATTATCACATGTATTACACAACTAGTACTTGCCAGAAATTCCTGCAGCTCCTTCAGTGTTGCTGTAGATCTCTTGGCAGCCTCCCTGACCAGTTTTCGTCTTGTCTTTTCATCAGTTTTGGAGGGACGTCCAGTTCTTTGCAATATCACTGTTGTCCCATGTTTTCTCCACTTTTTGATGACTCTCTTCACTGTGTTCCATGGTATATCCAATGCTGTGGAAATTTTTTGTACCCTTCTCCTGACTAATACCTTTCAACAATGTGATCCCTTTGATGCTTTGTAAGCTCTCTGCAAACCATGGCTTTTGCTGTAGCAGTCAACTGAGTAAATCTCAGGAAAATCTGACTAGGACAGCTGAACTTTATTTGGGGTTAATTAGAGTCTCTTTAATTGATGGCAGGTGTGCACCCAAGAAGACAGAATGCTGTAATTGAGTTAAAAGATGCTTCAACAAAGTATTAGTTTAAGGGTGTGCACACTTATGCAACCAACATATTGTAGTGTTTTTATTTTTTATATTTTTTGCCCTAACATATTTGTTTGTTTTTCAAATGAATTGTACAGATTATAGGTCACATTAAAGATGGGAAAAGTTTTGAAATTATTAATTGTTGTCTCATTTTTTATATATCACAAAAACCTGGCATTTTAATAGGGGTGTGTACACTTTTTATCCACTGTATATAAATATATATATATATATATGTGTGTGTGTGTGTGTGTGTGTGTGTGTGTGTGTGTGTGTGTGTGTGTGTGTGTGTGTGTGTGTGTGTTTCCTTTATTCCTTTATACTAACTTAAATAAACAGGCAGTAGCTGATTTGGATTTCCAGATCCAATTTAAAATTTGCAGACAGGCTTTTTTAGTCACTTAGACCTGTTTGTTGAATTCTCTGGCTTGATTTTGAACATTTCGAGCCCTTTATCTTACAGAAAACATGCAAAGACTTCTGCCTTTAAGAAAGGCTTGAATGAAAATTGCTATTATTGACTTTTGTTTATTTATTTTTTATCAAATCATTGCTTGTTGTTATGTGTGGTGGTGGTGCTGTGGTAGCGTTGTCGCCTCACAGTAAGACGTTGTCCTGTTCAATTCTCAGCTAGAGTGTTTTCTGTGTGGAGACATGCATGAATGGGCATACCTTCGTTGAACGTTGTGCATCAGGGCTGGCAACTTGGCACGTAAAAATCTACTGCCAATCATTAGCGGACAGGAGTTCCGCTATGGCGACCCCTAACTGGGAAAAGCTGAAAGACACAACAACAACATTGCTTGTTGTTATATGATATTTGTTTTAATAACTACCTATTATTTTGTGCATAACTATTTTTTAAAGTCTGCTGTCAGTTGGCAGGCTGGATAGTAATGTATTTATTTTCACAGTTATAGATAAGTGAACTGTCTACCAGGGTACATTTTCAGTCCTGACCTAGTTACAGTAAATTAAAATAGTTTAACTATGAAAACAAATAAAATACAATATTATGAATGGACAATCCACAATTAGACGATGTGCATAGTACAAAGTCTGCATGTAGCAGTACTGTCAAGCATTAGGGAAATGTTTGTCAACAGATAAAGTGGTTAATGAAAATTTGCAGTAAATGGAGTAGGATGAGTTGTTAGGGGAATGTAGATAGCAATAAAGGCCTTAGATTACTGATCCAATGCATTTGTATTTGGCCTGATGTTTCAGGTAGGATTTAAACTGCTCAGGTAAAACTTACTGAAGCCCATAGTAAAAGAAAATTTAAATGTGACAAAAATCTTTTCATCTGAAAAATTAAGGCAGCTTTTTCACATATTTTTACCATTAAAATGTTTAGCTAACATTAAAGCTGTTTAATCATGACACCAAATACTGCAAATTTTGTAGTAGACAACATAGAAACAAAAAGTGCTTTGTGTGGTCTGTCTTTCAATTATTGTGGCCTTGTATTAGATAAGGCAACCCACACAACCAGAGCTAGATGCATGAAGCAGTAAACAGCACAATCAGTACCGTAGATACTGAGTTAAGGCACCTTTGTTTATGGAAGGCACTTAAAAGATGAAACAGTGACATATTGCTTGAACAATTGATTGACTGGTTGAATGACTGATTGATTGAAGTCTTTATAGTGCAGAACTGGTTCAGCAGGATATTATAATAGCTCAGCTGTCTTCAGTACCACTAACATGATCTTTGAATTCAGACTGACATGCAACCTAACAAAGTCCTACAAAAATAATATAAAACCACACCTAAACACTAAGCTAGCCAGGAATGATGACCTTGTTTCAGTTACTCTGAAATAATTAATAGTTCCATCATACTACAGAACATACAAAACTACATTTAAATCTCAGTTATAATATTGCATAATATATCTAGAGATGCATCTATTTATTTATTTATTTACTGGTGGCCACCTTGGTGACCAGTGCATATATATCTCATAATTTGAATCTCATGTGCTGAAGTAGTTTTGTTAGAAAAAAAATGATGAAAATGCATCCCAGAATGCCATTAATTCTGGAGAATCAGAAAGATACTGCATTTGTTTGGATATTCTCAAGGAGAGAAAGCTAGTTTACTTAAACATATGTAGTATGTTTACTTAAGTGCAACAGTTTATATTCACTACAGTAAAACAAGCAAAAGGAAAGTTACACCACAATAAATCCAAATGAAAAGATAAGTATGCATGATAATGTATTGTCATCTTTTTCACCTTAGAAAAAAGGATATAGCACAGTAATTTATATAAAGCAAGTTTTGTATCTTCCTATCTACACACACACACACACACACACACACACACACACACACACACACACACACACACACACACACATACATATATGCAGAAGTTCCTAAGGCAGTGTTACTGCAGACAGCAAAAATAGTTACCCTTTCAGGGTCAGTGCCATCAAACAAAAAGAAACAATGTTTCTAATAAACTTTTGTTTCCTGTTTTGACCTAAACTTCTGACCTAACTCAGCCGCTAACCAGAAAAGCTAGAAGCATTTATTTTTAATCAGTTCCTGACAGGAGAATGCTTGCCCCGTGTGCTCAGGTATCATGGGCCAGCTATAGATTATTTAGGTGTATACAGATTTTGTATTCTGTTTTCCAAAAGAACCTAAACATAAAGCAGAATAAATTCTTGAAAATAATGTGTAATTTATGAAAGCCAAGTAAAATGTGCCAACATTTTCTTATTAAAGGCATACCAACATTTCAGTTGCCTTTCTATATATGGTTCTAAAGAATTAAGATAAGAACATTGTACTAGTGCTTAATATGAAATTTGTGATGTCATGACAATCTAATTTATAAGATAATGATTATTGTTGTAAAATATGTCCATGTGAACTTTGCAAATCCCAAGGTAACTAATTTCTGTAGTACTTCATCCATGTTTCAAGTGAGATATGATGAAGAGAGTGCAGTTGTGTAAGTTGAACTTACCATAACAGTACATGTCTGAATGATCACTGCTGCAGTAGCCTTAGCTATATGGGTTATATAACAGCCAGACAGCTTCCAAAGCTTCAGTGTCACTTCCACATCCCCAAACCATCAGTTAGCTCAAGCTGAGCTGAATAAAAAGAGAGGGTTGGGCACCAAGCCCTTCAGAGCTTTCATGCCAACAGAAAGAAGGACTCTGAATCCAGAAAAGGCAGTGCTAGGAACAACAAAAAATAAATGTCCACACCCTGGCATAAACAAAAAACCATAAAACAAGGGCGACAGAGGAATAGAACAGCTATTGCAACAGTGACTATATAAACATCTACTGTTATGGTAACTTTACTTACACAACTGTACTATGTTTATCATATGGATCACTGCTGCAGTAGCCTTAGATATGTGGCTAGATCATCGTAGTTTACTACATTTGGGAGGAAGAAGGAGAAAAGTCCAGGAGCCCCTGGAGAATGGTCTTAGTTAAAGCCTGATCTAAACTTAGTAAAGGAATGAAGCTTATAGTTCATTTTAAATGTATGTACAGAGGACCAAGGGTGCAGCTTCTAGAATGCTTCTAGAATCAAACCCTTTCCAAAAAGCCGTAGATTAAACCAAGTCCTTTGTAGAGTGGGCCTCCACCCTGCCTTGAATAGTTTTGTTGTAGTCAGTATAACAAAAGGTAATAGCTTACACAGCCATGTGGAAATAGTCTGATTTGATACAGGTCGGCCTTTCTTTTTACATTAGCAAGAAATGAACAATTGAACCAAAGATCTGAAAGATTTTGTTCTGTCAAGATAGTACCTGAGTTCACTGTGGACATCCAAGGTATAGAGTAGCCTTTTTCACTCATTTTTAGATTCAGGAAGGAAAACGAGGAGATGGATAGTTTGGCTTAAAATAGACTTAGATACCACTTTAGACATAAAAGAAGGATTAGTTCTCAAAGAAATCCTGTCCCTGTGGAAAATGAAAAATCACTTGCAACTCAGATACCATTCTTGTAGAGGTCAGAGCAATCAGTAAATCTGTTTTCCATGTTAAGAGCCTCAAGTCAGCTGGTTCTATTGGAGCAAGTGTTTGCTTCTGTAAGATAAAATTAAGATTCTGGGGAGGGGCCAACAGTTTTTTGGAGGCCTTCTACAGTGTTGCCCAAATGAATAGAAATATCGACAAATAATGGAAATTTCTTAGTCTCTTTAGTGATTTTCAGTCTGACTTTTTCAGAAATTCAGAAAATCATTTCAGTTTGCTAATTCTTTCAGAAAAAGCTGTCTAGAATAAAATTACTACATGCTGCTCATCTATTTAAACAGAAATAACGCCATAATGATATGGCTCCCTAGTCTTAAAAATGGGTAAACTGGCAGACTTAATGCCACAAAAGCATGCAAAATTTGAGATTCTGTTCAAAGATGGTATTCCTAGATCAGAAATGACCAAGAAGGTTAGAGTTAGTCAGCCATCTATCAACCAAATTCAGAAGAAAATGAATACCAGTGAAGGGTTATTGCCCAGATGTTCTGGAAGATGTGGGTGCAGAAGGTCCACAACTCCTCAGGATGATTCGTATCTGATCAGAGAATACCTTAAGAATTGCAAGGCATCCAGTAGACAGCTGCAGGTGATGCTGGAACAACAGGGTGATACAGTGAGTTCTGGAACTGTTCAATGGACACTGGGCTTCGAGCCTACAGACCTCTGAAAAAACAGAAATTGTCCAACCAGATGAAAGCAAAAATACTGCTCTGGGTGCAGCAAAACTGGTCAGAAGAAGATTGGGAATTGTTTTTTTTTTTCAGTGATGAGAGCATAATACAGTGTTTGGATCAGTAAGTACAATATAACAGATGGCAATCTGTAGAGCAGATGAGGGACAATTGTATCGTTCAGCACGTCAAGCACCCCACTCAAGTGATGATGCATTATGAGTGTCTTCTGAGCAGGTCATCTCTACATTTTTCAGGGAAACATGAAGCAGGAACAGTATAGAGCCATACTATAGCAATGCCTGCTCTCTCAGCTGTGTGACTGGGCAAAGAAGAAGGGATTTATTGGGACAAGGGACTTCATCTTCATGCACCATGGTGCCCTATGTCACAAAGGTCGACTAGTGACAAGTTTCCTTGAGGTCCATGGTATTGAAATGTTACCATGGCCCGATAACAGCACAGATATGAATCCAGTAGAGAACTTGTAGGCTATTTTGAAGTCAGACATGAAGAAAAAGACCATAACAAACAAGCAGCAACTTATTGAAGAACTCATTTCAGCTTGAGGGTGCAATGATTCTATGACTGAACATTGCTGTGAACTTGTTTGTTCTATGCCCCAACGAGTTAAATCCTTGATAATGGCCAAAGGGTCATTCATAAAACATTAGAACATTTTCTTATATAACATGAATTATATTCTTTGCCATTTCATATACTCGTATTGAGTTATATCTCACAAATATTGTAAAACCAGAGAAAAACTAGACCTTAACGGGTACTGGTTATGTTTTTGGCACCAACTAGTAAACCATTTCCATTTACTAATTTATGATTTTCTAGTAGCAAACTTTCTTGTCTCATTAATACCTGTTGCACATCCTCAATAAACAGATGCCTAAAGGGAATTAAGACCCTGTCATCCAGGCAGTCAACTGAAATTGATTGGCATCAAGGTGTATCAAACACCATTGTTCTTGTGTGAGAAGATCCAGTCTCTGAAGAAGCTTTTGGTAATCTCCCCTGGCCATTTCCAAAAGGGAGAACCACTGCTGCCTTGGCCAGAAGTGAGTTAACATAATGATTTTTGGGGAATTCTCCTGAATTTTCAGAAGTACCCTGGATATCAGTGCAAAGGGTAAAAAAGCATAAAGTAACATTCCTGTCCAAGGCAAAGAAAAGGTATCTATCTTCCAGGCCTTTTTGCATGGAGTCCTGGAGAAAAATCCTGCCATCTAATTGTTCAGAGAGGAGCCAAATAGGTCTACTTGAGGAACTCCCTACAGATGGATCAAATCTTTGAACCCCCCCCAATCTAGTTTCCTTTTGTGAGGGTCTGCTCTTGTCCTACTCACCTTGTTTGCCTCACAGCTTTGCTCTGACAGAATCTAAGATGACTGTAGAGTGAAACTGTGCTGTGAAGCTATATCATAAGCTAGCATAGCTAGTTTGCAAGGGGGCTACAACAAGTTTCCCCCCTTGCTTGTTGAATTACCACGACTGTGGTATTGTCTGTAACAACTTGAAGAGGTCCCAGGGCTAAAAATGATTAGAGAGTTAGGTGCCTTGATCAGGGTGAAAATTTTAATTTATTTGGGTGCTGCTGTGCTGTGCTGTACCTGCTGGACTGAACTTGAGCCAAAGTCTTCTTACGACACAAAGTCTTCTTGCTGGCTGTTTACTACTGAATCAGAGACACAGAGTTTTGCATTACTGCATCTGTAGTCTGTTTAAAGCACCAAATTGCACACTGATAAAGAAATATATATTGCAGAAAAATACTATTTCACTATAAGCACAGTTAATATTAAATATCTTATTATCTTATTATATATATTTTTATAACTAACCAGACATACGACTGTAGTTTACAAATTTAATGTGCAAAGTTTTTCCTTCACAACTAATATGGACGATTGCTTTATGGCTTTCCATTCTCCAGTTACCTCGAAACCTGAGCTCCTACCAAATACCTCTAACATAATTTGATTTACAGTTCTTATATACTATTTTAGTCATGTACTTTAGATTCTGTTTTTTCCTTTTCTGCTGATACTTTACTTTCCAGACTTGTTTTATTCATTAACAGAAGTCTGAAAGGAAACATCTGTGAGAATATGTCAAACTGCTCTGCTGGTGATATTGAGAAAACATATTTTTGAGGAACTGATACTGTGGAAGAACATGTTTTCTGAGGAAACAGCTTTGTAAAAGATCACATATCACTGCGTTTATTTAAAAAAAAGTGTGCATTCATTTATTTTTAGGATACTTTTGCTGATGCTGTGAAGAAGCCTGTCTGTTATACATATAGTATGGATGCCCATTTTACATTTCTAATCTCTCTCTCTGTCTTAATATATATATATATATATATATATATATATATATATATATATATATATATATATATATATATATATATATATATATATTCAAGCACATTTTTTATTCTATACTTTATCTTTCAGCATATTTATAACATAATTAATTTCAATATTTTATTCACTGTTGAACACACTCTAATAATTCCCTCTGTTTATTTTTAAAACAGTTTATATTAATATATATCTTTTGTCAGATTATACAGAAAACACATTAGAAAACAAGACCTTTAGTCTTTTATTGATACAAGTCAAGATGCAATTTTACATAGTTAATACAATATCAACTATTACTACCAGAATTGAATGTATCTAATAACTTTTTCTTTTCCAGACCATTTTGTGAAAATATTTTCCCAGTTATGAACTGTGTCTACTATAGGTTTTACAGAACTTAATTTATGACTCGGTACTCTTTCATGGACTCTTTGCAGCTGTTGAATTAACTATTTATTTTTATTAATCATTTTATACCAAAAAATTAGAGACCGACTATCTATAAGAGTCAAGAACTATCTGCTACTGCAAATGTTATTTAGTGCTAAAAATAAACTGTTTTAATGTCATTTTAACCATAACATTTTGGTCATATTTATGAACTGCCCATACAGTTTAGTTGACAGTGAAGTGGACATTTTAAAGTAGTGAACTAGGCTTTTAATATTTGAGGATTAAAAAAAAAACATTGTTTATACACTGAAGAATGCTATTTACATATTAGTCCATTAGATGTATGAGTACAATACTTTAATATAAAGTTTCTCTAATTGGGGTAACCAGTACTGGTACAGATAAAATGGTGGTCCAAAAACCAGTGATACAATTGCAATTAATGATAAAATGACAACTTGGCAAACTATTTTTGAACTTGTTACTGTACAATGTGTTCTTACAGTATATATCTACACAGACTGTTTGCTACTCATGCATTAAAATCTAGTATTAGACATTTTATACTGATTTTTTCGGCATCTGCACATACAAAGACTACAAAGTACAATTAGTCCAATCTACTAATTTAGTAACATTAACATCAAACAAAATTGTATGTCTCTTTAGAAATATCTAGTGGAATTGGCACCAGAGGCATGGTATTAAACTACATACCCAACAATCAGAAACATTTATTCTTTTTGCATACCAACATTGTCTTGCCAAAACATATTAAAAAATAATGACCAGTTTTGCTAATTTTTTACATATCGTTACTCTCTCCCTTGTATAGCTTTACAGTTTAACAGGTTGTAAATACAATTTTAATACTAAGCAATACAATAATAACTAGCATAATAGCTGTTAGCAACTTGTAGAATATTTTGGCCTGTCAGGTTTAATCTGTTTACCAGTGTCTCTAATGCACTAATACCTGTTTTCCCCTCCCCCTAAAGAGTATTGTCAAGAGGAATGAGATGTTTTTTCTTCCTGTAGCTCTGTTTTAGACCCTTCTGCAGTACTGCTTATACAGTCAGTATAAAACTGATAAAGTACCCTTCCCCCTCTAGTATTGCAGTATTGTTTATTTGCTTTAAGCCACTTGTATGGGAATCAGTCTTGTTTTTTACCTTATCTGCCCAACATTTCCTGTAACTATTCATCCAGCCTAGGAAGGTCTGAGCTCACATTTTAGACTCTGCTGACCATAATTAACTATTTTAGCATTTTTTTTAATCACCTGTTAATACACTTGCAGCTTGATAGTAGAATGCAGTTATAAAATACTTATTACAATTCTAAGTATTTGTGATTTGCATAACTATGCATTTATAGTACATACATAGACAATATTTTACAATTAGCTTACAGACTTTTTAACTTGGATTTCAGTATTTTTTATGTAATTGCAGGACTGCTTGACTAACACTCTAATAATGGGCAATTTCAACTATCCCACCATTAACTGGGAAAACTACTCATGTACCAACTCGTTTGCTCAACATTTTCAGGAATTCATTAATTCCAATGCCTTGGATCAACATATCCACACCCCCACCAGGGGCAGCAATATCCTAGACCTGGTCATTACCAACATGGGCAACCAGTGTTCCACTCCAGAAATCAATTCCGCATTGGTCATATCTGACCACAAGCTAATCACCCTAGACATCCACATCCCGACCCACCCTCCATTAGGGAAACCACCGTAAAATATTTCTCCAAAGTCAACTTCAAACTTCTTAAGACAGAAGTGGCAAACTTCACGGCACCCATGCAGATGGACAATAGAGGTATGATTGCTGAATCCTACACAAATGCACTTTATAAGCACTTACACAAATGCATGGATTGTGCAATCCCTAACAGAAGCAAGATGCTATCCTCCAAAAAAAGGAAGCCAATCTGGTGGTCCCCTGCCATAAACAAACTCTACAACAGAAGAAAGAAACAGTTGCAAAAAAGAGTAACATCTCCTGATTGGAGGAACTCCCTGGTCAGCCTCAGTAAAAAGCTGAGAGCCTCATAAAATCCACCAAAGCTAGTTACAAAAACAAAATTGCCACTGATTCTAAAGACAACCACAAAGCATTCTATAGCTGTGTCAATGGCAACACTCAGGTCTGCTCTGAGTTACAGCACAATGGCACTAAATATACAGAACCAACTGATATTGCCAACATCCTGGCAGATAGGTTCAGTGCTAACTTTACCCCCCTCCCACCCCCTAAAGGGCCCATCTCTATACTGGAAGAATGCAAAGTTCCTATAATCATGGCTGCACAGGTAAAAACCACACTACAAAGCCAGGAGCACAGCATCCATGGGACCTGACAACATCCCAGGCTGCGTTATACACAAACTACAGAATGAACTGGCACCCCACCTAAGTACCATGTTCAATTATAGCCTCATCTCAGGCTTTGTGCCCACTGAATGGTGCACAGTGACAGTTATCCCACTCCACAAATGGGGAGCCACCACAGATCCTGGGAACTACCACCTCATTAGCCTGATGAGCCTGGTCTGCAAGACTATGGAACGTATCATCATGGAACTTATAAACAATGACATTGGTAATCTCCAAACTCTGGACCCCACCCAGTTTGGGTTTGTAAAAGGCAGATCATGTCTCCTAAACCTGATAGACTTCTTTGTAGTGGTCAACAAAGCTGTAGATCACGGTAAGGTGGTTCACACATCCTATCTAGATCTCGCCTAGGCTTTCAACACTATCCCCCACTCTGGAATTATAGATAAACTTACTAAACTAGGTATACATTCCTATGTCATAAAATGGGTTGCCAACTGGCTCACTGACAGAACCCACACTGTGAAAGTAGCAGACTCCAAAACCTACTTCAGACCAGTGACAAGTAAAGTATCACAGGGTTCAGTCCTGGGTCTTCTCCTGTTTGGCATCTACTTCTCAGAAGTACAGGCTAACACAGAAGGGCTTTGGCAAATGAAGTTTGTAGATGACTGCAAATTAGGAGCCATAATCTAAACTACTAATGATGTAGACATCCTACAAATGGGCCTCACTGAGACAGATGCCTGGTGTCAAAGCCATGGCCTCATGCTCAATGCCAAAAAGTGCATTGTCATCTCTTTTGGTAAAAACTCTGTACCCATGAACTACCACATAGGCAGTAGTCTACTTAACATGGAAAGTGTGCTAAGAGACCTTGGGACACAGGTGGACAGTAGTCTCTCCTTTGATAATCACATCGCCACAGTAGTCAGGAAATCCTTCTGTGTGACACACCTCATCACAAAAGGTTTCTCATCCAGGAAAAAAGAGGTCATTGTTCCCCTCTACTCATCACTCATTAGACCCATTATAGAGTACAACACCCCTTTTGGTATGTACCTCACAAGATATCTACAAAAACTAGAAGGGCCACAGAAATACACCACAAAGAGGATTACTGGCCACAAACATCTGCCCTACGCAGACCATCTCAAAAATCTCCAGCTTTACTCCATCGCATATTGCCTACTCAGAGGTTATCTCTGCCTAACATTCAAAGCTATGTCAAATCCAGAGCTGTTGGACATGCTCCACTTAAAGAACTCCCAATCCCTCCAAGCTACATGCTCTAGGGACCTAAACCTTGTCACCACAATAAACAGAACATGCTGGAGGGACAGATTCTTGTCCCAGAGACTTCCCATACTCTGGAACAAACTACCTATCTATATCAAACAAAGCTCCTCATTAGCACTCTTCAAGAAAAATCTTGATAATTGGATGGGAGATAGGAAATTCACCCTGGGATTACTTCTGTGGTTTTGCTTGACAGGAGTACAGGAAACTAATTTTCTTGGATGGCGAAAGCCAGGGTATCTTTTTGGCTAGGCTTATATAGGCCCTAGGGCTAATAGCCTAGTACCTATGTTTGAACCTATGAGTACCATCTGTGATTTAATTTTTTTTTAATTGTCTATCAGAGCTTTAACTGTTTGGTCTGGTGATTCTATACAATTATAAAAAAATGTAATAAAAATAAATATTGGCTTAACTAACATTTTTATATTTACATTATTTACATTTGCTGTTGTCTGCCTTTTGCTTTTGTGCATTTTAACAGATGTACTTTAGATGAAAAGAAAATACATGCATGTCAGTCTTGTGACTTCAGATCTTTACTGTTATTAACTACTCTCATTTGATTTTTATGCACTAGAACTGTTTTGTTTACCTTTTGATTATGCTATGAGAATGGCAGTCATATGCTCTACTTTACTGTAGTAATGATAAATGACTTTCTTTAACTGAATGAAAGTTTTAAAACATTTGAAAATGATTTGTCCATATATCAGATCCTGCCATGTATACTTAACCATTTTCAGAACATAAACATATTGTAAAATATGCCTTTTTTGGACAGATCAGCTGTAGTTTCCTACTCTTTTGCAATTTTTTTAAGCTCAGCTGATGTGTACAGGAAGTCAGTCTCTGTCAGTTCAACTAATTTATTTTCTTTATCCTGTAACTGTTGCTCAAGAGTTTCCTGTAATGCTGCACGGTCTGCCTAATATTTTTCAGTAACCTGTTCTGCTGAATCTAAAACTCCTATGCAGTTTTGAAAAAAATGTTTGTATAACATGTCTAAACTTCCTGAGCTCATTTTGTCTGTCTTTTAGAAGGTTTTTTTTACATTTTTTGTAACAAAATGTACCAGAGGTTCTGTCAGTAACTGATTTGACTGCTGTTGTAAATCTGAAATAAACCTTTTACATGTGGTGACAGGGCATAACTGTTCAACATCTGAATATAATGTAAGCATATTAACTTTTTCTGGTTCTTTACCATTAAAATGTTTGTCTGTACAGGCTAGCCTTTGAATAATGTCATGCACTGTATTTTTATGACATTATACACAGAAAGCAGTTTCATATGATTTACACAATAAACATTTGTCATACCAAACATGGTTTTGTTTCAGATACCAGTCAAATATTGTAATCCATTTGCATAATGCCTTACTATCAACTTGTCCTAATAAAGTTTTACATTTGCTAATATGCTGTGTATCCCAACACTGTATTCTGTTCCTTACCAGTAAACAGGGAGGCAGATGGCCAGGCCAATTTACTGTAGATGGTTGAAAAGTCTCTGTAGTCACTTGTGAAGTTGGTAAAACAAAACTCACAGTTTCAATCTAGTAATTTGCTCCTTTACCTTTCTTGGAGAATTTATAGCACTGTCACTTTCCTGCACTGCAGTCTCACTCTGGATTCAGACATCTGAGAAACTGTACTTTTGCAAATTATAGCAACTGTAGAAAACTGAAGTACTCAACATAAATGTTAGTTACTGTGCTTTTATAAGAATGACCTTATACAAGGCAGCACCACTCTCCCTGTGTTCGGATACAGGCTAGGGTCACCATTGAAAATTTTAATTTATGTAGGTGCTGCTGTGCTGTACTTGCTGGACTGGACTGGAACCAAAGTCTTCTTAAGACACAACATTTTCTTGCTGGCTGTTTACTACTGAATCAGAGACACAGAGTTTTGCATTACTGCATCTGTAGTCTGCTTAAAGCACCAAATTGCACACTGATAAAGAAATATATATTGCAGCACAAAACCATTTCACTATATGCACAGTTACTATTAAATATGTTATTTTTTATAACAAATAAGACATATGACTGTAGTTTACAAATTTAATGTGCAAAGTTTTTCCATCACAACTGATATGGATTATTGCTTTATGGGTTTCTATTCTCCAGTTAACTCGGAACCTGAGTTCCTACCAAATACCTCTAACATCATTTGATTTACAGTTCTTATATACTATTTTAGTCATGCACTTTAGATTCTGTTTTTTTCCTTTTCTGCTGGTACTTTACTTTCGAGACTTATTTTATCCATTAACAGAAGTCTGAAAGGAAACATCTGTGAGAATACGTCAAACTGTTCTTCTGCTGATACTGAGAAAACATGTTTTTGAGGAACTGATACTGTGGAAGAATATGTTTTCTGAGGAAACAGCTTTGTAAAAAATCACGTATTGCTGATTTTATAAAAAAAAATGTCCATTCATTTGTTTTTAGGCTTTTTTCTGATGTTGTGAAGAAGCCTGTCTGTTATACATATAGTATGGATGCCAATTTTACATTGCTAATCTCTGTATATATATTCAAGCAAACATTTTATTCTATGCTTTATCTTTCAGCATATTTATGACAGAATTAATTTCAATCTTTTATTCACTGTTGAACACACTCTAACACAGGGTAAGCATGTATTTTATATTTATGTGCTTATACAGATGATTTTTCACTTATATCCATCCTAAAACTGCTCCCCAAGCAAAGCCTGAATTATCCTAGTTTACTGACTGCTTTAGAGCATGGAGGGAGAAGGGGAGACCCAGATTTAATAATATTTGCTGTCTCCATCAAATGATTTCCCAAAGGATATTGGTGCTGGAACCAAAGAGACTTAAGATACCATTGTATTTTTCTCATGTGTAGTCTTGCTTGAGCTATGTTTTCATGTGGAAGAAAGACTCTTTAAACTGGGCTGTTTGGATGACACCCTAGAAACACAATCCTGTGTGAAGGAGTCAAAAATGCTTATAAACATTCTCTTGGAATCTCAGCCTGAGTAAGAGATCTGTCACCCAAATGAGAGATTTCTGATACTTTGAAAAATATCTGCAAAGGTAAGTAAAGGAAAACTGTGGATATCCTGCAATATGCAGTGAATAGTCCAAAGGATAAGGCAGATGACTGATAATGTGATCCAGACACACAGAACTTTACGAAACACCTGAAGACTGATTCAATAGTGATGTGATGGCAAACATCTTTTAAATCTAGTGTTACCAGGAAATTTGAAAGAGGACAAAGAGGTAAGAGGTTGTAAAGTGACATAATTTTGAATATGGGCACTATCACAGACAGGTTTAAGAAAGAAAGATCCAAAACTGGTTTCCAAACATTTTCTTTCCTCAGCACTAACACATCCTTGAATAAAACCCTTTCCAACCTGAGAAGGTGGAAATGGTTCTAACAGTCCCTAGGGCAGCATATGAAGAAGAACAGGTTGAAATAAATGAGTTTGGTCTGGTGGATGAGGAATTACCCCCATGGAAAGGAATAATTTCCTCCCACTGCCATCTGTAATGTTGGTGAATGATCTTCAGAACCCATTTGTCTGAAACTATGCATTGTCAATGAGAAGAGTGGATATATCAGTTTTCCTGGAAGGGAAATGAGGCTGCCAGGGTGGGTGGGTGGTGGGATAGGGCAAGATCCCTTAAATAGTCATTCTGACTTGTTGGACTACCTTGATTTTGGGAGGTTCCAGAATTTTTTTAACTCCCTTGCCATTTCTTCATAATCATTTGTTTACCTGCATTTTGTTGAGACTATTTTTTTTTGCTTAAACTGGATGAGGGTTAGAGAATCCTTTTGAAAAGTTGAAAAAGGAGGGCTAAAAATCTTACAGATTCCATGAATCAGCATGTCCCTTTTTGACTGCCTTTGCAGCAGATGGTCCAAAAATAATTTTCTATCTAAAGGATTATTTAAAATCTCATTTTAACATCATCTGGGAGGTTCTGAGAATGCAGCCAGGCACATCATATGAAAGTAGTAGCAGTGGCCAAGACAACTGAGTCAAACACACAATGCAAGCAATGAGGAGTGATATGTACAAGTGAAGAAACTAAAATATTTAAAGTAGATTTTACTTCACAAAAAGAAACTGCAGACAAAACAGTCCACATACTTTTACAATCTATCAGAACAATCCTTAACATATGAGCCTGACAATTCAACATTCTGAAAATCAAAGTTGCAGAAGCATGCACTTTTTCCACATACTTAACAATCATGTTTCCATCCTTATCAGAAAGAGAAGGATGAGAGTTAACTAAATGCTTAGCAGCAGAAGGATTAACTAATGAGGTAGCTGCTGGGTCAGTTTGGGAAAAGTGCATAAATACTTAAATGAGCAAGGAACTTTTTATATTCTATCTGACTATTTATGGCAGCTGGATGACTGCCAGTAAAATTGCAGGTGGTAACACACACACATCTTCCAAAGTTGACAGAACTGGATGAATGGGTATGGGTTCTGGACATTCATTCTGTAACAGCTCATAGTATTTTCTGAGGGACTGAGAAACTGCATTGTTCTCCCAGTGAAAACAGTGCCACATTCTGGAAATAGTCTCAGATAAAGAGAGACCCCCAAAGGAGAATCAGAAACTGAGCTCTCCTCTAAGTCTGAATAAAAAATCTGAGGAGAAAACCATGCATCTATCCCTTCATCTTCCTGTCCAGGTTGAGAATCTTTAATCCATTCATCTATCCATAACCCCATTTTCCTATTCTTGCACATGGGGTCAGGGTGTCACTTCAACAGAGACAATCATCCAGCGCCAAGGTTTACCCTTTTCAGGAAATGATGTAGCTCTCATTCTTTTACCAGAAACTACTTTATAACAAGGATCATTAGCCTGCATTAAACCCTGAGTCACACGCACTAAACTACTCCTGTCTAAGGAAATTTGAGGAAGAGTAGATGCATGTTTAGTTGTCTGTTTTTTTTATATGGAAAATAGGGCCATCATTGTTATTAATGGCAGCAGCAGCTTCCCAAGGATGGGCACAACATTCTGACACAATAGGGAAGACATCCCTGTTCCATCTCCCAGGACTGACAAGAGTGGACCTCTATTGCCATAGTGGCTATAGGTGCTACACCAGAGGGATCTTGGGTAAATGATGAGTCATCTGAACTACAACTAATGGCCACAGCAGACCCACCCACCTGCAGCTGAGGCAAATTGTTAGCCTACTCTGGTGACAAGGCCTATGTGCTTATTTTTTTCTTTTTGTGGCTCAAAAGAGCAACATTGGGACTGTCAGCTTGTTCTATGGTCAAGCCAAAAATTGTGCCTCTTTCCCTGGAAAGGTGGTAACATTTAAAAATCTTTAAGCATCACTTCAATCTTTTCATATAAAAACAAAGTAAAAAGTATTTAAAAATACTTTGCCAGCTCCAAATGTAAAACACATTTTCTCCACAGCAAAAATGTTTTTTAATTACTTTGTGTACAAATTTTAAACCAACAGGAAAAAAAAACACTCTCATTTAAAAGTACAATACAGTCTTATGATAGTCTGTTAAAACACAAACTCCTAGCTTTAAATGACTATTTTTTTTTAATGGAAATTTTTTTCCCCAAAGGGAACTTATCTGCCCAACAAAAGGAACAGTACAAGCCTACTTTCAATCCTCAAAAGCCTCAGATTGGCATACTCTTTGGCAGCAAGAAAGCTCCAAAGGGCTTTGTGCCCAGATTTGTCTTGTCAGTTAGCTCAGCTCAAGCTGACTGATGGTTTGGGATTGTGGTAGGTGCCCTGAAGCTTTGAAAGCCAGCTGGCTGTTATATTCTCATTATATCCTATACAGGATATAAACCTTATAGCCAAGGTTACTGCAGCAGTGATCAATATGGTGAACATGCACCTAATACTTTTAGAATGGGAAAAATATCAGTTCATAGTGATGCAGTTTTTACAGTTTAAAACTAGAGCTTAAATATCACTATTTCATATAGCTCTGAAAACATTGTCCAGAATAGTCTGACATTTCAGTTATTATGTTATCCCACGTTAGCATAGTCTCTTTGTCAGACGAGTGAGCAGGCCTGAACAGAGGTCAGTTATGACAGATGGAGAAACCACAAGGTTCAATGATAGGTAAAGGGTAAACCCAGAAAAGTATGAAAACATTGCATAATAGTAAACTACTACATGATGCTTCCATCAGTCAATACTTTTGTTTTGTAAATGTGCAAGGCAGGTAGATCAAAATACTGATTCAGAAAGCTTTGCTCATCTTAGAAGATTCTAAAGAAGGACTGAAAAAGCCAAACCCAAGGCAGTATTGGAAGAGCTGCAGATCCATTTCTTAAGGTTTGAAGTATAGGAAAAACAGCAAACTTGCAAACAGCATCAAATAAGCAAAATTTGTTGCTAATTTATTTTCTTGTAAGCGTGGCTTCCCAATGAATAATTTGGTCCAAACATTTTGGCTCTCAGACATATTCCTTTTTTAAAGAACAAACTGAAACAATGAGTTTCAGTTTGAAGGAGGAAACTATTACATGATAGGGCAAAATCCCAAAAAGGGAAGGCATCCCTGATCAGTACTAGCAAGAAACTTCGATCCCTCATAAAATCATCAAAGGCTAGCTTTGAAAAAAAAATTGCCAAAGATTCTAAAGATAATCACAAGGCTTTCTTTAGCTATGTCAAGAATCTGGGTGGTAACTTCCAAATCTGCTCTGAACTGGTGCAAAATGGCACAAAGTACACTGAACCCACTGACATTGCCAACATCCTGGCGGACAGGTTAAGTGCAAACTTTACCCCCCTCCCCCCCAAAAGGACCTGTGTCTATCCAAGAAGTATGCAGTCCCCCTGACATCACAGACACACAGGTGAAAGCAGCCTTTTCCAAAGTAAAAAAAAACATCGTCTATGGGACCGGATGGCATCCCACGCTGTGTCTTACACGAACTCCAAAAAGAACTAAACCCTCACATAAATTCACTGTTCCAACTCAGCCTCACCACAGGTTATGTAGCCAAAGAGTGACGTACAGCAACGGTAATCCCGCTCCACAAAGGGGGCACCTCAATGGATCCTGGGAACTATCGCCCTATAAGCCAGACTAGTCTGGCCTGCAAGGCTATGGAGCGCATCATCATGGATCTCATAAACAAAGACATTGGGAACCTCCAGACACTGGACCCTACCCAATTCGGTTTTGTTAAAGGCAGATCTTGCCTCCTAAACTAGTTGACTTCTTCGAAACAGTTACCAAAGCCACAGATGAGGGAAAGGCAGTACACACAGCCTACTTGGACCCCACAAAGGCCTTTGACACAATACCCCACTCTGATATCATAAATAAGCTTACCAGCCTAAATATCAACCCATTCATCACAAGATGGGTTGCAAACTGGCTCAAGGATAGAACTCACATGGTCAGAGTTGTGGGTGCCATGTCTGACTCTATACAGGTTACAAGTGGCATCCCACAGGGCTCTTTCCCGGGACCCCTCTTGTTCGGTATATACTTCTCTGAGGTATAGGCAAGAACAGGAGGACTGTGGCTGACCAAGTTCACAGATGATTGCAAATTTGGAGCCACAATCGACTCTCCAGCTGACACAAGCATCCTCCAGAAGGGTCTTACGGAGATGGATACCTGGTGTCAGAACCACGGACTCAAGCTAAATGCCAAAACATGTATAGTCATCCCCTTTGGGAAAAACAAAGTGTCCACAAACTACCACATAGGAGGTAATCCGCTAAGTACAGAAGTAATTAGGGATCTGGGGACCCAAGTAGATAGTAACCTCTCCTTTGACAATCACATTGCCATAGTGGTTAGAAAAACCTTCTATATAGCTCACGTAATCACAAAAGGGTTCACATATAGATCAAGAGAGGTCATTGTGCCCCTCTACTTATCACTCATCAGGCCCATAATTGAGTACAATGCCCCATTTGGGATGTACATTACCTGACATCTGCAACAGATGGAGAGACCACAAAAGTACCTCACCAAGAGGATCGTGGGCCTCAAACAGATTCCTTATGCAGCTCGACTAAAGAAACTCCAGCTCTACTCAGCTGCTTACCGCCTACTCAGAGGCGATCTCTGCCTGATGTACAAGGCCATGTCTAACCCAGAACTAATGGACATGCTCCACCTCAAGAAAACCAAATCCATTAGAGCTACACGCTCCAGGGATTTAACCTCAGCACAGCTATAAATAGGACATGCTGGAGGGATAGATTCATATCCCAGAGGCTTCCCTTGCTCTGGAATAGAGTCCTGGTCCATGTTAGGCAGAGCCCCTTGCTGACCCTCTTCAAGAGAAATCTTGATGAGTGGATGGGAAATCGTAAATTAACTCCTGGGATCACTTCTATGGCCCTGCTGGACAGGGGCTAAGGAATCTAGTCTAAAAGGGAGGTGAAAGCCAACACATTCTGGCTAGGCTTATAAATGCCCTAGGACAGATAGCCTAGTACCTACCTATGAACCTATGAACCTATAAGTAAAAAGGTCACACAGAAAAAAAAATCAGTACAAAACAAAAGAAAAATCTAACAAGGCTGTACTTTCCATTGTGTGATTGCTTAAACCTTTTGTATTGGAGGCAACACGGGATATATGCAAATAACCCTTTAAGGACATCAGGTGTTTCAGCTATATAGCAATTCTGAATGTCCATGACTTTTTTTCTTTTCAACTCTAACAATTCAATTATGGGATTGATGGGGTTGTGCCCCCTACCCAACTAATATAAACAAACTCCAGGCTGTAAAGTCTGTGAGTAAGGAAAAAACATCTTTAAAAATATATCATTTTAATGAATTGCGTCCTTAAGTTCAGATGAGCTAAATCATTAGGTGTCATCAGGCCTTGCATGACTCATTTCATGCAACAAGAGAAATTACCCGAACAAACAAAAAATATTTTTTCAGTATGAAAGTATAAACTTTAACTGCCACAATAAAAAGCATCTTGTAAAATTTACAGAAAGCCTGGATGACTCCAGTATGAAAATTACAAACATTTCTTAAGAAACTGCAGCATAGTGGAGGGACAAGTTTATACCCTACACCTACCTCTTCAACCCCCTGAATACATTTTTTCTGCATATTAAGCTGTGTAGTTCACTATCTTCCTTTAACCATAACCAACAACAAATGTGTTTTCACAAACCTACTCCAGGATTGACTTGCATGGTCCTCCTGGAGAAAAGAAGTGTGGCCTGAAGGAGAATCTTCAGATGGGATCCTGGGGAAATTAATTTTTTGGTGATTCAATGGCCTTGTGATATTTATGGATGAATGAATCAATCATTATATTGTCATTGCAAAACAGTAGCCTCTAGTAACTTACTATTATTATTGAGATTTAAAAAAAAAAAAAATGACTTGCAACATAACTCATTACTTTATAATGTTTAATGTCTTTGTTCTTGTACTCTGCGTTTAAATTTTCTTCTGGATTGTCTGTCTAAACTAGACCACAGGGGCATCTCAAAGCATCAATAACATCAGCAGTGTTACACAAAAACTGCAATGTAACTGTCACTTTCTTACCATTAATTACAATAAACTCTTTAACTTCTTCAAAACAACTATAGCATGGGTCACAGAGAAGCATACCTTGTGTACCAATAATCCATCAAAACCTGTCTCTTTCTATTTACACATTAGCTATGTACTATATAATCCTTTTATATTTCCCTCTTTTTTACATCACAGATAGATCTTTAGGAAATAAATCTTTTAAATAGAGATCATCAGCAATATATTTCCCAACATTTTTTCAAATAAAATGCAAAAAAAAAAAAATCTAAGTACTATAGTATAGTCTAGATGTATGCAGCAAGTTATTTGTTGTGTGTAACATTGTATGCTATATGACATTGCATAAATAAGTCAAGCAGCAGCAGGTAATTATCATAGCAAGACCTGCCATACAGCTCATAACAGTAGCAGAAGGACATTGTGAAGAATCAGAAGAAGATGCAGCAACAGAATCATAGCTGAAGGAGAGGCAGGTGCATTATGTTGCAGTACAGACAGAGACGAAGCAATGGTTTTATAACTGTGTGACATGGCACAGAAAGCACGTAAAAACACAATGCATACAGTATTATACTTAGACTAAACTGGGCAATGAACAGACTAGCTACATTTTGCATAAGACATCACCATACTCACACAGATTAGGGTACAGTCATCATCACTTGCATAGGTGTCAAGAAATTGTGACAGGTTACTGTGAATGAGCATAGGGTATTATGTGTGTGTGTAGGGGGTGAACATGGCAGATGTCCTCTGGGAGGTTGTGGGGAGTGAGGGATCCAGGGTGGAGTTGCTCTGTTATGATGTGACCATTACTGGTTTACTATCATAATATTGAAGTGGATTTGGTTGACTCAACTTTGCACAAAGTCCGGAGGTTGAATGGTGACAATGTCGAACTTCGATATTGTCGAAGTACAAATCTCACCCCTATCTTAACCCATGTTAATGCTTGTTCCTAGGTCAAAATTCAGGATGTAATTTAACAATATTGGACTTTGGTACTGTGACTTTTCATGGACGTGGGTCAACAATACAATGATTTGACCGAGTCCACTTCGATATTATGACAGTAAGCCACCATTACCAGTGCCCACAGTGTAGGCTTGTAGTGTCAGGATTTAATCTTCTCCATGGCAGGGAAGGTGAAGTAGTATAACATCATGCACATTCATCCTATTAGGGGAATCTTATAAAATGGGCCTAAAGAGTGGTGTCCCCCCACAGCTTGTAAGAATCCGTATTGGAGATGGCAGGCTAAGTGCCTACAACGAACACTCTCACATCAAGGATGGGCATAGACTAACTGTGTAGCATCTGTCTGAACACTTCATATCTGGACTTTCCCGTGGCTATGAATTTCAGGATCTTTGGAGTCAGACCAGAAGCTGATTGCAGTGTGTTTTATGGATGCACAGATGGAAGCAACCTCAACAGCAGTGTGTGCTCTCTGTCCATATACTTCAGATCACTGTGCAGGTGTGATACATCATCCCACAAGCAATTTAGCACACTCATCATCTGCACAATGTTGTGCATAGCAGCTACTTGTGCCTGAATCACAGACCTAAACATCTACTGATTGATACCAGGAGTCACAGCCATACTAAAGACATTTCCAGATTCATGGTGCCCCTGTATTACCTGTGTGTCTCTCTTCTGTGGAGGGTATGCCCATCTCAGATATGGTAGCATGGCATATGCTGAGTGGATAGCCATATGCTTCCTTTTAGGTAATGTACCAATGCTTGCACATACAACCCGAGATGCCCATACCCCATTGTGGAATGTAAACTGCATATCTTATGTTCAAATATGGATCCCCTCTCCACAACATCCAGACAGGACTGCATCATGCAAGCTTGATGGAATCCCACTTACACATACTACTGGACATGTGCTTCATTCTCCCTAGTATCAGATGCAGGGCTTCTAGTCATGGATGAGGTACTTTACCAGGCAGGACATCTTCATTAATTATGTTCCTTATGTGCAGAGCATTTATTTGGTTCTTCTATAGCTTAGTGATGGATTTGTAAGAGATGTTATCCAAAATTATGATAACACTTCATCATAATAACAGTCATTTAAATAGCTGTTATGTTAATGATGCCAGATGACACAAATGTATGTAATTCACAGTATATGTGCAATGTACTACCCATGCATATTATATGAGCTGTAAATTTCATATTTAGCTTGAAACTCTTGACTTGTACACCCATGCATACAGCATGTCACATGTAGCTGCAGGGTAGAGTTTAGTGTTACATAACACATGATCACAAGCATGGCTATGAGCACAAGGGAATAGCATATTGCTTTTCTACTTGGCCCAAAGACTGGCCAAAACTGCCTCAGCAAGAGAGAAAATCAGGGTTCCTAACATGTACCAGGGACATCAGGATTGTCCAGTTCTTCCTCCCTAGAGACTTCAAGTAGCACATAATGGTCCAGTTTGATGGCTATCTAAAGAAAGTGGATGCCTGGTATGAAATGGATGAGGTTTTCAGTGATAGCACTGGCATCACCCATACCAGTAAGCTGGGTTGCCATCTGTCTGATTGCCTGAGGTAGTGCTAACCTCAATGTGCTCTGAGAATGGGAAGCAGAGGCACTTGCGAGTTAGTCAGGGAAGTACTGTAAGCGTTTATTTTGTGGGTAATATCATTGTCTTGTGCTATGTATATTGTTATAGGTTCCCTATTATGCTGTCACAGATGCAGGTTGTCAAATGCGTCTTTGTTGAACAGTAAAGCGCAAAAAGGCAAAATATAGAGGCTGCTGTTTGGCTGCTTTCGCTACTTTGCCTTTTCAGCACTGTAGTGCGATCTCGGAGATGGTATATTTAAGTAGGGGGTGTGTGGGGGGCACAGTCCCCCACATCGGGAGGTATGGGGGTGAAGCTCCCCCACATTAAGTAATGTTTTACTGTTGTTTTTTTGTTTGTTTGTTTGTTTCGGAACAGCAATTGTTTTCCATTGGAAAATAATCGCTGTTCTGAAGTTTAGACGTTGTAAGCTTTTGCTTACATGGGGTTGATTATCTGTCATTCGCTCTTCTGAGCATGCGATATGATAATATAGACCCTTGATATACATATATACATGATAGTATATGCATTGATTTACAGTTGCAGAAAAGAATCAGCTGAACATGATAAGCTGACAGAGAAGGAAGTAGCACCTCTCCTGGCAGGGTCTCTGTATGTCTAATGTGCCAGTTCTTGTAGACCTCTGGTGGAATTTGTATAAGATGTGTATGATATTTTTTTTCATTATCCCTCCCTTCTGCAGGTCACATTGTGGAAGAAGAGGAGGAGAGACTGTGGTCACTTTTTTCACCACCATTTGCTGCATATTATGCTGGGTCACTGGTGTCCAGCAGGTCTGCCTTTCAGTATGTTGATGGTAGTCCCCTGCTGGAGCTGAACCAGGGAGGTTCTGATAGCAGACTAGTAGAGTCTCCAATGTTCCTCCTGTATAAATTATGGGGACTGTTACTACTGAGGTGTGTCAGCAACAGGATGCCAGCCCATAGCCATCCATCATTACTTTCTCTACCTATCTTTCTTTTATTGAAATCACAGAAGGGACTCTGACCCCTCTAAATATAGTCTTCCTTCTTCTCTTTATCATGTATCCTTACTTTTCTGTTTATTTCTGCTTGCTATTGCTTCATTTCTGATTTTCTGTCTACTCCATTTTACAACTTTGGCGTGCATACCCATACTGATTTATCTGTTGAGCTCTGCACAGCTGTGCTGCCCATCTTGTGGTAACTAGCTGCTAGTTCTCACTGACCTGGCCACATTTGCCTGTTCTAGCACCGATGAGCACCACATAGGTCATGTGTGATGTTGTAGCACCGTGCACATGGTCACATATTGACTTGGCCACTGTAGCCTGCATTAGCACTGATGAGCACCAAGTTGTCCACTTGTAATGCTGTAGCACTGTGAAAATGATCAGACAATGACTTGGCCACACTAGTCTGGAGTAGGACTAATGAGAAAAACATTGGCCACATGTGATGCTGTAGCACTGAGCACTTGGTCACCAGTGACTTGGCCATACTAGCTAGCATTAGCACTGATGAACACCTCATTTGCAGTGTGTGATGATGTAACCTTGTACACATGGTCAGACAGTGACTTGGCCACACTATTCTGCCCTAGCACTGATAAGCACCACATTGGCCATGTGTGGTGTTATAGCACTGTACACAGAGACACGCACTGACCTGGCCACAGTAGACTGCATTAGCACTGATGAGCACCACATTGGCCAAATGTGCTTTTGTAGCACTGAAAAAGCCATCCTGTAACTTAGTACTCCTTGTTCCAATAACATCATGGCCTCTTGCCTTATGTTTATTCCTCTGCATGTAAGCTCTTTTCCCTGTCTGCTACATTTCTAATTAGCTTTATGATACTTTGGGCAGTGACTGTCAAGATATCAACACTGCTGAAGTGTGCAGTACTTGTTTAAGAATCCAGCATTATTGCTTTCTTTTAAGAATCACATAAATCTGTGAAGTAGAAATAGTTAATTGTTAAACTGCTATTCCAGTTGCATTTATTTAAAGCTGCTAGGCTGATAACATCCAAATAAATACAATTCTTCAGTTTTCTTTAGACTGAACTTTCTATTACATTTCATTAACAGCGTTTTTCTTGTTCTGCTAAAGATGTTCATGTTATAAAACATTGGCTAGCATTAGTTTGTTAATATGGAATTTTCTTTGCAAGTTTTACCCAGCCTCATCTTAACCAAATAGAGACACATTCAACATGAACATTAATGAAGGGTAAAATGGAGTGTCTAAAGGTTAAACTCTACTGCAACTGTTTAATGGCTTATTAAGAATAAAACGTATACCCCAGGATTCATCAAGCTCTGCACAGCATGCAGGAATAGTGCAAGAGCTGCTGTAGGCAATATGGCTGACGTGCAATCCAGGAATGAGCTCCCGGGACATGCATGAGCACTCCTGCACTATTCCTGCACGGACACAGCCCCATGTATGCTAATTATCTCATTTGCTGGTGAACATTATGCAAATTAGGTGAATTAGCGATCCAGGAAGCAGGCAGGCATCCGTGCAGGAATAGTGTAGACTGTAGAAATGTATTCAGCCAGTAGATTAATACATTTCTGCAAACTACAAAACGGAGGCATGACAGCTCATAAAAATGCATGTGTTAGAAGGGTTAGGCATGCCAAAGGCCAAATATATGGCCATAGTCATGAAAATAAGTTGCAAAATTATAAAAATGTACTATTTTTTTGTTGATTGGCCCGGAAATAATAAAAAAGCTGGAAATAAGCTTTTAAATCAAAAATCATAATTTTGCCATAATAGTCAATGGCATGCATAACACAACAAGACCATGGAATAGTGGTTGCTAAGGGGGAAGACTGTAACCATGCATTAGCAGTCAATCCTATGCAAATGAGGCAATGATACTGAACCACAGATTTCCCTTCAGTGCTAGCTTGCACCCAACCGTGCATGTGCAGTAATACCATGGTGTAAGCCTAAAAGATAGATGACTTCGTAAGGGGCTGTGTCATGCACGCTGTAAGCTTACTGGAGCTCTGTGGTCTTTGTTTGCCTTTAGCTAAGCACAGCTAAGGAAGGGGGTGCATCTGAAGCTACCTAACAGTATTTACATTGCCTAAATGGGTGTGCGCGCTGTTCACAGTGTTTTAAACAAAAAATAAAAAATAAAAAAACAGAAAATAGCAGCTCCATTCACATCTGAGCACTTTGTTTGCATGGCGTGCCTCAGTGCTTAAACAGGAAGGCTATGGGAAGGGAAAACAGCAGTAGGAAGGTAATCAAGGAGAACTAGCATAGCTGGCAGGTGAAATGTATCAGAACCAACCAATTACACAGGCAGCAGCCCTGCCCAGCCCAGAACATTACTATAAACTATGCAAACACCTTTCCTTGTGGTTTTTCCCACAAACTCTACACCATGGGTGTGCACAAACGGGGACGTTTTACCTAACAAAAGCAACAAAATGATAGGGGCTGCTTTTGCTCTCAGAAATAAATATGTGGAAGAGGCTGAGGGTGGTGAGGATGAGAATGCTGATGACTAACCCACAGTGCAGAGAGGAGAAGAGTGTACAGACCCAGGGTAACCTACCAGGGGCTATATGAGCTGGAGATAGTGGAGCTCTATAGGATGGACAGGGACCTCCTACATCAAATTGTTGAGCAGCGGCGGCCACGCCTCACACACAGAATCAACAGAAGGGAACCCATCCCATTCGATACCGAGGTATGTGAAGGCTTAAGAATACTAGCCACAGGTACCTTCCAAAGGTCAACTGGGTATATCATGGAGATCTCACAGGCATCAACATCCAGGGTACTCCACCAGTTCCTGGATGCCATGTCAGCACATGCCGGTAAGCACATATATTTCCTCAACACCCATGAGGTGTTGACCATCAATATGCATCTCTCCCACCAAATAGCAAAATACGCTGAGGTAGTGGGTGCTATAGACTGTACACACATACACATCAAAGCACCATCTGTTGAGCGGGGTAGGGTCTACATAAACCACAAAGGCTTCCCCTCCATCAACTGCAAAGTCATGTGCGATGCCCAGGGCATTATCTTGAATTTGTGTGCTGGAAGGAACAGCACGGGGGATGCCACACAGCCACCCATCATTGCCAAGGCCAGCACAGGCACAGAGTGACTCAGAGGAGGAACAAACTGAGCCTGCCCCTGTAGGCAGAAGGAGGCATGCCCAGTATGCCCAGGCTTTGACAAAGAGGCAATGGATAGCACATACACTGACATGGTAGGAACCCAGGGAATGACACCTCTCTCTGACTTACACATACAGTAAAAGAGATGCCAAACATGACACTACCTGTGCTTAACCATCTATAGGGAGTGTACTATGTGCATCCAACATAGTCATCCCACCAGCACCATCCTCAATACTGGCACAGCCACAAGGTAAGTCATTCTCACTATCAATTGCTGAATGGAGTAGTATGTTCTGCTACTTGTATCTGTGGTACAGATGTGAGTATGCAAGGGAATCCGGTGGCTGAATGGGATGGCAGCAGATAGTAGACACCTATATGGGCAGCATGAAATCCATAACAAATTCTGGTGTCAACACAGTAGGCAGTACTAGACAAGGTGACAAATCTCGCTACAGGACATGTAGTGGGCCAAATGTGTGTCCATAGAACACACACATGCATGTCAGTGAGGTTCACATAGCCAACAACAGTCTCAGCCAGCAGGACAGGTGTAGATGACCACAAAGGGCTGTGCTAAGGCCTCTGATTGATGGCAATGGAGAACAGCCCCCCTCCAGACCTACAAAGATAGACTACAACAGGTCAGGCAGTTGGATGTTAGTTCTGAAGGGTAAGAAGTCTGAAACTGAAATGTAGGTCAAGAAAACCTAAGATCTGTACTACACTGATATGCCTCTAGTCTGCATGACATGTCAGAATACAGAATGAAATGGAAGCCAACAGAGTACCTGAAATACCAATACAGTCATAGCAAATGTTTAAAGTTGTCAGGTGTTCCCCACCCCCCACATTCCTATCTAGAAATGTAGTAACATGTACGTGTGGGTATAATAACAGTAGAGCACAAATTACCTGAGTTGGCCAAATTAGCAGGATAGATCGCTGCACATGTACAATATGCAGGGCTATGTGTGTTAGGTTGTTGTGTGTTGTATATTGTGTGAAAGTGGTCAGCATGTAGACATGGAGGGTTATGTCCCAGTGGCCTATGGCCAGTACTGTTGATGACAGGGCCAAGTTCTAACAACTGCAGTGCCAAACACAATGCATCTCAGCAAGACCCAATCCAGCAGTAATCCATACTAATTGTTCAGATGTAATATTTGTCACCATCTGAAAGATGGACATGGCATGAATATGGGCCAAGACATACACACAGTACACAGGTGGAAGTATCCTAGACAGAGAGTGCATAAAATGTTACTGTCAAATGGGCACACCTTTGAAATTGTAGATACAGGTTAGCAGCACATTAGTTGTCTGTGTATTATGGAATACTGATGCAGTCTGGCCAAACACTGGCAGACCACAAAAGGCACAGGTATGAAGTACTGAGAAACAGCTGATGTCCAAGCACATGCCAGCATAAGGAAATGCCCCATGTATATTTGTGAGTCAGGTGCAAGAAGCATCCATAGCAGACATGCACTCAGCTCACCCCACCATCAGCAACAGGTTAATCACAGGTCATATCCCTGCTGTTGGGAATGAGTATAATATGACACCCACTTCTGTATGGGAATATCCACAGCCAAAGAGGTGTCCCATGTAGGTGTGTCCCTAGCTGTAAACAGCACCCTGCCAGCATCCACACCAATGGATTAATAAGGACAGAAACTATTGTCATTAACACCTTGCACACCTAACCTATCACCGCAGGGGAAACCAGTGGCTTGCAGCCTGGGACTGTAGGAGTGACAGAATATACTGGCCTGCTACAGATGGCCTGCATCACTACCAAATGCCTTACAGTCCTCTGTCAAAGGCCTGTGTCTCACCCGTATCGCCAATGTACATTATCTCATGGAGTCCCAAATAACAACATAACACAGTCCACAGAACACAAATCCAAGGCCATGTCGACAAATCCTAGTAGCATGTCCACCATGTCCTACTGCATGAACTGTAGACCAACCCCTAAATACTGCTGGGATGAAGTGATAACTATAGGGATACTTATCAGATATTGCTTGTATAATGTTAGCAAGAGGATAGAATAACAGAGGGGGGTAGGAGCATGGACGGCATGGAATGTGTGAAGTCTGAAACTCTGGTGTGTGCCCATACTATCCCTGCTTGCAAACTCAGGAATGGGTGGCTACAAACCTGGTCATAAACCACAATATGAAGGTGAAATGACCAGATATATGATCCCTGTCTCTGGGTAACCTGTGTAAATCTGTACAACTGAGAAGTATGGCCACAGCAGGATATGGCTATTCTGTCACTTCGATACATGTACAAGCATGGAATCCTCAGCTACCACAGTACCAAGGTGCTGGACCATTTACACAGACCCATCAGCAAGTGTCTGCAGCTCCCCCTCCAGAATGGCATGATTGCACAAGAATATGTAAGCTGCAGACCACAATACTTCAATCATCTTGTATTCCCCAGGAAATTACTGTGAGCACATACTTATATCTGTCAGTAGTTGATGACACAATACATCACATGTCTGAATATCTCTGCTAACACCAAAACCATGTAGCAGAAGCAGCACAAACACGATTAGTTACAGTATCCCACTATTGCCCACTGTGACTCCATATTGTCAATCTTTTTGCCAGCACCATTGCCAAAAAATGGAATACCCTACCAAGCCATACAACTTCTACCACCTCCACTACTCAGTTTAAAAACTCCTGAAAAACGTTTTCAGAATAATTGGCTATGCTCATGCCATTCACCAGGCTAACCCTTAAAAAAGTAACTCCTCTGTACCCCAACTACTCTAGGAAAGTCTATTTCATGAATACATAATACTGTCTCCTCTTAGGTCTTTTGACTAGATGTTTTTTTGATATTCTATACCTCAATGTTTGACTTTTGTATGAACTGTTAATTTAATGTACTCCATACTGTATGTATCATCTCCTTGTGTGTATGCAATGAAAGCTCTCATAACATGAAATGAATGTTCCATGTCATTTCCTGTTATTCTATGTATGTGTTGTTTGGAGCTTATCTCCCCAGGCCTCCGCTGAAAATGGACCTGTGTCCAGTCAGACTTTTCCAGTTGACAAATGTAAAATAAAATAAAAATAAATAAAATAAAACCTTTCTACAGATATCCTGCAGAAACAGGTTGCTAGCTGTAGATGTAGAACACAAATGCCTGCACTGGAGTACAACCTACCTGGAATGGATTCACACATTCAATACAGAAGGTCATACTGGGTATACTCCCACACTTAGTGAAATGAAGCCCATGTCTGACAACAAAATACAGAAGGGTTATACTGAGCATGCCCCTACACGTATGAAGCCCATGGCTGGCAACAACAGTGGACTATACATATTTGTCAGTTGCAGATGTCTGTGCACACACGCCACATTGCACATCAGTCATGCTTTGCACACACATCGGATAGGAATACACACATATATCCAAGGACAACGCACTATAATAGGTCAAACATACACAAACAGAGATGTGGGTAAGAGAGAAACATACAGTGACAAAGAGATTCCCATCATGAGGCCTGTCCTACCCACCACACATCCAATTGGCCAATATCACATGATGAGCCAATGTCTATCACTGTAGACATTTGCTTCTGGTAGCCCTCAGCACTATAGTGTCTGTGGTGCTTGTGATAACTGTGTAACATGACAGTACAAGTCATTATTCTTCTAGAAGTTGTATACACAGTCCTGTCAAATATAAAGCTGTGGTGTGACTGAGTGTTGTGTGTGTGTTTCCAGAGGAAGGGTTTATGGCCCACTCACACACACTGCACTCCCCACTGCCCTAGTTTAGCTAGCCTGCTGATGTCAGTCACCTTGAAATACCCCTTTGGAAAAATATCATCCCTATAAGCTCTGTGGCACATGCAATAACTCTGTAATGCTGTAGTGGGATGTACTAATTAGTAGGTGTTCTAATCCCAGACATGGTAACTGTGAAACTTTTTGTGTGTGTGTGAGTGTAGGTGTGTGTAAGGATCAATGATTTTGAGGTCATTCATAGACACTACACGTCCCATTGGCCTACTTTAGCAAGGCTGCTGATGTCATTCACCTTGAAATACATCTTTGGATAAAGGATAACCTTATAAGCTCTGTGGCGTGTGTGATAACTGTGTAATGTTATAGTGTAATGTACTACTTAGATCGAAGTTCTAATCCCAGACATGGCAACTGTGAAACTCTTTGTGTGTAGGGATTAATGATTTTGAGGCCATTCATAGACACTCCACCTCCCATTACCCTATTTTAGCAAGGCTGCTGATGTCATTCACCTTAAAATACATCTTTGGAGAAGGGCTAGCTCTATAAGCTCCGTGGCATGTGTGATATCTGCATAAGTCTGTAGAGTGATGCACTAGTTAGGTAGGGGTTTAATCCCAGACACGGCAACTGTGAAGCTTTGTGGGTGTAGGAATCAATGATTTTGAGGTCATTCATAGAAACACACCTCCCATTGCCTTACTTTAGCAAGGCTGCTGATGTCATTCAAATTGAAATACACCTTTGGATAAGGGCTATTCCTATAAACTCCATGGTGTGTGTGATAACTGCATAATGCTATAGTGTGATATGTTAGGTAGGTAGGAGTTCTAATCCCAGACATGGAAATTGTGAAACTCTGTGTGTGTGTGTAGAGAGTAAATCTTTTAAGACCATTCACAGTCACTGCACCTCCCATTGCCCTATTTTAGCAAGCCTGCTGATGTCAGCACCTTTAAATATCTCTTTGGACAAGATTCAGCCCTGTAAGCTCTGTGGCACATGCAATAACTGTGTAATGCTATAGTGTGATGTTCTAGTTAGGTTGGAGTTTTTATCTCAGACATGTCAACTGTGGAACTCTGTGCGTATGTATAGACAGTAATGGTTCCATTGCCCCACTTTAGCAAGCCTGCTGATGTCATCTACCTTGAAATATACCATTGGAGAAGGGCTAGTCCTATAAGCTCCATAGTGTATCCCATAAATGCAGACCAATGTAGTAGCAGTAATTACACAGCTATGGGTTTGAAGTTCATCTGTAGCAAGTGTTTGTATGTGCACTTCAAAGATTTTGTCCCTATTTACAGCCAGTACACATCTCAGAGCCTGACTTTAGCAGTCCTGCAGCTATCATCCACCTTACAAGTATCTGTTGTGAAGCTTACACCACGTCAGGTCAGTGGTGCATGTTGTAAATGTGTAACATAGTGGTCCATAAAGGTTGTTAGATAGAGGATTGAACCACACTCCTAGCAAATTTAAGTGTGTGATTAGGATAAAATTATTTTTGGGATCTCTCTTCCACTACATCACCCAATGCCAGTACTTACAAGGGCTGCTGATGTTCCTCACCTTAGAGGTACCTTGGGACACCATCCATCCAATAAGCTCTGTGGCGCATGCAATAAATGTGCTACACTGTAGTAGCAATATATAACTAAATAGGGGTTAGAAACTCAGTATTGGCAAGTGTGTTTGTCATTATTATCCTGTGTGGTGGTTGCTGTGATTGTGTAATGACATGATGTATTGTGGGGCAGGTTTTGATAAATTGTTATATTGAGGACCTACTATACGTCACAATGTCCACCTTACAAGGACAACAGATGTCAAACAGCAGAGAGGGTAGTGTAGACAATCCATAGTTCTACATGTGACATTATGGATCTGTGAACAATATAGGCAACCCTTGTATTACTCAGATATCACTCTCCACCCATGTCTCATACACAAACACACTTGGCTAGACAACAACCACTATATTGGTAGTTCCCTGCATGTTGCCCACAGAAAGTAACCATGGTGTGATTGTAGTGGACTACATGCCTGTTGACCACAACACTGCCACTGACATCAGAATGTTCTGTGATGTATAACATCTCCAGACTGAGTATGTGTTTATCCAACAAGTAAAAGGACATGGCACCCTGTTCCATCCCTACAATAGGCAGCTAATTGCTTACAGTGGTCCTTTGCTATGTTCCCTACTGGACAACTGCAGCAACTGTCGAGTCTGCAAATGTAACCCACAAAGGGAATACCATGCCTTATACACATGCCCTGTATAGACAGATGCCACTAACTCCACTGAATACCTGTATCATGCTGTCAATGTAGGTGCAGGCACAACCTCCGTTCCTTAGCCAGGTCTCACCACATGAGGTGAGGAATGCCAGATCAGATGATAACAATCTGTCCACACAACATGCCCCAGAGACCCCAAATACACTTCCACACATCACAGAACATGCATGTGGGACATGTGCACAACTCAAACACTGTCCATGTTATGGAATATAGAACACATACATGGCAAACATTGCACAGCACTGGCCATCCACAATAGCAACCCAGATGAGTGGATGGTGAATATAATACCCACCTGTGTGGGCTAATGCAGGGACTACACCCCTGAGCCACACTGGAGACCATTGTTATGTGGCCTGATGTCAAGTTATTCCCTTTGCCTAGCCTGGTACAACCTTCTGGAACAGTCAACTACTACACACCTGTGAAGCAATGAACCCATGCATGTCAGTACTGACAAGTGTGCGTGTGTGTGTGTGTGTGTGTGTGTGTGTGTGTGTGTGTGTGTGTGTGTGTGTGTGTGTGTGTGTGTGTGTGTCTGTCTGTGTGGAGATTAATGATTTTGAAGCCATTCACACTCACTACACCTCCCATTGCCCTACTGTAGCATGCCGTATGATGTCAGTCACCTTGAAATAACCCTTTGGCCATATATCAGCCTGACAAGCACTGTGGCACATGTGATAACTGCGTAATACTGTAGTGTATCCACCTAGTTAGGTAGGTGTTCTAATCCTGACCCTCCCAACTGTGATAATGTGTGTGACTCCCTGACAGAGTCTGGTTGTGTCTTCCTTAGCACCTGCTTTTGTGGACAGTCACATGTACTCCACTTCCCTTATCCCTCCTTTATCACTGTTGCTGATGTCACTCACCTTCAAAGATACCTTTCAACATCTCTCCAACATGTAAGCTCCATGAAGTGTGTAATAACTGCATAACAATATAATAACAATACATAGGTAGGGGTTTGAAATGCAGCGCTGGTAAGTGTGTGTTATCAGTGTCCTGTATGGGTGTTTGGGTGATAGTGTAATGACAGGGTCCATTGCAGTGTGGGTGTTGCCACATCATTATATTGAGGAGCTACATATCCCATTGTCAACATTACAAGGCCAACATTTTCCAAACATTGTAGCGATTCTAGTTGACAATCCTCAGCCATAAATTTGTACAGCCATGTGCAATTACCATGTGACAGTATGGATTAGCACACAATATAGGCAATTATCATAATGCCCAGATACCACTCTCCACCCATGGATCATACACAAACATGCTTGGCTCTTACTCTCCTTCTCCCTTTCTTACTTTGTCTCTGTCTGTCTCTCTCACTCCCTCTCTGGTCGATTTGGAAATGTACACCTGCTTTGCTTAGGCAGCAGCTTGAGTTTTGTAAGTGATGTTCATGATCAGCTGATAACCTGTGCACGAATTGCGGTCCCCTACTAGCTAATTGCATGTGGAACAGCTGTGGTATCATTCATATAGCCATTTGCATGGAAACACACTCCTATAACTAAGCACTTCATATAAGTGTTGGCCCTTTTCCTTCACTGTGAGCAGGACTTCATGTGGGTGTTTGACAAACAGTATCACAGAGGGTAGTTGGATATAGCTCTTACAACATACACTACGGATACAGGCCAACAAACAGGAGGGGGATGTTCCAGACATGAGGAAAAATGTAAGTATTGTTCTTCTACATTTGAAGTAATGTTGATTTAACAGGGTTTGTGTGGATATGACTGTTCTACATGATTTAATATCTGTCATGACAGTGTTACATGGTTGGGTAAACTCTTACCTGTAGGGCTATCTGCAGACTGGCCAGTGTTTGGAGTCGTATATGTGTTGAATTACTCACACATTTCCTAAATTTAGAAATGCAGTAGCATACCCTGAGGATTGCAGTCGGTACATGGTGACATCCATGTGAGTTACCGACTTCATATCCCTCAGAAGACATATGTCTCAACAAGTAAATGTATGGGTTTATTACAGCAACATGTCAATATTGGCCCTGTGTTCATGCCTCCAACCACAACTCTGTCAACCTTTGTGCATATGTCATGCAGTAAGAGGTGCATATGTTCAGTACATCATTATTTACTGACATCATACCTGATAACAAGCCAGTGAGATATCAGACTGATAGACATGTTATGTATAGTAGGCGTTATATTTGAGGACAAAACCTGGACATTCTGTTGTAGTGTGTACAGTAGTGAGGTCTGTGTACTTATGGTGATTGTCAACAGAGTGTGTATTGCGAATATGTACCTTGGCCTGTGTACTGACTGTGGTCGATGTCATTGTTCTTGGTTTTGTTCCATGTGATGTTGCATGCTGCTCCAGTGTATGGTTCCCTATCCGTGTGCATGTTTGTAGGGCCAGACTGACACATGTTCTATACCACAGTCAGGCATTGAAATACACTGTGTATTGGCCCAGTATATGTAGGGTTAGTGTGTGAGTGGCACATATGAGATTGGTGTTGCACACACAGTCCATATACTGTAATGTTAAGTATGCTTACCATATGTGACTGTGTTCAGACTGGTTGTGGGTATACACTTTCACACAGCTGTCTGTTAATCCATGCAGTTACATCCCTTTAGAGCCTTCTATATTTGCAGGTACATGTGTATTCCCCATAAGAAATGTAGGCCAGTGTTGTGGCAGTCTGCATGCAGTTTGCACAGTGCTTTGTGACATGCCTAGCAGCTCAGTGTATTTACCCAGTGTGATGTTAAGTCCATATATTTGTCAGATGTACTGTTGCCGGGCCACCATAACTGTTGTATATTTCTGACAAAGCAGTGGGATGCTGTACAGATGTATGTCACTAACTAGTGGGTAGTATGTGGGCTTGTGATCTCTACTACTCCAGTTATTATGTGTCAGGATAGACAGGAGTGTGTGAACTCATAAACGGGTTGAGCTTATCTATTCCAGTATTTTCATGATATCCCTATTTACATGGCTGTAAACATCCAATTTGTCAGGCTTGGTCCACACGTCTTACACTAAGGGGTTCTGTGTCAGAGTGTGTCAGCCTGTCCACATTTATTGGTCATATCTCTGCTTTATTCCACAGGATCATTAATGTGATTTGTGTGGTACTGTACTATGATTCTCTTATGATGTCTGTCAGTAACTGATGGCGTGCATGTCAATATCAGATGTGACTTCCCAAACAAACTTTCTGTTAATACAACCCCTGTTACAGTAGCAAATGTCTACATTTATACCTGCAATACTTACATGACATCCCCTTGCACTAAGAAGTTGTGACTACTGGTGCTGAGGTATGACTCCACTACATGTTATGGACATAAGTTTATATATATATATATATATATATATATATATATATATATATATATATATATATATATATATATACACACACACACACATATATATATATATATATATATATATATATATATATATATATATATATATATATATATATATATATATATATACATATATATATATATATATATATATATATATATATATATATATATATATATATATATATATACATATATATATATATATATATATATATATATATATATATATATACACACACACACACAATATTATATACATACACACACACACACACACACACACACACACATATATATATATATATATATATATATATATATATATATATATATATGCAATATACAGATATATATATGACCATATATATAAATATATATGATGTATACATATATCTACATATATATATATATATATATATATATATATATATATATATATATATATATATATATATATATATATATATATATATATATATATATATATATATATATATATATATATATATATATATATATATATATATATATATATATATATATATATATCCATATCCTTGTTATGTGGTAAACATGACTGTTGCATATACCTTCCCAGATGTATCACACCATAGTTATCTGATATGTGCATTTTTAGATACAACAACATACTTGCTTCAACACTAATATCACTAACAAGTACTACACAATTGTAGAAGTCAAAGCAGTTGATCAGTACTATTCAGTATGTTTACAGACAGATATATTGGAAAAAACAACAACCATCTTCACATCTGTGATGGTTTAGTGGTTAATTGTTGTGACTATAGTGTACAGGGTCCTGGGCTGAAGACTTGCAAGGGCTGTTTATTTTGTTGCTGAGCAGAACAAGGGCTGTTGGATACAGAGTGGTTAAGGCAGTTTTGAGCAGCTTTAAGCAGGTTTACACAGGTTTGCGCGGTGGTAAGCGCTGCTAATGTATGGTTAAATGTATAGGCGCTTAGACTGTTTCAGCTCTGCTTGTCATTGCACAAATCTGCTTAGCATTTATATTGCAGCAATGCTGAAACCTGCTAAGCATGCCTCAGCCCTGGTAACCAGTGATCACATTCCTGTCTGATAAAATAGCAGGGTAATGACATCTGTAATAAGTGTATTTAATTCCATGCGCATAACATCCATCTATGTGCTTTCATTACAGTTGCAAGGGGTATGAGTTTACTGTCTGGGACACCTGAGTATATATGGCTTGTACAACACTCTTTCCCATCTGAATGCGTTACATACATGGGTAGTATTCCAGGTTATATGCATTCACACTGGCATGCAGTGTATCATTATATTACTACTGTTGAATGTGCTTTCCCGAGTAAGAGTAGATTGCTGATTGTAGTACTGGAACCAATCACCCCTGCTTGCAAAGAAGGACTCTAGGTCCTTACTGTCATGTTCTTGGTATGTGAGCTGTATGTCATTAAATATTTCCTAATGGACATTGATCTGACATGTGGATATTAACTGTAGACTACTGTGTGTATAGGGCATGTCATTGACGGCTGCTGTCATGTAGTAATGTTATACCTATCAGTGTCAGGCATCTATCTGTCAACACATTCAGCCTAATGCATAACCAGTTGGCTAGTTGATGTCTGTCTGTCCTCTGTTCAGATGTGCAGATGCCAGGTATCCATCTTGGCTGCTTACAGGCAATCTATGCTTGAGTGACACTGACATGTCTGCCCAGCTGTGTTATGAATGCCACAGCTAGGAATCCCCACCCTGTATGCACCACATGCCATGGATACCTCAACTATACTACCACAGTCAACAGAACATGCTTGGGAACATGTCTCCAAGACAGACACTGACCATGTTATGTAATACATGTTACATACATGTCAATTTCAGCACCTCACTGGCCCTCTGCAAGAGGCAACCAGATTATTAGATGTTGTATTTAACTCTCACTCTGAGGATCACTCCTGTGGCATCAGTTGATAGATGGCCTGCTGGCAAATGGCAGGTGGCATAATACCACTGTACCCACATCCCCTACTCTTTCCATCTCTCTATGGACAATATCCTGCTACACACCTATGAAAATCTGAACCTATGGACCCCAGTACTGACAAATGTGTCAGTGTGCTTTACTGAGAATAACAGTGTGCGTGTGTTTGTAAACATGTAGTTGATAATACCCTGAGGCCCTTCACACCTACTGCTCCCCCCATTGCCATAGTTAGATATGGGCTGCTGGTGTAATGGACATTACATGTACCTTGTTACACTCTTCACCCTACGGGCTACCTGGAGCTTGCAGTACCAGCATAACACTGTTGTAGAAATGGGCAGATAGGCATGGGTTACCCTCTGAGCCCTGGCAAGTGTGTGTATGTGTGCAAGTGTGTATATCTGTAGGATACAGCATTCTGAGGCCACATTCCCCTAATACAATACACCTTGCCACACAGTATAAGGGATAGTCATGTTGCTGACGATAGGAGAGCCATGACAAAGAATCAGCCTACTACCCCTGTAGCATGGGCAATAGCTGCATATCCCTGTAGTAGCACTCTTGAGATAGACAAGAGGTTGTATTGCAGTCCTGGTCAATGTGTGATGGTGGATATACCAAGAGTATTATCATGGGTTTCAGTGAGTACAATATCCAATGTGGGGTGTGGGTGCTGGGTATACTGTCTTTACACCATGGTACCCCCAGTACATGTCCCAAGTTCCACCGTATGGGGACCACTGTCACCACCAACCATACAGTTAACGTATTACAATATCCAGCCCAATGATGCATGTGCTGTGTGCAACTTATCTGTAACAGAATGGACACACTGACAAGGTAGTTAGCACTGATAAGCCCAGGTCTCTCAAATGCGTGTATGACTGTTATGTGTTTGTCAATGTGTATATGACAGTATGTCACACTATGTATTGTTCATAAACAACCAGTACATCCCCCATTACAATACTGTACAAGGCCTGGTGATGTTCTTCACTTACCATGTAACCTGGAACACACCTCATCCTAAAAGCTATGTGTTGTGTGCAATTAAGGCCACACACAGTAGTAGCACTAAGTACCTAGGTAGGGGTTCTAGTCCCATTGTTGCCAAGTAAGAGTGTCTGTGTATGTGAATGGATCTACTTCAGTTTGCAGAATATACGTGTCCCAGGAGGTCATCTGCCTGAGAACTGACTGGCAAATGCTAACATTTTACAGGTATCTTCTTGTGGAAATTCATTCCATCAAAAACTAGTAGTAGATGTGTAAATGCCCTCTTCCCCACTGTATATCTGCACAGCGATACTGGGGTTGGTATATATAGCTGGGTGTGGATCTTGTGGACACAGCCACCATCATTGCGGTTATTGTTGAGTGTACCCCCCCCGCTTAGTTGGCTGTAATACTGTACAGTTCATGTTAACATGTTAAGTAGTTGTCAATCACACTATCTGTGGTTCTACACTACCCCACACTTCCAAAGGTTAGGGATGAGCCACCCATACCAGCACACCTATGTTTACCAAGTTGAGGATTGCACTACTTTGGTGAAGGGGACATATACCCTGCCAGTACCATCGTCAATGACATTAAACTAACAGACTGATTATTTCACAATATGATGTTGTGCCTATTCTGTCTTGATGAAATTGCATAGGCTAAATGGGTTCCTTGCAAATGTACATATATCCATGTGTACAGAATTCTCTGTGTATTGCATAAACACCAAAGCCTCTATGTATGTGTGTGTGTATATGTGTGTGTGTGTGTGTGTGTGTGTGTGTGTGTGTGTGTGTGTGTGTGTGTGTGTGTGTTATATACAAACATGTGGTGTGTAACACCCAGTACACTTACCATTGTCCACTGTAGAAGGGCTGCTGACATCAGCCACCATGCATTCACCTGTATACAACCCTCAGACCTATCAGGCATGTGGCACATGTAGTAACTGTTATACAGACCTGTGACTTGTGTTCAGCTGGACCCAGGATATGGCACAGTCAAGGTGTCACCACAGTGCCATACCCTTGTGGGAAACAACAGCAGACCAACATCCTGCTGACACATAGACACCTGCAACACAAACGGAATACATTATGGAGACGATAATCACTCAGTTTTAATAACTGCTATAATGCATCATGGCTGGACAGCTAGACATCCTGACATGTACGCATTAAACTTTAGTGCTGAAAACATGTTACAAAGCATTACATTGGTACACCATAGTACAGTCACCCTGTGCATCAGAACCATATTAGCCTGTCCCTGCATCAATGTTATGGATGACAGGAATGTGGCACAGGTATCATCATATGCACAGGGTGTGTTGTGGGTTTGCCAGAGACCTAGGCTGAGCCATTCATTTGACATCATGTGTGTGTGTTAGGGGGTTTCTTTATTAATCGGGCTGTGCAGATGTGGTGTGTGTAGGTATGGGGCTGGTGTGTGTGTGTGTGTGTGTGTGTGTGTGTGTGTGTGTGTGTGTGTGTGTGTGTGTGTGCGCACAGTTCTATCATGTGACTGCCCTATACAGGAGTTTCTTGGACAGCTGCAGACTGTACCTGGCAGGGTGTGTAGTTCACCGTCTCTGGCCACGACATGAGAACTGTGCCTGCCTGGGGTTCCACAGGCACCACCAGGTACAAGCCACAATATGGTACTCTACCCTGATGATGGCATATGTCCGCTGGATCTGGGTCCCTCTTAGGACTGGCCAGGGCCATGTGCAAGTGGCCTGCTATGTTGTGGTGTGGACAGCACCCCCCTGCAGTGCTGGGGCTGGTACTGCTACTCCGTGAGTGGCTCTGACTTTTTTCGTGTCCACATCAACCTCCACCTGTTGGTGTTGATGGCCTACGTCCACATGGCTGTCCCACTACTCACACCATATGCTCAAGCACAGACATTCCACGGTCAAGGATTCCCATCATCTCACCCAACCGTCTATCCAGGACCTCTGCAAAATAACAGTGGGCAACTGCAAGATTACAGATGTTGTCAATAACAGCAGAATCAGTAGCCCTCTGCAGCCTCAGACCCTGTCTGGTATACCATTACATATGTGCCTGCACCTCCATGATCGCCTGAAACATGCATCTGGTGACACTCAGATGTGGCACTTCTGCCAGAGGCATGATGACCAGCAGCCCTCCTATGAGCACCCCAGTACACCTGCCTGTGTGATACCTCACCGGGCATCTGACTGGGGCTACTGTGTCCAGACACATGTGCTGTAGACACCACACTAGCCTGTCCCATGATGCCACCCACCAACTGTGCATCATCTATGGCCACTGATGATGGCGTATGTATAGGCAATGTGACTGTGTGTGGGGATGGGGTGGATAACAGTGAGATGTCAAATGATGGCACAGCTTCAGCCCCTGACAACGCTGCCTGTGCCTCAGCACACCTATCATCATTGTCAGAGTCTGTATAGATGCTAACATCAGTTTGCCTTCAGGGGGGACCGTGACTCACCTCACCACCTGTGAGGAGAAAAGAAGAAACGCACTTTAAGACCTGTACATCATTGCTTATCTGCACACACACACACACACACACACACACACACACACACACACACACACACACACACACACACACTCACACACACACACACACACACACACACACACACACACACACACACACACACACACACACACACACTTACAGGTGAGGTTGCACAAAGATATTACACACAGACCTCTCATTACCCATCTATCAACATGCATGACATATGGCACTCAATGGCATGCACTGCAGCTACAGTAAATCCCTGTTACCAACATTATACATCTCTCTGATGCATGGGTTGTGTTAGTAGGTGACGGTCCTTCCCTTGGAACACACTGCACCCATGTACACAGTATTGCTGTGCACCTGTTCAGCACCCTGGCATGTGCTGTGCACCATACCCCACAGGTAAACATGCCATTAATGAATGTGCATATGTGCATCAGTTATGTTTGCTCTGCTGCTCACTGCCCCTATGTGTTTGTTCGACGCATACTTGGGATGATATGTGGACAGATGTCAATAGTGAATGCCTGATGTCTGATTTGCAGATCTCATCATCAGTGGTGCATGTATGAGCAATAAAATACAATTACATGACAACCTTCAAATCTTACTGTGGCTATGAGAAGTGTACACACCCTTATTGACATGGCACCCTCTTCCTTGATATGTCATGGGGCCACAGTACTGCATATGTTAACATTACATGAACCTGATATGTGACATATGACCTGTGCAATCAAATGTAGTATCAAACAAATGTGTTAGTTCTGCAGATGCTGACTGAGATGCATACAATCTGTGGGTGCATAAGTTTGCACACTCTTAACATGATGTTTTTTTGCACCAACTATTAAGTGTACTACAGCAGTTACTATTCCTGGAAGAGGTATACTAGCATGGCAGAGCTGTACTTGCCATTATTTGGTCACTCTGCCATACAAATGTCCCCCAACTCTGCAAGATTGCAAGGTCAACTCATGTGCACAGCCCTTGGAGGTCACACAGTGCCTTCATATTGCTGTGGAGTCAGGGTTATGTCTGCCAAAATGCATGCGCTTGACTGTGTGCAGATACAGCCATTCTTAATGAGCTTTGGATGTCTGCTTCAGTTCACTGTTGTGTTTCAGGATGACATCCCTCTCCATTCTCAGCTTTTTTGCAGATGCTTGACAACTACCGGCTACACATGAGTGTCATTTTGCAATGTCCCAAATTCAGAACACCATGTGTACTGGCCTAGTCCCTGCTAATGAATGGCAAACATACAGGTGTACACTGGCATCAGCAAGGTACAGCTGGGGATGTTGGGCCTGAAGTGGTGACGTGTTGCTTGTGCAGCACAAGTATCTTAATTGATACTGTCTGTAAATTTCAAACTTGGTCTTGGTACGCCATTGCAGATTGCAACACATGCGTTTGGGGGACTTTTGATGTTATGCATATGCTATCTGTAGAGATCCCTGGCTAATGTTTCCTGTGAAACAACTGTCCTATCTGATTACCCTAACCCAAGGGCCACACTTATGCAGAGTCCAGGTGATTGTCGACACAGGTTCTGCACAGCCAGTATGCGCTAGAGATTCATGCAAATTTCTCATTGTTGCAGCATGTTACTAGGCAGCCTCCATTACCAGTTTTCAACATGTGTCATCATCTGTCTTGGATGGCCATCTGTTTAATTTCTACATTAATGTCGTTCCATACATCCTCGTCACATACATGACTGTCTGAACTGTTTGCCATGGTATATGCAATGGTGAGGTGTCCCACTCCTGCATGCTACCTGTTTGGTATGGGAGCCATTCCATGGCTTGTAAGATGTGTACAAGCAATGGCTGCCTCTGTTGCAGGTAAGTGGGCAAATGTGATGGACATACTTCTTGGACAGCAGACCATTTCTTGGTGTGAACTTGAGGACATGTACTTGCTGGAAGGTGCATACTCATGAAGACTGAATGCTGTCAGTACCTCAAAAGCTGCTTCCATAATCTGTTATTTGGAGTGTGTGTGCACATTTGCTTCCAGTGTTTGTTAAGGTATGTATTCCCCATATTTGCTGTCTTAACATAGGATTCCATATTACACATTCATTGCTCATGTTAGGACCACATTACAGGTTGTAAGGGTTGTGGAATTTGGTATTGTGATATGCCGTTGTGTAGATCTGTAACAGTTGCCATTGTAATAGTGGTATATACACTGTTGTAGCACTGTATAAGGGTGATGTTTCAAACATGTTCCTACTGTAGGCCATTTGTCCCACCATCATGTTCATCTCTGTGCACACATCTTGCAATGACAGGTTGTTACTTCATAGCTTCATAGGTTCATAGGTGTGTACTAGGCTAATGGCCCTGGAGCCTTTACAAGCCTAGCCCATAGGATTACCCTGGCATCGTGCCATCCAACCTTAGTTCCTAGTGCCTCTGTCGAGTAGAGCCATTGGAGTGGACCCCGGTGTGAATTTTCTATTTTCCATCCACTCATCAAGATTTCTCTTGAAGAGGGCCAGTGAGGTGCTCTGCTTGACATGTATGGGAAGTCTATTACATAGCATGTGCAGTTTCTGGATTATAAGCTTGTCCCTCCAGCATGTTCTGTTGATTGTGGTAATGAGGTTGAGGTCTCTGAAGTGTGTGGTGCAGAGCAATTGGAATTTCTCTAGATGTAGCAGTTCTAACAGAGCTGGGTCAGACATGGCTTTGTAAGTCAAGCAGAGATGGCCTCTAAGTAGATTATATGAGACAAAGAATAGTTGGAGTTTTTTGAGTCTGTCCATATAGGGCAAGTGTTTAAGGCCTAGGATCCTCTTTGTGAGGTACTTTTGCAGCCTCTCCAGTTGTTGCAGGTCTCTAGTGAGGTACATGCCAAATGGGGAATTGTACTCAATGATTGGCCTAATGTGGGAAGAGTAGAGGGAGACAATGACCTCTTTCTTCCTGGATGCAAAACCCTTTGTAATGAGATGTGCCACACAGAAGGACTTTCTGGCCACAGTGGCAGCGTGGTGGTCAAAAGAGAGGTTGCTGTCAACCTGTGTTCCAAGATCTCTTATAACACCTTATGTGTTCAGTGGACTACCATCAGTGTGGTAATTCATGCGAACCAGGTTTTTCCCAAATAGGATGATGACACAGTTTTTGGCATTGAGCTTAAGGCCATGGGTCTGACACCAGTTGTTGGTCACATTAAGGCCATTCTGTAGGATATCAACATCACTTGGGGAGTTAATAACAGCTTCCAACTTGCAATCATCTGTGAACTTTGTCAGTCAGAGTCCCTTCGTGTTGGCCTGGACTTCAAAGAAGTAGATACCAAACAGGTGGGTTCTGTGACCCAGTTTGCAAACCACTTAGTGATATAGGGATTAATGCCTAGCTTAGTAAGTTTTTCTATGATTTCTGAGTAGGGAATGGTATCAAAGACCTTGGCTAGATCAAGGTAGGCTATATGAACCACCTTACCTTCATTCAGAGCTCTGGAGACTGACTCAAAGAAGTCGACCGAGTTGAGCAGGCATGATCTGCCCTTCACAAAACCAAACTGTGTAGGATCCAGAGTTTGGAGATTCCCTTTATCCTTGTTTATTAGGTTCACAATGATGCGTTCCATAGTTTTGCATATCAGACTCGTCAGGCTAATGGGGCGATAGTTCCCAGGGTCTGTAGTCGCTCCTCCTTTGTGGTGAGGGATGACTGTAGCAGTGCACCATGCGGTAAGGACAAAGCCTGAGGTGAGACTGTGATTGAACAGGGTTACACAGGTGAAGTGCCAGATCACTCTGTAGTTTATGTAGAAGACAGCCAGGGATACTGTCATGTCTCATAGAAGCTGTATTCTTAGCCTTGGACAGTGCTGTTTTAACCTGTGCAGCAGTAATACTAGGTGCTTGGCAATCTACTGATATTGTGACTGGTCCTTAGGGGGGAGAGAGGGGTAAAGTTAGCACTGAATCTGTCTGCCAGTATATTTGCAATATCTGTTGACTCATTATAGGACGTACCATTATGCAGCAGCTCAGAGTAAATCTGGGTATTGCCATGGAGATTCTTTACATAACTATAGAAGGCCTTGTGGTTGTCTTTATTATCTGCTGCAATTCTGTTTTCATAGCTAGCTTTAGAGGATTTGATGAGGGATCTCAACCTTTTGTTGAGGCTGAGAATGGAGTTTTTCCAGTCTTGGAACTTCATCTTATTCCGCATCAGTTTCATCCTTCTGTTGTAGAGTTTGTTTATGGCAGAGGACCACCAGATTGGCTTCCTTTTTTAGAGGAGAATGTCTTAGTTCTATTGTGTATGGCGAGATCCATGCATTTTTGTACATGTTTGTACAGTGCATTGCTGTATGATTTGGCGGTCATGGAACTATTCTCCATTTGCATGGGTGCTATGAAGTTAGCCACCTCTGTTTTAAGGAGCTCAAAGTTAGCTTTGGAGAAGTTTTTCATGGTGGTTATCATTGTTGGGGGGCGGGTTGGGAGGGATGTGGATTTCCAAGTGGATTAGCTTGTGATCAGATCTAACCAGTGAGAAGTTGACTATTGGTGTAGAGTTATATTGCAGGACTTTTACATACCCTTCAGATATGTCACCATGGTGACCACTGTGATGTAGTGAAGTTACCAGCAACAATAAGTGAACATGTATAGCATGCATTATGGGTAGGTGTGTTAAATGTGTGCATGGCAAATACTATGGTAATAACATGGCCGGTGTATTGGCAAACCTGAACTAACAACACCATACTCACAAGCTACTGGCTGCTGCCCCAGAGGTATACCAGAGAGACCTACATAGTTGTGTGAGAGATGTGATGTCAGTAGCCACACCTGCGGCATTGGTACAGGCTGGAGCAGCATTTCAGTACATCAACAGTGCAAGCCTACAATACTACAGATTATGCACATCTGTTTATTACTGCAGTTCAACAACAGACTGTATATATTTTATTTCACATATGCATGATTAAGCTCTACAGAGACATATGGATAAGCATCAGTCGTCTACTGATGTGCCCTGGGGCCTTACCTGCATGATCCTCATCCATTTTGTGGGTAGCAGCCACCTCCACAATGCTATCCACTGGGTTTTGTCTTTGCTGGCAGGCAGGTGCCCTGAGGTTGGCCATGAGCTCCTCAGTATGTGTCGGGGGGGCTGGATGGCATGACCCCCCTGTGGCTAGCTGGTCCCTCCTAACTGCAGCAGCATGCTGATGGGCATGGCAGATTAGGTCAGTGCAATGATGTTGGACCTGCTCATAACTGCAGTTATGCAGGCTGACATTGTTTACCCTGTGGACGAGCTCATTCCACAGGGCGGTCCTCTCCTGCAGATCATGGGCTGTACGGCCAAACAGGGTGTAGTAGTGTTGCACCAGATGGATTATTATAACCTCATTTTCCTGGGGGGAATAAACTGGTAAATGCTCTCTAGACATGGTGCGTGAAAGACATAAAGAGGAAAAAAGGTCTGAGGACCTCATACTGCAAAGACATAATAGTTGTTAATTGACATCTCTGTCTCCCCCCCACCATATCTGCAACAATAATCTGAACACACAACTCAATGGATATGTTTTCAGCAAACCTGTTGGGACATATACAGTATTGTACAACAAATTGTGCAAAGTGTTTCTAGTCATGTTCCATGTTGAAACACTCTCATTGATGGTCTGTTGCTAACAATGTCACATGCATGCCGTTGTAAGGGCCAATATGGTTCCATATATGCATGTGTTCCATTTGCTATGTGACTGCTCCAAATCTGGTGTTTTGTGTTAATGGGGATATCTATGCATGCTAGTAGACATAATCCTGGAATGTCTGGACTATTACTACCCACATATGTTCTATAACTGTGACACAATAACATGTTTGGGAAGCCAGTTCCCAGCAGAGCAACCTCTCCCAACTCATCTGGCCATGTTACCAGGCCACAGCACATCTGGGACCCACCCCGGGACCTTATCATCGGCTGGTCCTACACTACCTTCAGGTGGAACCACCTCAGGGGATGGTGTTCGTTCTCCCTCCTGGGAGCACACACAGACAGGATCCTGTCACCTGAAGTCAGGTCCAGGGTCTGGTGCATAGTGAGCTCCACAGAAACTTGTGAGATGTGCTACACCACCTTGAGGCCCTCAGTACACAATTACAAGGTCCAGATGCTCCTCCTGCTCAGCCCCCAGCTCAGGCACCACCAGGGCCATGAAGGTGCAGTTGTGACTGCCCATGAGTGGGGACCTTGGTTCCACTGGTTCCATTTGGGGGCTCATGGGCTTCCCCTTTTGAAACACCACTCCCCATCCAAGTTATTTACCCACCACATGTGTCATATACCGCCCCTTTATGCTGTCTTGTTTGTCTTCCAATCCAACCTGCCTCCCCAAATATACCTACTATCCTTCCCCAACATACCAATCTCACCTTCACAAACAAGGGCAATGTGTTCTCAACATGGATTTCACACCAGACGTAACTGTCCATTTCGTACCCGGTTACTACTATGTGTATATATATATATATATATATATATATATGTGTGTGTGTGTGTGTGTGTGTGTGTGTGTGTGTGTATAGATATGTGCAATGTTTTCTCACGCATATCGTGCAGCACTCTCATTCAACAGTAGGGGAAATGTGTATGCATATAGATATATATATATATATATGTGTATCTACATATATATATATATATATATATATATATATATATATATATATATATATATGTGTGTGTGTGTGTGTGTGTGTGTGTGTGTGTGTGTGTGTGTGTGTGTGTGTGTGTGTGTGTGTGTGTGTGTGTGTGTGTGTGTGTGTGTGTGTGTGTGTGTGTATATATGTAGACATTCACGTAAATATATATATGTATATATATATATATATATATATATATATATATATATATATATATATATATATATATATGGAGTGCATTCAAACATCAGGTCCACATTGTCTAACTGTCTTTCCTCCACAGCTGCACTGTTCTGCCTTGCTACAAAACAGACAGGTGTCACATGTGGACACACCCTAACATTACGGTAGTATATATATGGACAGATTGCAGGTAAGCCTATTAAAAACCTATGACATTTGTGCATGATACATTTCACATTAACATGACTGTCTTGCAGGTGGGGTCTGAAACTCATGTGTCTGTCATAACTTCATTACTTCCACCACCAGCTGTTTGCCACACTAATATACATGTCTTGAGGTACAGAACACACACTATAATGGCTTACATCTTGTTTTTCAATGCTGATCTGCACAGTTGACAGGTATGGCCCACTGCCCACATGGCCAGATGCTATGTCAATAGCAACTGTTCAGCAGGACATCATTACAACAACAAGTCTTGATGGCACATATAAATCTTTTCACATCATCTATTCCATTATTACAAACCAAGTACTACATTCAATTACATGCATATATGTTTCACATACCTGTTGTGGTATTATCCTCTCTTCTAGGTACACTTTTATGTGTCCCTTGTTTTATATACTTTTGTTTGGTTTGGTTTGTAGTTTTAGTTATTTATTTTTTATCTCTCTCCACTACAGGGATTGAGCTGCTTTGAATAGGTTGCAACATGGATTTTGTAGGTGATGCTCATGATCAGGTGATGGCCTCTGCACCAGTCAGTGTTCACCACTTGCTAATTTTATGCAGCCATCTGTGTAGCACTTCCAATTACCACTGTCACGGCAACCCACTTATATAAATTACTATATCAAGTGGGCGCTGTCTCTTTACCTTCCCTGTATGGAAGACATCCTTCCTGTGTGTGGGCAGCAGTATTACAAAGAGCAGGTATCAATACCTCTTACAACAGGACTTTCAGACACTGGCCAACTACATATTTGTATAAGGTTCCAGACCTACGGACAGTGTGAGTATTGTTGTTATATGCATTGTATACCGCTAGTTTTACAGGGTTTGTGTGTACATGCTAGTTTTGTATGGAATGCAGTCTGTCTGCATAGCTCTCAACTGTGGGCCTATCCACATGATGGCCAGAGGATTGGCTATTATGTTTTGTCTGTTCACCACACAGGTCTTTTCTCTGATATATCAGTGGCATTCTCTCTGTTGAGTGGTATCAGTACATGGCTACATCCATTTGTGTTTCTGACTTTATATTCCTGAGTAAGGGTATGTTGCAACCAATCCTGTACACCAGCAACTCTCACAGTGTATAACAGCAATATTGCAAATATGGCCCTGTGTTTCAGCCTCTGTCCTCCACCTATATAATAGGCTTTGTCCATATGTCATGCAGTAAGAGGTTGTTAAGTAGTGATCTATCATTATTTAGTGCTGGCATTCCTGCTATCATTCAAGTGATGTTGTGGACTTCCACACATATTGTGGTGTAGGGTCCATATATATGAGGGATACTGCTTTACAAAACGTGTGTGACCTTGTACAGTCCAGAGGTCAGTGTATGTAACACTGTTATATGCCCTTGTAAGTCATTCTATGAGGGAGGGGTATGCACCGTTTTCAACCTAGGCTGTTACAACATGTGAGGGATATCAGTAGTAAGACACATGAAGGCATATGGCTGTACATTTACATACATTTCACCATGGGGACAGTGGTGGGCTAGTGCTTACTGTTTTACAGACAGTTCTGTTTGTCAGTGTGATAGTGATGTTTTAAGTTAAGCATTGTTATGTAACAGATACATTTTCATTGTGACAACTTAATTCGTTTCCTCCTAGGGGTTGAGTAAAGAGTGTAATTGGAGGCTGCTAAACTACATCTGTAATTAATTAGTGTTGATTGATTCTTATCTTCCTGACCAGTGTTTTTTTACTGTTGTACTACCTGAAGGCCTTGGCCTGGACAGCAACATATGTTATGCTTTCAGATTACTGTATCAAATGTTTTGTTTGAGAGTTGCATTACTCAGTTATTATGTATTTCAGACACCTAACTGCTATATGAAATAGCATATACAACTGAAATAGTGCACAAATAAACATTCTATGTATGCAGACTTGTGTGTGGTGTCATATCATTTGACTTGTCTGTGGGTATATGTTTCATGCAATAATAGTCTTTTATATAAAAGAATCAAACACTGGCCATTTTAAAAGGTGGCAACTGTAGGAATACTGGCTGTTTAAATATTCTGAGCACCCTCTAAATATATATCTTCTTATACATATTTATAAGTAGTAATATATGTATATGAGTATGTATGTGTGTATATATATATATATATATATATGTGTGTATGTGTGTGTGTGTGTGTGTGTGTGTGTGTGTGTGTGTGTGTGTGTGTGTGTGTGTGTGTGTGTGTGTGTGTGTGTATATACCATTGGAATGTTTACTGCTTCCACATTGTACATTCCCTATGGTACACAGACTGTTCTGCATGATATGTTATTGATATGATCCTGACATCATACAGCTGAGATGGCTATGTTGTGTAGGGTCCTGGGTATAAGACTTGCAAGTACTGGTTATTGTGTTACAAGGCAGATCTGTTCAGCTGTGGAGGAGGGGATATCAATAACTACAAGAGGTACTTATTTGGGCCCCTTCACCCCATTAATGGTGCCTTTGGTCATATATTTATTTGTTGTGCTGATTTATATACATATATATATATATATATATATATATATATATATATATATATATATATATATATATATATATATATATATATATATATATATATATATATATATATATATATATATATATATATATATATATATATATATATATATATATATATATATATATATATATATATATATATATATATATATATATGTATACATATAAATACATTTCCCTTACTGTTGAATGACTGTTCTGGATGATATGTTTGAGAAAACATCAAATGTATTTACATCTGAAATGGTTTAGTGGTAAATCACTTTGGCTATAGATACATGGTCTTAGGTTTAAGACTTCCAAGGGTAGCTTATTTTGTTGCTGGGCAGAACAAGGGCTGTTGGAGACAGAGTCATTAAGATGCTTTAAAGCAGTTGTATGCAGGTTTGTGAGGGTTTGTGTGGAGCTAAGCAACTCTTACGTGAGCTTAGCTTTGCTTACACCTGATACAGCCGCTTAAACCCATGCTAATTTTAAATAAAGAAAAGAAAAAAAAGGGAGATAGGAAAGTAGTGAAATTGGGGCAAGCAGGGGGACAAACGAGGAGAAACAAGTAGGGATGTGCAGTACGGGTGTAGGAAAGGACCATAGCTCTGCATTTCTTTGGCAGCAACAGCTGCTTTCAATGTGGGCAATTTAGAATTTGGAGCCTCACACCCTACAGGGAGTTGTGTGGGCATCATACAATACGGATAATTGGTAGGGTTAGATTGTGTGCTGGGTACATGTCGCTGATTGAAATGTAGAGCTATGTATGGGACGTGATTTTTTTGTGGGACAGATGCCCTTTTTTTTTTAAAGGGAGAGTGGGATGTTAAGGAAGGATTACTGGTAAGTGTGGTGAGGGATGTTTGGTAGGAGAGGTTGCTTTTGCAGACAGACAAGACAGACAAGACATCAGATGGGGCAGTGTATGACGCATGGGGGGGGTAAACACCTTGATGGGGAGGTGGTTGGGAATCTGAGGCTCGTGAGTCCCCCAGATGGTAGAAGTGGCACTGATGTCCCCACCTGATTGCATTCACCACCACTACTCCTTCACAGCCCCAATGGTGGCTGTGCTGGGGGCTGGGCTGGAGGGGCCACCTGTCCCTCTAGCTGAGAGACCCTGCCCCTTACCTGGCACAGGCAGTCATCCAGCTCCATCTGGAGGACACTGCGCACCATGCCACAGACCTCATCCCTGGTGACAATGTCCTCACTGTGCCCACTTACAGGAGGGGGTGAGTCCCATCCCTTGCAGCAGTTTCACCTGAGGGTGGTGCATGACCAGAAGATGAGGGAGGTCTGGGTTGGGTACCAGACATGCTGGGACCCGGTGCCTCAGCCAGATGAGGTGGGAGAGGCGGATCTGCTGAGATCTGCCTTTCCATATGTGCTATGGTGGGGCAATTAACAATGAATATTGGTTAGTCATGCACAGTACATTACAACACTAGTCAAAATAGCATGCATGCGTATTCCCATTTACCCAAAACAGTGCAATTATAAGTGCCATAGCAAACAGAACCCATGCATATATGGAATGGCATTCAGGGTTGCAACAGTTGCCAGTTAGTGGTATGTCAGGCAGGCAATAAAATGATTACTCAACAGAGAATATTAGTATGCACATAGTTTAAACAATAATAAACCAAATGGAACAATGGTCCCAACAGTAAAGGTTTGTTTCGGAACATACCCATGTTGGTTTCAGTGTGATGGTTGGATCAGTTGAGTGGTGGGGGTAGGGAACATATTCAGTTGACAACTGCTCTCAAGTATATCTGTCTGTACACTACTTTTCACTACTCTACATTCTGACCACAGTTACACTCTACCTGGGTCATGGGGCTGCTACAGCACACTAACAGCTGTAGATATCAACAGAGCAAGTGTACCCTTATTTTAGTTATACGCATCAGACCTATTTCTATACCAATGTCTTTACCTGTGGGCCTGTGCAGATGAACTGTGTGCACATTACATTGCTGTTTCTACACATATTTCAGTTTCACATATTAGTTGCAGGCCCTGGAGTGTGTGTTGTGCCTTTCACATACATCTACTGTGACATTCTCTGTGTGCAGGTTTCTTGGCAAATGGTGAAACTATCTGTGACAGTATGACAGTTGAGGGGCTTGTCTGGGTTGGACTGCAGATTGTGGATGTCTAGCTTGCCCCTATTTGTAGGACTGCAGCTGATCAACACAGCAAATGTACACCTTTCATAGTTATACACATCATACTAGTATTTCTATTCAGATTTCTTTACCTGTGTGCCCTGTATGGAAAATGTATGTGTTGCAGTAAATATTTTTTTTCTATTCAGATTGTAGTTTACAACTGTAGAACGAGACTGAGATGTTAGTGGCAGTCCCTGGATTCGAACCATGTTGCGTGTGGAAAACTGAACTACAGGCCTAGTCCTTATCAGACTGAGCTACTGGGGTGGTGCTGTCAGCTGCTTGTGACATTTATATCTAGTACACATTTTTGTACACAATACATTTATTATGACATGCATTATTTGTTTCCCATTTTCAGTACAAATTATGCATACACAACAAACATTGGTGTCACTGTTTGTGAAACATGTGCACATTAGCTGGATTGCACATTTTACTGTTTTACAACTGCATACTGCAATTTAGATTCCAGAGTACACTGTAAGTTTTAAGTCTGCAACTGTTAGCCTTATACATTTGTCAGTACATTCACAGCTACATGCAGCTGACATTTAAAGGTTAACACAGGACAATGCTGTCAGACAAACAAGTAAAACACATTCTGATGGGAATATGTACTGTTGCTTTTTTTCCAGTTATTTGACATGCCCATTCTAAAGTATGCAGACAAGTAGTGCTAAATCAGTTCACCTTTGTTAATGCATTCTACAGGACATACACATTTCAATTTATCAGGTACAAGTGAGATGACACACACCAGTGTTTGGGATCACCTTTACTAGTTTTGACATACATATCTGTGTATGACTCAGAACTCCACAATTACTATTCCTGCATGATATGCACAGGGGAATGCTTTTCATTTCCAACTGTTACAGTAGCTCTGACATGGCACTTTCTTGGCAGGTTCACTCAGACACACTCATACATATTCTAATATTCCTCTCCTGCATATTGTACCTTGTTTGCTACTGATATCTGTATTACACTGCAAGTGGGAATACTCCATTGTAACACTGGCAGTCTGACACAGGCATTTATTCCTGACTTTTACAGCACAATTATATATACAAGCAATACTACCATTACTATCATTTTGATTGCTTACTGCTAAAAGTAGGGGGTATTCTGTACTCACCATACTGCAGATGCAGCCAGGCCAGTTGCTGGGCATGAGCCTTAACATTCTGGGACCTCTCTGCAGCAGCTGTATGGGGAGACATCACACATTAATCACAGACACAAGCTGAACTTTTTCTATACTTCATTAGAGATACATAAGACTGCCTACTTACAGACAGGTGGGACATCCTGCACTTAGGCTTCTTGGATCCACTGGTCCAAGAGTGCACCCCTCTTCCACTTCAGATCATTATGGTGATGATGTACCTGCTCACCAGTCTGGGGTATGCCAGTGGCACTGGTGAGATCACATGCAAGCTGGTCCCAGGCCTCTGCTTTGTACTACGAGCTCTGGTACTGGCCCTGCAGCAGCCTACCATCATGGTTTTTAACTAGGAGCCCAACCATGACCCTGGACTCCTGGATGCCCCAACGTTGCACTCAGAAGCACACACCTTTAACAACACCAGACATTTTGGTCCTACTGTGTGCAATCCCAAATGATTACAGCTGTATTCCTGCCTGTGTGTTTTAAATAGGGCAGTTTTCCCCACACTCTTTCTTGATTGGCTGGTTTTAATATGCTGCACTATGCTCAGCTCTATGCAAATCCGCATAGCAATGCTTACACCAGCTAAGCAGAGCTGAAAGCAGGTAAACAATGCTTACACTAGCAAAGCATTGCTTAAATATTTTTTTCATTAAATTTATAAATTATTTTTTATATTTATATCTTACATATTCCCACCCCTACTGTGCTATAGGTGACCCATATGATTGACATCTATCATTCAAATTCCTTAAAAGTTTATTAAATAATTTGGCAGAAAGGGATTTGAACCAAACATGTGCTACATGTTATACCATGGCAGTACCACTATGCTACAGCAGCTTAATGATGTTTTCTATCACAGTAGCACTTGTCTATCATTTTCAGGATTTCAGCCAGGCTAAGCAAAGTGCCGTATTGTGCAAACAAGCTGCGTACCACTTAAACTTCAGATTTATTTGATGAAAAAAAATTATTAGATTTTTTTAATTTCTGTTCATTTCCTCTTGCCTTACTACTTCCGTGCATGTAGGGCAAGAGTGCATACATTTGGCGGTGTGCACTTGAAGGCTGCTGCCTTGTAGGTGTTTATGTTTTTATTTTTATTTTTCAGTGTCCGCGGACACTAAAATGTTGCTATTTATATTTCAGTGTCTGAGTACACTCATTTACTATATAATATTAGAGCCAGGCTATAATATTATATAGATTGACACATCTGTGTCAAAAAGTGCTGTATGGCATTTTCAGAGCGAAGGTGGTGTATTTCACTGTGTTGCACTCCTGAAACATGCCCCCTGCGCTCGCTCCTGGCTCATGTCCATTTAGATTAGATAGCAGCATGCCTTCATGCATATGCAAGGCGCACTGCTATCCTAAATGGACATGAACCACTCCGTGCAAGAATTGCCTTATTTCTTGCATGGAGCTTCGTAAATCCAGGGGATAAATTATGCTTCAGATTAATAATGCATGATATGGTTAATTTTAAAAGTCATAATGCTTTTCATATTTACTGCGCATGCATACAGAATTTTAGAAAGTATTTGAATTGATGCATTCTGTGTTTTCAATGTATTTATTTATTTATTTATTTGTTTATTTATTTATTTATCAGGGTATTGCATTAATCACAACTGACCAATTTCACGCATACCCTGAGTGAACATAATCTCAGCAATATAGATAGCTATTAACATTCTTCATGCAAAATTTCATAGATATGTACAAACAAGGACTGTATACAATATATACAAACATAAGTTAAAAGATCAGATGGGCATGCAATTCTGGGAGAACAGACCAAGGTATAAAGGAGACTGAGAAGATGAAATGTAAATTTAGGACAAGTGGAACGATGGGAGGTGGAAGAGGGACTAGGTTATGTGGCCTACCTGGAAGCATCTGCATTTATTTTTCATTTATAGTCTGCACTGGATATGCGCTTTGCTGCTTCATGGGTTTGCCTTATTTACAGTATTTAATTAGCTGAGATTTCAAGGTCGAGTTATGCCATTTATTAAAGTTATGTCACAAAATGAAGTAGATCAAAGTTTTGCTTTTATTAACCATTTGCATACAATTTGTGTTACTACTTTCTAAACCACTGCAGACATACAAATAGAAGTAGAAGACTTATTTTGGTGCAAATACCTTATGTGAAAGTATAGCATTAGAATAGCATTGACCCCTCTGTGCAAGTTTTTGTTAAATAAAAAAATAGATTTACTTTCTTGAGCTAGGGTAATTAATTAGATATTGTTTTGGTCCCTGTTGTCCTTAACAAGTTGGAGTAGAAGCAGACTTACCTTGGACATGATTACTTATTTAAGTCCCCTTCTTGATTAAATGTTTCTTTCTAAGAAATGGTGCATTTAGAGAAATGGTTTAATTCTTTTCCCTATCTTGCTTGCAAATGTATATCTTCGTTTGGCAGCTATTTGTTATTTTATTTTGTTTGTTCCTTTCTTTCTTTGTGTAATGTTTCTCAAACATATAATTTGATGGATTCATATTGAGCACTTTCAGTGGTGATCTGAGTAAAGGCAGTACAGTAAATTCAAGGGTCAATAAAGCATATGTCCATCAGAGTAATATAGGTATAAAATTACTAGGTACCCTAGTATGTTAAAGAAAATAAATAAGGCAGTTTAGCAAATAATTAATAAAATTCAAATGGCAATCTCATTAGTAAACACTTAAATAATGAAATATGTCTAATGAGGTAAAAAAATAAAGTGAAGGTATGTTTTATAATTAAGGTAAACTTTGTATTTAAGGTTGGATTCCTATAATGAGTTAAGGCACTGTAGAGAAGAAACATACTTTGAAGTTAATGCTTTTTATAAATATGGCCATAGGTATTCTGAGATAACAAATGTAGGTTTTCAGTCCTATGCAGCAGGGGCAGGTACAGAATGGTTTCATTTTGCATAACAACATTAGCTTTCAGCCTTAAATGATCTGCAGCACTGCAGGCATTTGAACTTAGTGAACATATTTAATTTCTGTGTGTGACCTTCCCATCAAGAGATGCACACTGGGCTAGGATGTGAAGTACAAAGGTGAAGGTTCATCAAAATAAGATGAACACACCATTGCACTAAGAGACAGTACACTATTTAAAGGATGTAGAGTGCAATTCAAACTGTGGAGATAGCAGAATCTGCTGACAGATACAAAACTACAGGCCTCTAAGCTCTGAAGGTGATTCAGGATGTTTGCAAATGAATACACTGGCAAATGAAGTCCATATTCCAACATCTTGAATATAAATTCATTTTCATATTAACGTCCCTGCCTCTCTGCAAAGGTATACAGAGTATTGTAACTATTGTAACAACCTGTCCTCAAAGTTTAGAACAGAACTGTCACATGTGACATACCAGAAAGAGAAAACATCGATTTAAGCAATATTTCAAGATAGTTAAGAGTTTTCATAGTCTCAATTGTCCAAGGTAGCACTGATTTCTCCAGAAATTAAGTACATTGTATAATATATGTTGTGTTCCAGAGAATATTTTCTTGATTTTAAAAGGGTTCGTAGTCATCTTTTTCTATTCACTAATAAGATCAATGAGACGTACCTTTAAATTTTGTTCTGTACCAGTAGTACTAGAGGGTGAGGCACCCCAAACCATCATGCCATCAGCAAATATTGGCATATCATGACTGGGCAGGTCAAAAATCAAATCTGATGATTAATTAAGAAAAATGGACCAAAGATGAATTTTTTACAGAGTACCAGCATGTTAGTCTGTTGGAAAAGAGTCATTAATTTATCTGTGAAACATCGAAAGGACTAGAGTTTCACATGAAAGAAGAGCTTAAGGCAAAGGATTAGTGAGGTTACTAAAGGCATCTCAATGCAATATTTTAATGGCCACAATGCTGAATACACAAACTGTGAAAAACCAGAGAGCAGTCACTGTCTTGCCTAAATCAATGTTACTGAAGGCTACAAACCCACACTTGATTAGCTGATCCTGCACATGGCAGGCAAGTCAAGTTCTTAGGAATCTTGTTGGGGCAATAAACAAACTAAATAATGCTGTCTCAGTGTGAAAATATACCTTAGGTAACAGAGCAGCAAAGACTTCCTTATAGATGGTAGAGAACAACCCATGTGACAAATAGACTTAATATAAAAGGAATGGGTAGTTAAATCAGAAGAGCACAGTTTAAAAACTGGAGCATAACCCATCAGCTCCTGGTATTCTGAGGTCAGGTAGTTTCACCAACAGGTTTATTTCCTGTTATCTAGTTATCTGGCAAAGAGGGAAGATGAGAAACAAGAAGTAATAATGTTTATCATTATACCATGTAGTCAATTAAAGTCTCAGATGGTGTGATTTACAAGGGAGGTTAGTACTGCATAATTCCCATGTCAAATGTAAGACATGAATGCATGTCTCCTGACCCTTTCCCTCAAAACGCAAACAATAAAAAGAAATATAACCATTATATTCATTGATGTAGCTGTTTTGTTTAATTACACAAAATTTAAGAGGTTAAGAATTAGCAGAAATGATACCCCTCTTTAATTATGACAGTGCCACAGTTGCCAGGCAAAGAATAAAAAAACAGAGGGTGCCATTAACCCTTAAAAATGTGCAACTATTTAGGCATAGCACTCAGCTGCTGCTCAGTATTCACAGGTTTGTCTCTGTAGCTGTGATGTCAAGAAGTATTGACAAACAACTCCTCTAACATAAAAGACACTTCTTATAAAATAAAAGGAAGAAGAATCTACTGACTACTTTTTCTGTGAACAAGTACCTGCCTACACTGAAGCAATTTTGTTGTGTTTGAGTACTATAATGTACATAACAATGCATGAGCAGCCTAGAATATAGCAAAACCAATAGTGGCCTCCCACAACCAGAATGTTCTGGCATGTTCTAGGAGCTATGATGCCAGACAAAAAGGAGGTAGGAGTCATACAGCATTTATTCTGCCATAACTCATGTTTTAAACCTTAAGGTTTTATATTGGAATCACAGCTTGACTAGTTGTGAGTAATTACCTGCATAACTTACAGTCCTGGCAGGAGCTATGCTTAAATAAGTCCTACTGAGACAGAATGACTGGACACCAGCAAGAACAATGTCAGACAGAATTCTTTACTGAGTTCTGCAACAGTCCCATAAAGGTCATTAAGTTTATATTGTTAATGAAAGTTTTCATAACAACAGCACTTCTGAGAGCTGCAAACACTGTCTGTAATGATACTTAGCGAAGGATTAACAGTTTATCACAATTAAGAACTTTGATTTTTAGCAATGTCGTAAATCAGTGTTCATTGTACTCACATTCTATTTCTTGAGTTTTAGCATTTTAAGATGCTCTATAGCCATGTTTTTGCTCAAGCACTAGTCAATAATAAAACACACTATGCAGGTTTCACTTTCCATTTTCCTTTGTATTGTTTGCAGATAATAACTTTGTCTTTACTGTTACTTTTGTGCGTGTGTGTGTATGTGTGTGTGTGTGTGTGTGTGTGTGTGTGTGTGTGTGTGTGTGTGTGTGTGTGTGTGTGTGTGTGTGTGTGTGTGTGTGTGTGTGGGTGTGCGTGTGTGTGTGTGTGTGTGTGTGTGTGTGTGTGTGTGTGTGTGTGTGTGTGTGTGTATTTTCAGTGCCAGTATAGTTCACATGATGTACAGTGCCTTTTATGTTAATCACCCTTTTCATTTCAGGCCACATTCTCCAGTGATTGCAGGTAAGATGGTCAGTGTGCCTAGAACCACCTTAGTGTCTCCCTTCATTGCTGGTATAGGGTAATTATGGAGAGAGTTGCAATGTTTCTTTGGACAGGGCAATTACAGGGCTTGACAATCAGATTTAGTTGCATGGGGAATAGCTGCAGCAATGGAATGGAGTCAGAAGATAATTGGTCTTCTTCTATCAGTATATCATACATATTTGTGCATTTCTGCATTAGCCAGAAAATGACTATATCTATCCTCCATTTGTTTCATTATATTTTAGTATTTGTAGATCACTTCTTCTTTTCCTGCTTTCCGTTTTGAATTGATCTGTTTGCTTAATATAATTTCAGGATGCAGATGCCTCCAAGATTCACCAAGTTTACACACACACACACACGCACACACACACACACACACACACACACACACACACACACACACACACACACACACACACACACACACACACACAATTACACAAGAAGACAATGTTATTTAGATACAGATTTTGCATACAAGGGCCTTATTAAAGCAATAATGGATGTGTGCATGTCAGCAATAGGGAGCATGCCCATAGATTGGAGTGGTCTGGTCATAAGAGTGGAGACCACAAAACCAGTAAATGAGGTTTGGTAACAGATCAATTTGTCCAGGGACATTGTCAGATTGGGTTTAGAAGTAATGGGTTTCAGGAGGATAAGGGAAGAAGCTAGTTGGGGGGGGGGTAAACAGGATAGTAGGATGATTGGGAGAAAGTGAGGTAAGTGTAGGGAGGGCATTATTAAGTTTTGTGAGAGTGTAACTGGGTAAGGTATCACATTTTGGCGTCAACTTGCTATACTGCAAGTTTACATCCGAGATGACCTATAGGTAATATGGTGGTGGTCAGGTAGGTCTTGAGTGGTTGCAGCATATGTTGAGGATGTGTGTAGTGATCGTAATTTTTTTTTTGAAGGAGAGTTTCGTGGCCTTGTTGGAAGGCAGGTATCGGGTGATGGGTCTTTTTCTGATGCCCTGGGGGGGTTCCAATGATGGTGAGTGTCTAGAGTCTCTGGTGTAGCATAGTCATCAGTATTTTGTTTTCAATATGTGGTGGAAATCGATATTTGTGTGCTGGTATTGAGCTTGGTTTCTTTGGGTGCACAGGAGAGGTTGCATTTGTGGTTTGGAGTTCATGTCTTTCAGGGTTGTATGCTGGTGCCGCTCCCTGTTCTCCTGTTTCTGAGGTTGATGGCAGCTGCATGTGGGAGCTGGCCCTGACCTGCTTTTGTAGTCATTGTTGGTCTTGGGCTCCCAGGTCTCTTGCAGCATGCATACTGATTCTACACAGTGTGAAACACTGCAGCTTCCTTTTTGTGGGCTTTAAGGTTCAAAAGTAACATTGTTACAGGCATGTGCAATAGGCTCCATGCAGTTTCAAAACATTTCCTGCTGATATTCATCTCCATAAGTTCATTAAGTGCATCTTATTTTAGAATATGTTGAAACTGTGCACTGGTGGTTCCATAGTAAGAGTCCCTCCTCATACTGGTTAGGCTTGGGCACCATCACACAGACTGTTATAGTGTGGGTCGGCATCCATACCTTGCAACTGTACTGATTTTGCAAGAATTTCCAGATTTTGCCTCATAATTTTAGTTGTTTAGTAAAATTGTTGTTTTGGCTACTCAGTGACAAATCATTAAGGTCTGAAGTTAGAAATATGGCATACATTTGAGATTGAAACTTCATACCCTACAGAAAATTCATGATAATGCCAAGCAGGTTTCATTGGCTCTCTAAGGTGCAGGTGTAATATCCATTTTTTGGAAATACCCACTTAAGGACACAAATGGCTGCACGAAACAGTACAAGACCAAGTCAGAACCCCTATACTTACTCCACCCCACTTGTTATCTGTGGATAAGTCGAAAGGGAGGCTGGCAAGTAGCTGACTTCAGACTTTGGAACCACCTAATGGTAAAGTGAACAGGGCTGAGCTGGACATTACAGTGAATGCCGTGCTGGGGTCGAGGTAATAAATGGAGGAACACAGAAATAACTAGCAACAAATTTCGTGATGCTGGCTCACACAAGGTAATGTTTCTTTTATCAGTACGGATTTTCACAGACTGTTCAGATTTGTCTCATAGGTTGGTCCATTTTTATAAAGTGGTTTTTAGAGGGGGGGTTATCATTTGACTGCAGTTACAATAGTGACAGACATTTGAGTTTCGGACTATGGTTCCTTCCAAGGATTTGTGCTGGTGCAAGACCTGTTAGTTCGGTTTCATGTAAGATTGCAAGAACAATACTTGGAAATTGTCCATATTTTCACTTCTTGTTTTGTTTTAGTTATGGCTTTGTCTGGCTTCATGCTTTAGAAGTTTGAGATGAATTAGGGATAATGTGGCCAGATTGGGGGGGGTATATTCACTATTTCACTGTCACTGTAACAGTAAAACATAGCTTTAATTTGGGTTACATTATGCTTATTTTTGAAAAGAAAAAAAAAAGAGACTTTGTGTTTTTGCATGCTGTGGGGCACTCTGAGTGATGGCTGATCATTGCACATGTACAGTGCAATGGTAACTGTTGACTGCTGTGTTGATTTGTCGCCTGTCTTCATAAAGCTGTTACCTGGAGCGAACATGGGGTCATGGCATACCCATCCCTCTCAATTGTACAGAATTAAGAAAATGTCCAGATTTTTGACTTGGATATGTGGGCTGTGCTCATTAAATTGTGGTTTACTGGCAAATCATTGAGGATTGAAGTCACTAAATAATGGCACATATTCGAGTTTCAGCCTTCATATCCTTCATAGAATTCATACTCATGTTAATGCGCAACCTGTTATTTATCCATTTTATAAATTTATAAGAACAAAGTGTCTCTATTTTAGGCCTCTGCTAGCTATTATTTGCACCTTCGTTCAGATTTCTGGCTAACAGTTTGAGAGGTATGCCCTCTGCTGCACAGATCTTTTCAGAATGTCCAGTTTGGTCTATATATCATAAAATAGGGATATATTGGCAAGTCATTGGACTACTGCTGCTAGAAAATGTCAGACATTGGAGCTTAATGGGAGGAGGGCTCCTCCTTACCCCTGCAGAAGTTCTTGGTACTGCAAAATCTATTAGGTTTGTGGCAGTGAATGTCTGTATAAGCTTAAGTCTCTATTTAAGTTACGGTGCTTTCTTATATCTGTTTTGTCCAGTTGTATGTATTCAAGTATATTATTGAATACCTGTTTAAAATTATTTGCAATATGCTGGAGCTCCTCTTCTGCCTTGAACAGACATTAAGTATTAGGTATAAATATTGGTTAAAAGGGGGCATAGTGAGGAGGAGTTGGCCTTGCAGTCACAAGGTAACATGGTGATACCTATCTCTGTTTTGGGGATCACTGGAGGGAGTCGCAGAGTCTTTAAATATGAAGTGGCTGCCTTCATGAGCACAGCACTTTGTTATCCTCTCTTCATAGATTAAATGAAAATTCTGGGAGGCTGCCAGGATCTGTTCAGTGATTCATGGTAGATAGGTTTTGGGGGAGGCTTTGAGACTCGGTGGTTTATTTTTTTGTCTCTTGGCCAAGGAATTCCTCTATGTCATTCCTTTGAAATATTCCACTGGTGGAAGTATGGGACATTTTTGCCATGAATTTGCTAAGGTGGGAGGTGCAACATGGTCATATGTCAGTGACTTGAAGGAAGCAGGCGCAGAAGGCAAAGGGGAAGCTGTCAAAGTTTTGTTCTATTCAGGACTAGGGTTGCAGGTAATGGTAGTGTCTGGGCAGTTGATCAACAGGGAAGGTTTCTGGCAGGGCTTAATGTACTCATTTAAAAGCCTTAGTTATGTGGGTGTCATGAATTTACACTTTTTTCTTTCTTTTGTAGGTGGGGATGCACAGAGATGGCCAGAATGAAGGAGGCCCGAAAGGTGATGGAGGCTGTTGCAGCGGATGTCTGGTCAACAGAGAGGTGGATAATGAGGCCACAAATGGCAGTGTGCAGCTTAAGTAATGGTCAGTGCCCTGAGGGAAGTGGCATTGCAAAGTAATGGATTCTGCTGGGGTGGATACTCTGGTGGCTGGAGTGGAGCACAGTGAGGTCACAGGTAATCCTACTTATCTGGGTTCATTAAGGCACATCAGAGTACTGTGTTTTGGGTAGTGTGAGGGCAAGTAAGGTACAGGTAGGTTGGGGTAGGGTAAAACACTGGGGATTGTTTATAGTGAGTGCGGAGTTCCCACAGGTGGAGTTGCGTCACAACAATCATAGGAGCATAAGAGGTTATTAGGCTAACAGCTATTGGGCTGTTACAAGCCAGCCAAGTCAACCCTCACGTTTGGATGGGTGGAACCCTTGAGGTGCATTTACAGTTACCCATCCAGTTTATTGAGTTCATAGAGGAAAAATGATGGGTTCTGTTTGACATGATGCTGGAGTTTGTTCCTAAGGTTGTGGTATTGTTGCGGGACAAATCCGTCCATCAACCTGGCATTGGTAATCTTACATACCAGGTTAGGGTTTTAGAGAGAGTAACACGAGGACCATGTCGCTTATGCTTTGGGTGAATTTTGTAGGTAGGGTTTTAGAAAGCATTGTAGGTATGTGGGTGTTTTGATGATATTTTGGGAATGGGGTGCTTTGTTGTCTATGAGGGAGCTAGAAGGCTTAGGCAAGGCATGCTTTTGGAGTTCTCCAGAAGTAGGCCATGTTTTAATTCCTTACTAGCTGCATAGGTAACATGGGGAGGGGGTTAAGGTTAGTTCTAAGTGTTGTGGCTTGTGTTCTAGCCAGGATTGTCATTAGGAAGTAGTGGATTTTGGGGAGTTTTAAGGTTATGCAGGTGTTTGGGGGTTTCAAAGCAGTTAGCACATTAATTAGGAGTATAGTGTTGTGGTAGTGTTACCTTTCAAGTATGATAGGTTGCCGGAGCACTTTGTTCCTGTGCATCATAGGTGAGTTTTCAAGAACTAGTTCATGGGGCACTTGAGAAATGAGCATACTGCTACTGTACATTTTTCCCAGAATGTCCAAATTTTGGCCTTATATTTTGGGCCATTTGTCATAAAATTATGGCTTTCTGGCAATTAGTGTCAAATCATTAAAGTCTGGAGTTACACAATTCCCTTCAGTAAATTCATGATACTGCAAGCCTTTTCTATCTTTCTAGGCTTGGCTTCTGACAGCAATATTTGAAATTGTTCCTATTTTGGGCTTGGTACCACTTTTGTTTACGGTTTTCTCCAGATTTCTTGGGCTAAGAAGCTGAGAGGTATATAAGAGTTTGTATATTTTGGAAACTTAATCCGGGCAAAGCAGGGTAACAGGAAGAACAGCACTAAGGTATGCCTAGTGAGGGGAGGCAGTGTAAGACCGATGAGCAGTCAAGTTGTGGCCGTGGCAGGATGGGTCATGATTGAGTTGTTTCAAGAGAATTGCATTGGTAGGCCATAGGGGCAGATATGGGAGCTTGAGGGCATGTGACTTGGGGCATACAGGTATGTGGAACCCTGTTTTGCTGGCATTATAGTTTGGGGAATAATTAGGTTGCATTACTGGTCAAGCTATTATAATTGGAAGTGTAATCAGTTTGCATGCATGATGTGTACACCTTTTGGTGTATTGGTTTTTATGAGAGAAGATTTTCACTCAACTTGGGAGCATTGGTGGACCATTGGATTTAGTGAGGGAGAATTCATTTAATAAAAATAATAAAAAAAAAGGTCATTCTTATATCTGTGGTGAGGCTAAACAGGGCTGCAGTTAGGCCAGGGAGTATGCAATTGGGCTTGCATGATTGTAGGTGGCATTGCGGTCTCTTACAGTTTTTATGAGACATTTGCAAGGTTGTAATGTGGGAATAATTCTGGAGCTGCAGTTGGAAGGTTAACAGAGGATTAGTGACTTAAAGAGGCTATTTCAAGTTAATGATATTGTGTGGTCTACTATGGTTATTTTGGCTTTGGGGGAGGGCTCATCAAGTAAGTTGGCTTTTTGACAATTGGTTGCTATGGCCAATTTTGTTAGGCCACTAGAAGGTTGATGATAGAGATCCAGTTGGTTCAGAGTGTATGGTGTACACCAGTTGACTTGGGTTCGACCTTTAGGTATGATTAGGTTTGTTTTGGAGGGTTTGTTGGAAGTTTTGGAATGAAGGAAGGGGAACAGTCTGGTCAGGCTGGTGGGTGGAAAAGAGGGCCAGGCTTGTCACTCTTCTGTTCCCCCTCTGGTAATGGAGGTTCATTTCAATGAGCTGGGAAATTCAAGTGAGCAGTTGGACACTGCTTGATAAGTAAAAGTAAGCAAGCAGAGGTAAAGATGCTGCTTACTTGGTCAAGGAGAGAGGGGTCACACTGCCCTAAGTTAAGTGTTATATGAATGTTTATGCCATGATTAATAAATGAAAATGTCAGTTGGTTAATGAAGTTATGTTTATGGAATTTTAATAAAGCTTGGCAAATGTCATTTGGTGTGATGTATTTATTGAAGGGGACCTGGACAAACAATGCTTTTAGCAAAACTCCCAGCTGAAAGACTTAATTCTCTCTCATGGCCATGTGTGCATATGCTGTTGCACAATTAACCGGGTCTATATTATCTGATTGAAACACGAAAATCGCGAACACCATTTGGGTGACACCAAATGGTCTAAAACAGAAAATGTCACATGCATAAACAGAAATCGCCATAGGGAAATTCTTCCTTTCACTTCAATGTATTGCGGTCTCGGAGTTGGAATATTTAAGTAGGGGATGTGGGGCGTGCAGGGGGCTTGCCTCCCTGCATAAGACAGTTAGACATTTGGTTTTGCAGTTTTGTTTTTTTCCGGATTTCGATATTTCTGGTTTTCGCTCATTTGGTGTCACTCAACATGCATTCGCAGTTTTTGTGTTTCGTTCTCATAATATAGACCCAATTAACCTTACCATGCTGAGTAATTATTTGTTAAGCCACTGGTTTGTACATTGAAAAAGTTTACACTGTTAATGAAACTGAAAGTTTCCAGCATGGTGCATTTGGTAGATTACTGAAGTGGTTTTCTAACTTTCTTGTGTAACTCCAAGTTGAATCATATAATTCTCACATCCCTTTTGTATATAAATATGTCATTGCACATTACAGCTTGCTTTAATGAGTGATTACTTAAGTATCCATTGAGTTGTACACTAAAAAATGGTTATGATCTTGATAGGAACATGGCAATTTCTAGTTACTTCAGTTGATACAGCTTGTAATATAACAAAATGATATTCATGAGGGCTTGAGATCCAGTCCCAGTTAAAACAGTTAATCCTTCAGTTGTATAAGAAATATTTTGTATTGTGGACATCTGACTGAAATAGACTGTGCAAATCCTGGAACAAAGTAGATGTTGTGCTACAAGCACTTAAGCCTATAAACTTTGTGCCACTGAGGTCATATTTATGACAGCAAAGCTAGTACCATACTTTTTCAGTGAAGCACTTAATGTTTTTACAGAGGCGACATTACATCAGAATAGGTCTGAACTGAAACAAATGGAAGAGTGCGAACATTCCTTAACTCATTCCATGATTATTCTTATTCTTATTCTTATTCTTTTTATTATTATAACAATGTTATTATTTTATTATTATTGTTATTATTTTATTATTATGATAACAATAGTATTATTTTACTTTTACTACAAAATCAAGCTGTAAACTAACAGTGCAAACAAATGATTATATTTCTGGAACCATACTTGATACATTAAAACAACAACCAGTAAAAACTGTTCAGCAGAAACTGATGTCTTCTATTGGATTTGAAAGTCTTACCCCAGGATTTACGAAGCCTCCGTGTAAGAGTTATAACTCTTACACGGAGGCTGCAGTTAAACGGAGTGATGTCAGCATGCTTTGCATATTCATGAGAGCATGCTGAATCACACCTAAGTCTAACACGGTCCGTGTAAGACAGTAGGGGGCGTGTCCGTAGGCTGAGCCCTGCAAGCGGACACGCCCCCAGAAGTGTAAAAGTGCCCAAAGTAAACACCCACAACAGAGTCCACGGAAATGTGAATAAACACAACACAACACATGCCCCCACAGACTATGAACATAAAATATATATAAATGAACATGTTATATTTTTTTTTAAATTGTAAAGATGTTTAACCGTGAGTGCGCTCATTTGCGCGGGCGTGCCCGTAGTGCAGCTACAGTTAGCAGTCAGTGGGAAAGCATATAAGAACTAAATATGCAAAATAAGCCAAGAAGCAATAGCATAGCGATAGAGATGTTGGCTGAAGAGCAGGCATTCATGGTTCGAGCCCCCACAACACCAATTTTTTTTTTTCAAAATAAGCAGGAAACAAGTCCCTGACAAATATGTACACATAAAACCACAATTTATGTAAAATGTAATGAAATAGCCCATTTATATTGAAGACATGTGAGGTAACAAAAGAAGAAAAAATGCCAGATGTGCTCATAGCTGAGCTACAGTTTAACAGAGTGCATGTGCCCGTAGATGAGCAGTGGTTTAACTGGTGCAAAATGAGTGCCCGTAGCTGAGCAGTGGTCTAACACGCTAAATCTATGTGCCCCTAACTGAGCTGAGCGTAATATGCGTGCCGATAGCCAAATGAGGCTTAAAGCAGCATACCCCATTTGCACGGAGCTGCGCACCGCGCAAACAAGCTAACCGATGGGCAACATTGAGCAAGCCGTATCAAAACTGCCTTTACACAGACACACCCCTCAGCATGTCTAGACAGTCATGAAAAATAAAAAGCAGTGGCCAGGTTCAAACCCAGGATACTACACACCATAGTCAAGGTACAGAACCACTAAGCCATGACAGCAGTACCTTTAAATGCAATAATAGCTAATATATAGGAATGAATACAAACTAGAGCATGACAATGCAGGTTTACTGAAGTTGATACAATTCCAAAATGGCCAATCACAGATATGTGCGGGAAAAACGGACTATATAAGCCCCATAGGCAGGAATACACAGCATAAATGATTGTAGAACTGACCTGCAGGTAGAATGACAGGAGTAGGAGTGGGTAGTTGCTTTCGAGCACAGAGGTGGGGTGTTGAGGAGTCCAGGTACATGGTCTGGCTCCTAGTCCATAATCATGAGGCCCAACTCATGCAGGGCCAGGTCCTCTGGGGAGCATACAGGGCTGAGGCGTGGGACCGGTTGGCTCATGATCTCACCAGTGCCACAGGGATTCCAAGGACTGGTGAGCAGGTCCGTCACCACCATGCGGACCTGAAGAGATGCAAGCAGGACCAACTGAACCTTTGGATCCAGGAGGCCCGGCAAACACCCAACGCCCCACTACTGAGTAAGTAACATTTAATTATGTATGTAAGAAATTAAACTAGCTGATATTATGGAGATGTGTATTCCAATATTACTTCATTTATATTACAGCTGCAGGTATCCATTCTGCAAACCGCAGAGCCTATGGCGATAGGCTGGTGCGGTTGCGCCACCAGGCAGGTCAGTAATCCACTACCGGTAACTGTAAAGAAATATAAAAGTATGACAGTCAGCAAAAGAGTGCAGTGTAGTCAGTAAGGAATAAAATCTGCAAGTAACAGTGTGAAAGTGTATGCAAGTATTGCTTGATTACAAAAGTGTGTTTCAGCCTGTATGTTTAACCTAAAAATGAAACTGTCCGACATATATTCTGAAATAAAAATGCCCTGCCTGTAAGAAAATAGTACACAACCTGCAGCAGGCTGAAAAGTATAGCTGCAGAAGATGATGAAATCACGTGTGAAATATATCCCTGTGGAAATACTGAAACATGACAGAAGTGAGACTGCTGGAAAGGATTGTAATAACTACTGGTAAAACATGTCAATAAAGCCTAGAAGTACCATCCTGAATAGAAAAATGAAAGCAAGTGAGAGAGTGTGAGAAAGTGTCATGAATCCAGCAATACAGTAGTAATAACCCCTGAATAAAGTATACTGCAGTCAAGACAGAATGAAATGCATGTGAGATTCAAAACCAAACAGCAAAATCTGTTCAAAGTGTTGCTGCATCTGGAATGTGTATCCCAAAATCTGGATATGTTGCTCTCAGTCTGCAATATGCAGATAGGATGTTTGTCTGATATACCAAACATCCACACTTGTCTACAGCTATATAAAGCAAATGTAGCAGGATGATGTAGCTGAACAAAGCTAGATATGAATGTGTATGAAGAACCATAAAATGTATATTGATGTTGCAGTAACAGTCCTATCACCAAGTTGAAATAGTTATCATATAGGAAACTGTAGTTAGAACAGTAGTGTGTATATAACTGTAGCTATTAGAAATGTACAGCATATGTATTGTTATTGAAGGTGTTAATATTACTTTCTTCACCCCACCCTATAACCACATATAACCCATTCCACGTGAAAATGGTATGTGCAATCACAATTAACACCCCTGGACGTTTGTCCTGTTGGGTCATATATATTTGCATGTCCGTTGATGCATCTGCCCTGTTCATACATCCACACCTGATGGCCTGTTGCCATCAATTAACCCTGCATGTTGTTGGACTGTGTATTTCTGTTCAAATTATGCATGTGTTATGCACGCTGTTCAATGGTGTGAATATCTGGGTGTTTGGTTAATGGGAATACTAATGCATGCTGTTACAACTAATTGTGAATGGTATTATATGTCACTAACCCAAACTGTCATGACATAATGCAAAACATAGGACGACAGGGAAGGCGGGTTCCAGCGGACCCACCTCTCCCACCTCAGCTGGCGAGTGCACCTGGCACTAGTGCCGAGTCCGGACCCTCCTCCGGTGGCCCTGTGCCACCTGCGGGTGGAAGTGCTGCAGGGGATGGGGCTCGCCCCCCCTCTGCAAGTGTGGCCAGAGGAGAACCACCACTCACCCTCTGTAGCGTCCGGACTGTGGTGTGTAGGGAGATTCGGGACTCTGTTCTCAAGCCCCTACGCCAGCTTGAGGCATGTGTGGCGCAACTAACGGGCATGCCTGTTGCCCTGCCTACACAGCCCCCAGCACAGCCCCGTCCTGGGCAGTGAAGGAACAGTGGCAACTGCCTATGGGTGGGGATATCAGTTCCACTGTTGCCATCTGTGGGCTCATGGGCTCTGGATATCCAAACCTCCGTCCCTGTCAATTGCGTAACCCCCCACACGTGTCATACACCGCCCCTGTATGCGTCTTGTTTGTCTTGTCTGTTTACCTACCCAACCTACCTCCCCAGCTGTACCGACTTCCTTCACCTGACATACCACTCTCACCTGAAAAAAAAAAAGGGCACTCTGTACCCACAAAAAATTACGCCCCATACATAGCTGCCCATTCCGCACACATGTCTACTGGACATGGAACCTATCAATTACAATTGGCTGTACAACAAGTATTATTGTTGTCCTGACACCTCTCTCAGGGGTGGAAGGTTTCAAATGTCACACCAAATTACATGCATATGCACAGCTGTTGCTGATGAAGAAATGGGCAGCTATGGGCCTTACCTACATCCCTCCTGCACATCCCAAGCTTGTTTCCCTACTGTCTTACCCTCTTTGTGACCCCTTTTCACCACTTTCCTGTCTCCCCATTTTCTTTTCTTTCAAAGAAAATAGCGCGGGTGTGCGCAAGAGTAAGCATGTTTAAGCGGTTGTAAGCGGGTGTGCGCGGAGCTAACCGCCAGTGTGCATGCGTGAGCTCCGCGCAAACCAGCGCTAACCCGGTTACAACTGCTTAAAAGTGCCTTAGTCACTTTGATTGACAGGTCCTGTACTCAGCTCAAAAGCAAAATAAAATCCCACTGTGAGTCCCGAACCCAGGACCTTGGAAACAGTAGTCTGCATGACTTACCACTAAGCCATGACTTTTATGCAAGAACATTGTGCTAAAATAAATATATCATGTAATAGTAGGAATGAATGTAAAGGGAATATAGATGTGTATTAACAAAGCATGCCATTTAGAATTATTATCAAAACTAGTGGATTTCCATAATAGTAGTGTGTGAACAGAAACAGCCATGCTAGTTGGAAGCTAGTAGGTAATAATGTCACTATAGCACCTTGCAAGCCACACACATACTCACAGCAGGATAAGCACTGCCCATACGCCACAACTTCTTACAGGAATACATCTGGACCAAGTAATAAAATATGTGGAGCAAAGGCTCAAAACCAGGGACACATTACAAATAATGTTACAACTAACGCAGACAGTTCAGAGAGTAACAGGGTCTGCACTTTGTGGGATGTTTGGAAGGGTATGCAGTCTGAAACTTGAATGTTTGTCACCATATTCTGACTTGATCTCAGAGTGACTTGCCAGGAAAAAGGTGTGCATGAGATATTGACCAAAATATGAGGCAGAAATGTGGACAACCTGCAAATATCTGTACACATGATGGGTCTGACACCACCATATTTGAATAGTTAAGAGCCTAGACATAGCAACAGTGAATGACTTATAGGGATGCCCCACAGACCCCATGTGAAATGTACAAACAGTAGGCAGAAAGGTGTAACACATGCAATGGTAACTATGGAGTCCTGAAAGTATTCATCACTTGCATGGCAGAAAAAGTGTAGTAATACATATGCTCATGCTAACCCACAGTCACAACTGCAGCATACCAGACATTTTAATGGGTGTACCCCACTGATATGTACCATTCCATGAGGCACATAACAGATGAACCTGAAAGTCTCTGGGGCCTGCTCAGCAGCATACTCAAATACCCTAATAGATGTCAAGGCCCACACCATGGCCAGACCACACTGCATGCTGTAACACCCTAGCAGATATAGCAAGCATTCCAAGGTGTGAATGTACATGGAAAATAGGAAAGCTACAGCAGCACACTACAGTCAAGACACCTAGCAGGCATACAAGTAGTGACTGTAAAGGTCAACTATTGAAGCCTTAGCAACAAAGTGCAAGCAAAAGTGAAAGGAAAGCACACACACACACATTAACAGTAGTAGTAGTTGTAGGTGTCAGTGTACATACACAGTTAGTACAGGAAACTGGAGAAATGAATGGAGGAATGTTAATCTACAACACATCTGGAAATATGAGAGAGATACCAACCTTTACACTCACAGAACATTGTCCACAGCATAACAGCATGGTCCCTGCCCTTAAAATCTGAAAGGGCTACGCCTATCTCACATACCTTTTTATAGCACTGTTCTGAAATCACAGTGAGAACTGCAATCAGTACACAACTGGCTGCATGCAATTAGCAAATGCTGGCTAACAATTGGTGCAGAGGCCATCACGTGGGCATATGCAGATACCTACAAAAGTATGCTGTACTCCCAGTCCACACATGCAATACTTTCATTGCACCCTGAGAAGGACGTGAGAGACAGACAGACAGAGAGAGAGAGAGAGAGAGACAGAGACAGAGAAAATTGCAATTAAGCAGACACAAACAAATTGTTCAGCAACAGCTACCTGAAAGCTGACAACTGGGAAGTGAAGCAGCAGGACAGAGAACCAGACGGCAACACAAGCAGCTGTGACAAACACAGGTAATGTAAAGTAATACTATAAAGGTCTACATACTGTGAACCCTCCATATGTGTCATTGGTCTGTATCCATATGTATATGAAGATGTGTAAAGGGCAGGGGACATACAGCAACTATCAGTGAAGGCTGTACATACATTTGTATGTGAGAGCATCTATGTGCACATATCAATGTTGGTTGATTGTAGGTTGTAGTGCCATGTACAAAGTAGGTTTCACAGTTATGTATGTTTAGCAGTATGTTAGTGTGTGTATACAGTATGGTAGACAAATATGTTGATATACCTGTCTAACATATGGATACGTATGTATGTCAACATATGTATGTGTATATATATATATATATATATATATATATATATATATATATATATATATATATATATATATATATAATATGCATATATGTATACATACATAGAGAGAGATGTAGGAATACATAGACAGATGTAGGTAGGATATTGTACAAACATATCTATGTAATGCACACATACAGATATAGATATATGTAGATACATATACATAGACAGACTGATCTGACTATCTACAGGTATGACTGTATATGACGACCTGCAACACAGCCTGTCCCACCCCCTCTGTCACTCACACCCCCTCTGTGTCCCCCCTCCACATCTATAGCAATATATGTACATCAATATATATATGTGTATATGTATACAGACATATATATATATATATATGTATATATATATATATATATATATATATATATATATATATATATATATATATATATATATATACATATATATATATATATATATATATATATATATATATATATATATATATAGAGAGAGAGAGAGAGAGATGTATATAAATTCTGAGTGAGGCACATGTGTACAGATGTATTGCAACAGGTGCCTGGTGACAAAGGCATGGAGTGAACACCAGTGTCAAAACTGGAGCACCATACCACATTCCAAATCACCTACACCAGTAACCACCAGATATGTGATTGGCTGCCCACCACTGCATGTGTCAGGGGTGAACAGGGTCATAAATGTGTACAATAGTGGCCCCAATGATATTCACAGTGGCACACTATCCCTGGAATACCTGCACATGGTATGTGTCAGCGGACATGGTGTGTCAGCTATGGACATGTAGGTCGGTGTACCCCTCCACACCACATAATGGATGCCATGGTATGGACCGCACATGACAGCTACAGATATGGAGAAGGACACAGTGACATGTACAACACTGTGACAATGCACTCAAACACATTACCAATGCACAGTGACTGACAACACCACAGAGTACACATATACTACCCACATAGAGGTTACCACTCCCGGATTTACATATGTAAGTCACACCCATGACAGATGTCCAACAACCATAGTAACACCTCACACCATCCACAACCTAAATGTCTGCTGTGTGTCGTCCGTGCCACTGCAACAGAGTGCACATGTGGAGGTAAAAGTTCCTACCCACAGATAAGACATACCCTGCAATAAACCACACAGTGTTAAGAAGCAAGACTCCCCATGAGTACATGTCACACATACCCCTGCTGAATGTTAGTCAGACAGGTAATATGCCATATGAGTCACCCTGTGCAACTGTGTGACAGCAGCAGGTACCATCACACCACATGTGTCACAATGGTCAGGGTAGCAGAACAGAAAGCTGCTGTAGTCTCAGGGGCAATAGCATATTGTATAGTATTGTATTGTAATGTAATGTATTGTGTTGTATTGTATTGGTATGTTGAGGTACCGCCTTCGTGGAGTGGAACCACTTCTGCTGTACGCCAGTGTACAGGTACATATCCTGTAGTCAGGCTAGTGTTACATAGCACTTCTATATGTGTGTTTAGCTCCTGTCAGAGTTTATGTAGCATGCAACTGGGGATACCATCAGGTCCCATTCATGTTGTGTATTCTGCTGTCCTGAGGGTGGCTCTCACCTGGACATCTGTGATGACAGGGAGGTTACAGTCAGCTGGGATAACTATGTCTTATTTTGGGGGAGAGGGCGGGGTGACACCTGCACTGAACCTGTCTACCCCAATGTTGTCAATATCTGTGGTGTCAGTGAAATATGTGTTGTTGTGTACTAACTATGGGCATAGAGGATGGATCCTGACCAGGTTGCTAACATAACTGAAGAAGGCCTTCTGGTTATCTGTAGTGTCCCTCTTGATTTCCCTCTCAAAGTTGCCCATGGATGTTTGTATGATGGAAAATAGATCCTTACTAGTGCTGCTCAGACATGTCCTCCCTTTATGGAATTATGCTCTGTCTTGCAGTAGCTTCCATCTTCTGTAATACAATCTGTCTATGGCTGGGGTCCACCAGACAGGATGCTGTCCCTTTGTGGAGAGTGTCTTGGTCATATATGGGATTGCATGATCCATGCATTCTCGAAGATGTCTGTAGAAAGCAATTGTGTAGGGGTCAGCATTGTGGGTTGTATCTGCCACTGGCCCAGTGGGCTGAAAGGATACCATGTCACTGTTACAAAGTGTAAAGTTTGTATCTGTAATGTTATGCACTATAGTCGTTTGTGCTGGTGGTGGAGGTGGGATATGTATATCCAGGGCAATCAGTGTGTGGTCAGCTCACAGTAGTTGATGATGTAGGCCATACAGTACCTAGATACAAACCCCCCAGAGTGAGGAGGTGCTCTTGACCTGAATCAGTGTTCTGACTGCTGGGGTTTGGTAGTATGTCGTATGGAGTGTGCCAGGTACTGTTGCACAGTTGCTGGCTGAGCACTGATACCTGGCCATCTACATGTGTATCCACCAATAGACAGACAGATGCTACATATGTGAGATATGTTGTATCATAACAGTCGAGTAGCATGTGTAGTATGTGTGCCAAATTCTGCTGACATATATTGCTGATACCAGGTTATTTTCTTTCTCAGGTACATGGCCCACCCGTGGAATCCCACCTACTCCACAGCTGAGGATGAGGAGATACACCAGAGCCTGGTGCAGGATTATGCAATACTCTTTTCCCGCACCAGCCAGAATCAGCAGGAGAGGGCTGCACTGTGGCAAGACCTTGTCCGTCGGGTAAATGACATAGGCACGCATAATAGGACATATGAGCAGGTACGACATCACTGCAGTGATTTAATCAGACATGTCCATCAGCGTGCATCGGATATCCACAGGCAACAGGTCGCCACAGGTGGTGGGGTGGCTACACATCCCCCACTCACCAGACTGGAGGGACTACTCATGAGTGTAGTGGCTCCAGTCCGCCAGCAACAACAACAGCAGCAGACATGCATTATGATGGAGGCTGGAGCCACGCAGCAGCAAGACAGTGAGCGTGCAGGTAATATGCCATATGTATAGTTGACTGTTGTGTACACTGGTAGTTAATGCATGTGTGAGGTGTGTCCTTGGTTTGTAGCTGTCACCATAGTATTTAATGTGCAAGTGTGATATCCTCAATATTAGCAGCTGACCTGTGAAAGGCGACTGTTGTACTACTGACCTGTATCATACTCAGTAACAATGGCACAGTTGTGCCCACTGACATTAGTTTCTTCACGTCTGCAGGACCCTCTGGTATAACAGCAATGCAGCCTATCCATGCTGGTGAGTGTGTATTAACAATTCCTGTAATATTGTTGATAGTAATAGTACTATTTGGCTCACTTAGTAGTACTCTTTGTATGCATGTAGGTGTATCTGTGTCTGTGTGTTGATATCACGCATACTGAGTACTGTACAATTGTGTGAAACTGTGTGCATGTGTGCATGTGTGCATGTGTGCACCTGTGCACCTGTGCATGTGTGCACCTGTGCACCTGTGCATGTGTGCATGTGTGCATGTGTGCATGTGTGCACCTGTGCACCTGTGCATGTGTGCATGTGTGCACCTGTGCACCTGTGCATGTGTGCATGTGTGCATGTGTGCATGTGTGCACCTGTGCATGTGTGCACCTGTGCATGTGTGCATGTGTGCAGGTGTGCACCTGTGCATGTGTGCACTTGTGCATGTGTGCGCATCAGTGCATGTGTGTGCACCTGTGCATGTGTGCATGTGTGCATGTGTGCACCTGTGCATGTGTGCATGTGTGCACCTGTGCATGTGTGCATGTGTGCATCACTGGTAATGTGTAGACATTGTAAACTGTGTTTCCTGTTTCCCTCCCACAGGTTCTGTTGCTGCTCTGGTGTCATGTAGCAGGGAACCTGAATCAGGTGCCATGGGTACTGATAATGATGACATCTGTGTAATGGCACAGGAAAGTATGCCAGGGTCCACCATTGGTCAGCCGATTGACAGTACACAGCTGTCGACCCCATCAATGCGCACAGTTATCCTGCCAATACACCCTTTGTCACCAATGTCCCTAGGTGATGGACAGCATACAGTGGGCATTGACCAGGGTAATGTGGTATCTGTGGCACATGCCTCCCCACACAGCAGCCATGGGCATGGCCCAGAGATGGTACCACACAGACAGATGTCCAGGGGTTCTCGTGGGAGCATCCATGGGCGTACTGCCCCTGTCAGACGTGCCCAGAGAGGTCTTACAACCTCAGCTATGTTTCGGGCTGTCATGCAGGCACAGTCACGTATGGAACGGTACACCAGACAGGGTCTGAGGGAGCTGACAGCATGTCGCACAGCCATGACTGACAGTATGCGTGACATTGCAGCTGCCATCCGTGATTTCACCGATGTCATAGACAGACGTTGTGGGGACATATTAGACCGGTTCCACAACTACATGTCCATGAGCCAGGGCGATGGTGGGCGGTTGAGGCGTCGACGTGGCCATATGCCAGCAACAGCAGCAGCTGGCAGTCATCCCGGACGACAACAGGGCCGCGGCCGCCCCTGTAGTGCCAGCAGCAGCCCCAACAATGCTGGGTCTGTGCTGTCATCAGACCGCCCCAGGAGACCACGTGCACGTGGCTCTGGCCGGGCCCGACAGGGATCTGTGTCCAGTCAATGAACACCTGCTTCTGATGACAGTACCCAGTCTGGGTTGGTACTGGATACGGTCCGTAGCACCCCTGCAAGGCACAGGTACCGTGTCCGTGGCCAGAGACACTGATCTCTATGACCTGGCAGGTACAGTCTGTGGCTGTCCACAAACACCAGTATATGGCAGCCATGAGGTGGAACTGTGTGCATCCATACACACATGCGAATTGACAACACCTAGGGCTACCGACACGCACACACTGCATCAACATTGCCCCACCTTCTACTGCTGTCCCTCACCAACACACATACACATACATGTCAATTGGTGGTATCGGTGGCTGACTCAGGCATACCAAGTTCACACCCTGTGCATATGATGAAACTGTGCCACCTCCTGCAATCTGTAACAACTGTGCAGGTACAGGTTAACATGTTGCTGATGCACAGGGTGACCACATAGATGTGTAGTAATAGTATCATGTTGTTAACAGTACTGTGTGCTGAATTAATTGTGGGTATATCACAGCATGCCTGATGCAGTAAGTGTGTGATTGTCATGTCCTGTTGTCTACACCCATGGTAAGTACCATAGTGTATCATCTGCACATGTTGGCATACTGGTGGTAATGATGTCAACAGAAGGCTACATACATAGGTAGCACAGGGGATAAGGTAATGAATGTAGTAATACAATGATGGACATGTAAATTGCAAGTGGCATGTTGCCCACACTGGACTCTGCAATGCAGATGTTTGAGGATGTTGATATGTGTGCAGTACTACACGACTGGTACAGGACACACAGGAGCACCCTAGCACTGCATGCTCACATCTCATACCATGCTAGACAGCCCCAACACACAAAACTAACTGTCACAGGAGGGAGAGTCCCCATATATGTCAGGGATACTGTGGTGGCAGGCCAGGTAGCATACATCCTACTAAGTATGGAATCACTGAGTGAAGGCTCAGTGTCTGTTATTTGACATGTGTATTACTGCAGGTATGAGCACATGGGTTTCCATCCAGTTATTGTACATCCTGACAGTACATGGTCTGTACACTTGTGTGCACTGAGACTGGACCCTAGCCATCTGACCCGTGTATTTCCATGTACATGTGCATAGTGCCTGCATATTTGCAGTGTTACCTACTGGAACTGGTACAGCTTGTTTGTTGTACAATGGACTACATGCAGCCCTGTTTACTGTAGCTTTGTTTGCATGCATGTTTGCTTGCAATTACCCTGGAATACTGATCACACCTGCAATGCATAGTTATAGAGCTTCTGTGGACTCCTAGTGCCATCTGCATAGCTTACTATATGTATGCCCATGTCCCACTTGACAGGATGTCACTGTTTGTCCTATTCACATGTACATTGCCTGTGACACAGTGCAAATGACTTACCTGGCGTGTGTCCATGTGAGCAGTCATATATGCTACTGCTAACTAATCACAGGCACTACACCTTCACATATTCATCTTCTGTTGAACTACCTGCTTCGCTAGGGACGGCCTGCACCTGTCACACCTGGGCTTTCAGATATTGGCAAAGGCTCTTGCTACCCCCATAGTGCCTATGTTAGGCAAGGCTCAAATGACAAACCCACCTTCATAGGTATCACAAGGGATAAGAAACTAAGACTAATGCTACCCAACGCCAGAAGTCTAAACCTCCAGATGCATGCACCCAAAACACTCCTTGGCATGGAGAACATCGATATCTGTGCAGTAACAGATGCCTGGTTCAGGGCTACTGAGAGCACACCAGCACTACCAGGTTTAACCTGGTTGATTTCTTTGAAACAATCACCAAGGCCATTGACGAGGGGAAGGTGGTTCACACAGCCTACCTGGACCTTGCAAAAGCCTTCACAACAATACCCCACTTGGGCATTCTAGAGAAGCTCACCAGCTTAAATATAAGCCCCTATGTCACTAGATGGATTGCACAGTGGCTCAAGGACAGAACCCACATGGTTAGAATTGCTGGAGCCATGCCAGACTCCAAACCAGTTACGAGTTGTGTCCCACAAGGCTCAGTCCTGGGACCTCTCTTGTTTGGTATATATTTATTGGAGGTACAGGCCAACATGGACGGACTGTGGCTGACCAAATATGCAGATGACTGCGAACTGGCCACCATAATCGACTCTCCAGCCGACACAAGCATCTTCCAAAGGGGCATCATAGAAACAGACAACTTGTGCCAGAGCCATGGCCTTCAGCTGAACAGTGTTTAGAAAGGGGAATGTGCATCCTGTAGTCTGTTCACCTAGTTGCCAAAAGGGACATTGTCCTCACACACACTAACCCCCCTCAGCCAAAAAGGCACACTTGCCAATTGCAGGATTCAAACCCCTATCTGACTATGTTATGACACTTGAGACGGACACATTAGCAAAGTGCACTATTCACATTACTGGGAGGTTTCTCTTCTCTTGCTGTACTTATAGGGTGCTGACATCATCAGTGTTTAGATAGGGAAATGTGCATCCTGTAGTCTGTTCTCCTAGTTGCCAAAAGGGACATTTCCCTCACACACACTAACCCCGTGCCAAACACACACACTTGCCATTTGCAGGATTCAAACCCCTACCTAACCATGTTATGACACTTGAGACGGATGCAGTAGGAGAGCGCGCTATTCGCATTACTGGGAGGTTTCCCTTCTCTTGCTGTACTTATAGGGTGCTGACATCATCAGTGTTTAGAAAGGGAAATGTGCATCCTGTAGTCTGTTCACCTAGTTGCCAATAGGGACATTGTCCTCTCATACACTAACCCCCCTCAGCCAAAAGACACACACTTGCCCTTTGCAGGATTCAAACCCCTATCTGACTATGTCATGACGGACACATTAGCAGAGTGTGCTATTCGCATTATTGAGAAGTTTTTTTTCTCTTGCTGTACTTATAGGATGCTGACATCATCAGTGTTTAGAAAGGGAAATGTGCATCCTGTAGTCTGTTCACCTAGTTGCCAAAAGGGACATTGTCCTCACACACACTAACCCCCCTCAGCCAAAAGCACACACTTGCCATTTGCAGGATTCAAACCCCTATCCGATTATGTCATGACACTCACGACAGACACATTAGCAAAGTGTGCTATTCGCATTACTGGGGTGTTTCTCTTCTCTTGCTGTACTTATAGGGTGCTGACATCATCAGTGTTTAGAAAGGGAAATGTGCATCCTGTAGTCTGTTCTCCTAGTTGCCAAAAGGAGCATTCCCCTCACGCACAATTACCCCCCTCAGCCAAACACACACACTTGCAAGATTCAAACCCCTACCTAACTACGTTATGACACTTGAGACGGACGCATTAGCAGAGCACGCTATTTGCATAACTGGGAGGCTTTTCTTCTCCTGCTATACTTATAGAGTGCTGACATCATCAGTGTTTAGAAAGGGGAATGTGCATCCTGTAGTCTGTTCTCCTAGTTGCCAAAAGGGACATTTCCCTCACACACACTAACCCCCTCAGACAAACACACACACTTACCATTTGCAGGATTCAAACCCCTACCTAACTATGTTATGACAGACGCATTAGCAGAGCGTGCTATTCGCATTACTGGGAGGTTTCTCTTCTCCTGCTATACTTATAGAGTGCTGACATCATCGGTGTTTAGAAAGGGGAATGTGCATCCTGTAGTGTGTTTTCCTAGTTGCCAAAAGGGACATTTCTCTCCCACACACACTGAGCATTAGCAGGATTCAAACCCCTACCTAACTATGTTATGACAGACGCATTAGCTGAGCACGCTATTCGCATTACTGGGAAGGTTCTTTTCTCCTGCTGTACTTATAGGGTGCTGACATCATCGGTGTTTAGAAAGGGGAATGTGCATCCTGTGGGGAGGCAGACACCAAGCACACTCTGGCTAAGCTGTCATTCCCTAGGGCAAACAGCCTAGTGTTGACCTCTACACCCATATGTTTAATTGTCAAATGCACATTATTTGTTGCTGATAGACTGTTTGCACATCTTTATTGCCATAGCATTCCCTGTTTGTATGAACAACTTGTGCATCTGTGGAAGATGTTTGCATATGGGAGGGATCCACTATATCACGTATGTCTCTCTAGTCATTTAACTGTGTGCACTGGGCAGACTGCTGTAATGTGGTTGGTTCCTGGAATAACACATAAAAATACCAGATATGTGTGTCCAACTGCTAAACTGAGATTTGGCCTAAGTATGTGAGCATGCCCAGTTCAGCCTTCCCATGGCATGTTGTCTGACATATGTCTCATTTATCAAAGTGTGTGAGCATGCCCAGTGTGAGCATTCCATATGTTGGACTCTGCAGCCCACCACATTTGTGGATGAGTGTGAACTTCAACAAATATCACCCGTTTATGGTTGTGTGTTGTGTGTCATGTTGTGTAGTTACTGTACAACTGCTTTGTGTGTGAACACAACAGGATTATACTGTGCCTGCAGTGTTTGCATGGGATACTTTGCATACAGTTGTCAACATCCTTTCACACTGACCTAACACTGTAGTACTGTATAGTGTACTGGTAGTACTTTGACTGTGGTGGACAGTATCCTGGGCTTTAGTGCTATCACTGCTTTACATTTCGATAGTGAGCACAACAGCCTGGTTAGGGGCCAGATGTGTACATCTGACCATGTTGCATTCTGTTCAGATATGAACTACTTAAACCAGGCTTGTCCAACATTGGTAGTGTATTCCACAACATAGGTGTACATTTGCAAACACTAGCGATGTGCCCTAGTCCATGTCTAATGCTAGTTGGAGAATGTGTTTGTCCTTCAACACACATTGTAAGTGGAGTTTGCCATGACATATGTCATGGTTAGTATACTGTGCCTCTGTCTACCTGTGACATGACAGTGATACCCAGGATAAAGCTACCATCTCCCATCCACTCATCAAGATTCCTATTGAGGAAGATTGATAAGTGAATCTATGGGTAGCCTGTCCTGGGGGTTCACTCATGGGTGGGGGTGGCTTCTGTGTTATGGATCATGCAGTACAGCTTGTCCTATGTAAGTCAGTGCTGGGGTTCAGGTCTCTCATGTGCATATCTCACTGCCATTCAGATTGTACAAGGTGCAGCATGTTTATTGATACCAGCAACACAGGCAACACATGGCATCTGTGCAAGCTCTTTGATACTCCTGGTGAGGTACTGTTGGGGACTTTACGGTTGATGGAGGTGTCTGCTGAGGTACATCCCACAGGGGCTATTGTAGTCAATTGTACCGCTGATGAAGGATGACTGCAGAGCCACAATGACCTCCCCTTATCTAGATCTGACAACCTTCATGATTAGGTGGGTATATGGTATGTTTCTGTAAACACTACAGCACATGTTTGTCCAATGCAGGATATCTATCACCTTGTGTCCCCAGGTCTCTCATTACATGTTAACTACATAATGGGTTAACACCTATGTGGTAATTGGTGAGCACTTACTGTATATCCACAGGGGTTGACTATACACTTTTCTGCAATTAGCTTGCTGACATGGCTATGGCACCAGTTGTCTGTTTCTATGTGGCCCTTTTGTGGGATGCTTGTGTCAGCTGGTGGATCATATGTGGTGAGCAGTTTGTAGTCCTCTGCAAACATGTTCGGACACAGTCCTTCCATGTTTGCCTGTACCTATGGGACATATATACCAGACGAGGGAGATCCCAGGACCAAGCCTTGTGGGATGCCAGTTATATCTGGTTTGTAGTCTGACATGGCTGCAGCATGTCTGACCATGTATGTTCTGTCCTTGGTCTGGTTTGCAACCCCTCTACTGACATAGGGGTTTATATTTAAGCTGGTGAGCTTATCTATAATGAACACGTACGGTATTGTACAGAAGCCTTTGCAAGGTCCAGCTACACTGTGTGGACCACATTGCCCTCATCAATGACCTTAATGACTGTTTCAGTTGAGTCAAACATGTTTAGGGGCAGGATCTGCACTTAAGAAAGCCACACTGGGTAGGGTCCGGTGTCAGTAGGTCCCCAGTATCTTTATGTCTGTGGTACATGCTGATCCTTTCCATAGCTGTGCAGACCGAGCTTCTCAGGATTCTGGGGTAGTAGTTTTCAGTATCCATTCAGGCAACACCTTTGTTGAGAAGGACCACTGTTGTTGTACACTGCTCTTTGGGTACATATTCTGTGGTAAGGCTGACATTGAGCAGTAGTGTGGTTTGGCATTCCATTCATCTTGGAGTCCATGTTGCACTAAGCCCAGGACACCATCTCATACCATTGCTGCTGTGTGTTTTGCTTTGTAGATGTTGGCTGTTACCTCAGCATCTGCAATGTCAGGGGCCAGCAGTCTGCTGGGATAGATATTCTGTATTCGGGGGTTTGCACTGCACCTGTCAGGATGTATGTTGGCAATATGTGTGTGTGTTTGTGATATTTGTGTGATTCAGAGCATATCTGTGAATTCCCAACATGGTTCCTACCATCAGTTGTGAAAGCCTTGGGATTATCCTTAGTGTCCTGTACAATTTGTATCTTCATAGGTTCATAGGTTCATACTAGGCTATCCACCCTAGGGCATTTGTTAGCCTAGCCAGAGTGTGTGTGGCTTTTGCCACCCCTTGCTATGTGAATATTATGGCCATTTATGATTTGCTTTGCTGTGCCTCTGTCTGGACATGACAGAGTGAAGACCCCCAGTGTAACTCTACACTCATCCATCCACTTGGCAAGATTCCTGTTGAAGAGTGTCAGTGAGGGGCACTGCCTAACATGGAGTGGGATTCTGGTCCAGGGTGTGGGGAGCCTCTGGATTATGTATCTGTCCCACCAGCACATCCTATTTCATTATTTGTTGAGGTTGACATCTCTCACTCTCACAGCTCCAATGGCTTTGAGTTTTCTGGGGTGGAGCATGTCCATTACTCCTGTGTTGGGCATGGCCTTCTACAACAGGCATGCAATGCCTCTGTGTAGGCAGTATGTGACTGCATTCAGCTGGGGTGTCTACAGCCAGGCAGCATATGACATATATTTGAGACCCTTTATCCTCTTGGTGAGGTACCTTTGAGGTCTTTCTAACTGCTGCAGGTGTCAGGTAAGGTACATCCCATATGAGGCATTGTACTAGATTATGGGTGTGATAAGAGAACAGTATAGGGGCACAATGACTTCTGTTGATGTAGATGTGAATCCTTTCCTGATAAGGTGTCAAATGTAGACAGTCTTCCTAGCCACATTGGCAATGTGGGTGTCACATAACAGGTTACTGTCCACTTGTGTCCCTAGGTCCCTGGTTACTCCTTCCATACATAATGGTTTACCACCTATGTGGTAATTTGTGGTACCTTGTTTGGTATTTGGTGGGACATTCATACTGTCCAGTGTCTTCAGGATGGCTGGGTGGGGTTCCTGTGTGTGAGAGTGTGGTCTGTAGCATGCTACAGACTGTACAGCAGTCTTGCCTACAGTTAGTTGCAGATGGGTGGACTCCAATGCCTTGTGCATTGTCAGTTACCTGGACGTATGGGTGTCTGTGCTGAATATGGATACTCACCCTCCTTTTATGTTTTGTTCCAGGTTTTGGGGCCATGACACATGATATGTGGTATAACCTGGTAGTGCTGGTGTGCTGTCAGGAGGCTTGCAGCAGGTTTCTGTCACTGCACAGACATCGATGTTCTCCATACTGGGGATGGCCTTGGGAGCATGCATATTGGGGTTTACACATCTGGCATTGGTCAGCATTACCCTTATGTTTCTTTCCACTTATCTTTTCTAGGGTGGTGGGTCAGTCTTTTCAGCCTTGCCTACAAAAGGCTCTATGGAGGTGGCAAAGGCCTTATCCAATATCCAGACGCCCAGAGGTAACAGGTGCAAACCATCCCAAGAACAGCTGCGTGGCTTGTCAAGCATGACATCCCAAGCCGACAGACATTGGATCCCCTTGGAATGACACCAGTAAGTGTGCCACTTGCTATGACTGATCATTCCGTGTTTGTACTGTGGCATTATTCTTGGTAAGGGTAGGATGCTGCAAATGGTGAGTGTCATACCGGCCTGGACTACATAATCAGAGAGCTCATCTATGTCTCTTTTCATGTAGTCTAGGGAGGTACATCTCAGGTCATTCACACCAGCATGGACTATGACTGCATCATATTTCTACTTGCTTTGGAGTGACCTGCATACTTCTGTTATGTGGCGCATTGTGGCAGCCTACAGGCAGCTTACTGTACCCTTTCCCTTGTTCAGTCTGGTGTGCGGGACAGCAGTGTGTCTGACTATGGAGTCACCTATTACAATTTTATCAGGCATGTTGTTTCTCCTTCTGGCCTGTGACTGTTTGGCACACCAGCTTTGTGTACTATGTGTTGCATGTGCTATGTTTGGAGGTTGTTTGATTGGGTGTCTGCTTTAGAGGCCTCTGTTGGTGTGCTGTGTTTGTAATTTGTGCCTCCGGGAATGTTTTTCTGTGTTTATGTGTTTGGTTTGCAGTTGTGATAGGTCTATGTGGGACTGTGTTTGTGGTGTGTGTGGTTACCTTCTCCTCCTGACTAGTTTTGGGAGTACTGAGTTGAGGGAGCTCAGCCTCCAGTTTGGATAGATGGTTGCATCTCTCACATATATTTGTATTTCTTGGGTGGAGTTGGGGTTGTCTGTGTACTTGGGGCAGGTGTAACATTGCCTCAGGATTCACAGATCCAACTTGTTGTGGCTGGCCTTAGTGGATTGTATGTGTGGACAGATTTTATTGCCATACTACTGATCAGTGATTACTTCATTGTTTATGTTTGCTCTATCATGTAGTAGCTTCCTCATTCTCTTGCATGGTTTGGTTATGGCTGGTGTCCACCATGCCAGATTCCTGCGTGTATGGCATTGTGTCTTGTTTTAATTTAGGATTGCATAATCCAAGCATTCCTGGCAGTGTTCATGGAATGGCTGTATTACAGGTTCTGAGGTGTGGCCCATATTTTGCACCTGCACAGGACCTTTAATGGATTCCACATCAGTTTGGAGGAGTGCAAATATTGCTTAACACATGTTTTCCACTGTGGTTTTCTGGCCAGGGACTGTGGTCAGGATTTGTATATCCAGTGTGATTACTCTATGGTCTGGTTTTACCAGTGAGCAATACACTTCTCATCTTGCCATCCAGTACCCATGTTGCTGATTATCACATCCAGTATGCTTACCCCTCTTGTGGGAGTGGTATGTTGTTCCTGGGCCTTTTGGTTTATGGATTCTATGAACTTTTGTCCTACACTGTTGGAGCTAGTATAATGCTCCCAGTCTATGTCTGGGTATTTTCAGTCACCCAATATAATGTGGTTTGGAGGAATTGATATATTCATGTATTCCAACATAGGCTAGGTGCAGTTCCTGGTGTTGGGACAGTAGTCTGTAGCAGGCTATAAAATGGGGGGCAGTTTTAGCCACTGTTACTTGACCATGGCTAGTCCATGCTGCTTTTTGTTGTGGTACCAACATGGGGGTGTGGTTATCCTTGACAATTCTTGCTAGTCACCCTCCTTTTGTAGCTTGTTCCATGTTTTGAGGCTGTACAGCACAGCATGAGGTGTAACCTGGTAGTATTAGGGTGCTGTTGTGAGCCTTGACTCAGTTTTCTGTTACAGCGCAGATATCAACATTCTCCATACTGGGTGAGTTTAGACTGCATGCATCTTGCTGTTTCGACTTATCCCTTATCTTATTCTTATCCCTTCTGATACCTATGGAGATAGGTTTGTGTTTTGAGCCTTACCTATTCAGGGCACACTGTGGGTAACAACAGCCTTTGCCAGTATCCATATGGCCTGCACTGATAGGTGCATGCCAGTCCTAGCAGGTGGTGCATCATGTCATGCTCAGCATGTCATCCCAGACTGGCACACATTGGATCCCCTTTGACTAACTGCGATACTTCAGTCAATTATTGCACTTGATCATCTCACTGTCATGTTGTGGCATGATGCTTGGTGATGGTAGGATGTTAGTCAGGGTCCTCAGGTGTGCATATAGTACATGGTGTTACATTACTTAACACAAAGCATTCATGCCTCAGGTGGTGCTGCAGGGCTGCCTCTGTCGGATGCACATATTACACTTCCCTGTACATGTTTGAGAGCAGGTTGTGTCATGTTAGGCATCCCTGTTACTATATGAGTGAGTCAGAGAGGGGTATCATTCCCAGGGTTCCTACTGAGCCAGTGTATGTGCTATGCGTTGCCTCTTTGCCAAGGCCAGGGCATACTGGGCACGCCTCCTTCTGCCTACTGGGGTAGGCTCAGGTTGTTCCTCCTCCGAGTCACGCTCTGCCTGTGATGGCCTTGGCAATGGTGGGGGGCTGTTTGGCCCGGCCCTATGCTGGTCCTGCTGCAGCTGTTTTCGCAAGATCATATTATGTAGCATAGCACATACCATGACAATTTGGGTACATGTAGTTGGTGTGTACTGCAAGGCTCCACCAGCTGTGTCCAGACACCGGAACCGTGACTTGAGTAGCCCAAAAACACGCTCTATTACATTACGTGTTTGTGTGTGTGCCTCATTATGGCGTTCCTGTTCAGGTGTGTGTGCGTTTCTGATGGGTGTCATCAGCCACGGCTCCAGTGCATAACCTGCATCCCTCACTAGGTGTTCATGCGGGATGTCCCCATTGGCAAATGTCTGGTACAGCTGTGTCAAATGCCAGATGTGAGAATCATGGCAGCTCCAAGGACAGCCAGCACACACATTCATTATTATGCCCTGGGCATCACACACGACCTGGCAGTTGATGGAGGGGAAGCCCTTGCAGTTGATGTATGCCCTACCCCGCTCACTGGCTGGTGCTTTGATGCGTATGTGCGTGCAGTCTATTGCACCCACTACCTCAGGGTATTCCGCTATTTGCTGGAAGAGACGCATATTGCTGGCCAATACCTCACGGGCATTGGGGAAATATACATGATCACCGACATGTGCTGACATGGCATCCAGGAACTGGTGCAGTACCCTGGAGGCTGATGCCTGTGATATCCCCATCATATCACCAGTTGGTCTCTGGAAGGTACCTGTTGCTAGTATTCTTAGGCCAACACATACCTTGGTTTCCACTGGGATGGGTTCCCCTCTGTTGGTTCTGTGTGTGAGGCATGGCCTGCACAGCTCCACTATTTGCTGCAGGAGGTCTCTGTCCACTCTATAGCACTCTACTATCTCCAGCTCATGTAACCCGTGGTAGGTGACCCTGGGCCTGTACACTCTTCTCCGTCTCCTCACTGTGGGTTGTCTGGCAGCATCTGCATTGTCACCACCCTCAGCAAGTCGCCTATGTCTCATTATGACAGCTATGGCAGCCCCTAACATTTCTGCTCTGAGTTCAGCTTTTTCAGTTTTCACTTCTGATAACTTAACTCCTGTCTTGCAGTGTCTCTTGAGAGAAACATCCTGCACTGCTGTTTGCAGAGTTTTAAGTGCTGGGCTGGGCTACTATTCTGCCTGTGTAATTGCCTGCATCTAATTGTTTTCACCTGCTAGCTCCAACAGTATTCCCTGCATCCTACTAAATCTGTTGCTTCCTTTTTCCTTTCTGTTTCCTCAGGGTGGAGCCATGTGTAAACCAGCAGAAACACGCTCACAGTGGCTTACACACGTGCACACATACTTACACGGTTCAGAATCTGCTTATTCAGATTAAAACACATGCACGCCCATGCAAACAGTGTTAAACATCTCCCAACACGCTCCCACATGCTCAGTCTGCCTTACACGTGCACACACTGCCTTACTCGCGCTTCATGGCGCGCACACGTGCGCATACACATCCAGCAAGAAACTTTGGTGTAGGCAACAGTGTACACCTTCCATTTCTTGACTTTCTCATGCTTATTTAGTGGCACACCTCTTTCCATGATATCTGTCTGACATCTGTCATGTAACTCTGACCTCCAATGAACTGCATTTCTTTCTACCATTCCCCCCTGTGATGTCACCTATCTCCTACTCTGTTCCTCCCCTTCTGTAACTCTTACACTACTCAGACTGTGCTCATTTGCTATGTGACAGTGGAATTCAGTATCCTAACACTCATTTGCATCAGATTGCCTACTAATGCTTAGTTACATGTCTTAGACTCAGCTTCCCCCCTTAGCAACCACTACACGGTGGCCATGTTGGTTTTGGTCTGCTGGTCCCTGCATTGACATTCCATGTATTGCATAAAACCCACATTTGTGGGTTTAAAACCTTCGTTTTATGTTTTATACAGCGCAGCCCATTTCTTGTGAGGCTGCGCTGGGTTTAAACATCGGCAATCGCCGAAAAAAATTATATTTTTAATATATTTGCATCAGGTTACTTTGCCAATGGCCACATATTTGGCCATTGGCATGCTGCCTGACACATATGCACCCTTTATTTGGAGCTGACATGGCTCCATTGCATTTTTTGCAGAAACGTACTCAGTTGTCAACTGAGTACATTTCTGCAGCTAAAATGTCTCTTACACGGGCTGTTCTGGGCTTCCTGGATCGCTAATCATCCTTATTTGCATGCTATTCGGCTGCAAGTGAGGTGATTAGCTTATCCACGCCCACTCCGTGTAAGAGCTGTTTTAGCTTGTCTCTTACACGGACTTTGGGCTGTTCCTGGATCGCGAAGGCTGCATGGAGTCTTACACTACTCTTAGACTCCGTGCAAGCCTTCGTGAATCTGGCCCTTAATCTGAATTTTAAAAGTCATGATAAAATGTGAATGCTAATTTTTGAAATGTTTTGTAAATTTGCAATGCATCTGCAAACATTTAAGTTGCACACATGCTCTAAACTCACACTGTCAGCAGCATTTTTTAAACCATTAGGAGCTTTTATAGGATACCAAACAGTTCTTCCCATTTTGATGGCTATTGAGACATTTAAAATGAATGACAATTATAACCATTTGTCCATAGGCATCTTGTGATATCTCCCTAGTTGTTTAAGATAACAATTATGTATCTTTGGTATTTGTGCTGCCTACTATATTTATTTATTTTATTTTACATTTGTTAACCGGGGGTGTCTGATTGAGCCGAAAAAGCCCTTTTTCAGCAGAGGCCTGGGGAGAAAAGCCCCACAAAGAAAAATTACAGACACATTTAGTTATTTAGACATGATTAGTATACACACAAATTACAGGAGACATGTTTTTACAGTGGTATGCGGCACATAAACAGTTACAGTGGAGAGAACAAACAAAAAATATTAATTTTAAAAATAAAGGTAATTAATAGATTTGTGGTGTACAGCTGAAATTTGGAACATAGGAAGAATACATACATAGTACACAGGTACAGTAAATACATTGTAGATTAGCCAGTGTTTGTGAGTAAGATTGAAAACTATTATCAAGTGCTCTAGATTTTGTATGTATGTGTTATCCACTTTCACTAGCCTGAGGAGCAATCATGGCACTGCCAACTTTCCTTGAGATGTTGCCTGATGAGGTCTTTAAAGAAGGATTTGGATGATGTGTTTTGAATGCTTGTAGGGACAGAGTTCCATTTTTTAGCCACTGAACTACTATATAGTGCATCTCCAAAGCTATTGTAGCTGTTGGTGACTTCTAGTAGTAGTTTGCTTGATGATCTAAGAGGCCTTTTGGCTGAGTGATGTTGTACTAGGTTTTTGAGGGCAGGACACTTATTGGGGAGGTAATAGATAGAATGACAGAGGCAGAGCTGATTGTAGGTTAGGAGGTTGGGCAGTTTAAGCCAGTGGAGCTGTCTCAAAGCAGTACAGTGATGAGTTCTATATGAGCAATTTGCAGCAAAGCGGGCAATTCTGTTATAGCAGGCTTCCATTTTGCTTAGTTCAGTTTTGTTGAGATTAGTCAGAATGGGAGACGCATAGAGTAGGGTGGATAGAAGTTGGGAGTGAGCAATGGCTGATCTTGTGTTGTTGGTAAGAAATGGTTTGATACTGTAGAGCGACCCCAGTTTGGCATGTACTTTTTTAATAGTTAAGTTGAGATGACTATCAAATTTTAGGTGGGAGTCTATGGTTATTCCCAATAGCTTAGCCTGTGCCACTGGAGCAATTGGAGTAGCATTAGTGGAGTAGATAGTGAATTGACTGTTAGTGTTTTTGTTAGAACTGGTTATAATCATAAGCTGAGTTTTCTTTGGATTGAGGATAAGTTGGGCTTTGGTAAGGTAGTTTTCAACATCAGAGAATGCTAGCTGAGTTGTTTGCAGGAGGGTGGGAATGTTTTGTGCAGCACAGATTAAGGTAGTGTAATCTGCATACTGAATTATAGATGCATGCTTTATGGAGGTATGGAGGTCATTTGTGAAGACTGTGAATAGTAGTGGTCCTAAGATAGAACCCTGTGGGACTCATATAGTTATGGGCAGCTGAGGAGAGAATTTTCCCATTTCACAGCTTGGTACCTGTCAGTTAAGTAGCTTTGGAACCAGGTAAGAGTGGAATTTGATAGATGATATTGGTTTAGTTTGTTTAGCAAGATTTGGTGTGAGACTGTGTCAAATGCTTTGGACATATCCAAAAAAAGAGTTGACACTTGTAGGCCTTCATTTTTGAAACGGTTTACTGTGTCTGTGAAGCAGAGGAGGGCTGTAGTGGTACTATGGGCAGGTCTGAAACCATGCTAAGTAGGTGACAGGATGTTGCTGTCTAGGAGATAGTTTAGCATCTGGGTATGGATGCATTTTTCTAGGATTTTGGCCAGGGGGGAGAGTAAAGCAATGGGTCTGTGGTTATTAAATTCAGTGGAGGTCCCGCCTTTATGTATGGGTGTAACATAGGATATTTTCCAGAGTTTGGGCACATAGTTTTCAACAATTGATCTGTTTATGAGAGAGGGGACTGGGACAGCAATAGCATCTGCTGTGAGTTTCAAGAAATAGCTGGGGAGTAGGTCGGCTGCTGTTGATGAGGTTTTTAGTTTGGAGAGCATGCTTTTGATTGAAGTGGTGGAAACTATTTTGAGGGTAAAGCTTGTATTAGTGTTATTTGTGTTGGGGGGGGATAGTGAGGAAGGAACTGTCCTGTGATTCTAAGGATAGAAATGAGTTCACAAAGTGGGACATGAATTGTGTTTCGATGGGAACTTTAGTGTCATGGGTGGTTGGTTTGGGGGTAGCCTTTTGGGTGGATTTTAGTAGCTGGTTTACATTTTTCCAAAATTTTTGTGGGCTGTGTTGGTATTTAGTTTGTAATATTGTGTAGTAGGATTTTTTTGTCCAGCCTAATGCATTTTTTTGCACGGTTGTGCAGTTCTTGGTACTTGGTTAGGCTTTGTGTTTCTTTGTTTTTTTGATAGTAAAGCCAGGCAGTGTCTCCGGACTAGAGGATTTCTTTGGTTTCTTTACTAAGCCAGGGGTTTGTAGAGGTTCTAACCTTGATTTTGCGCAATGGAGCGACAGTGTCTAGGTGTTGTAGAAATGTTTTGTTGAAATATGCTACAGCCTGGTCAAGTGGGAGGGTTTTTAGGGGGGGTCCAGTCACAGTTACAGAGTAAAGTGTGGAGGACCTCAGGAGATAATTTTTTTGTGTTTCTAGTGGATATATAGTTAGTGGTTTTGCATATGCTTGTTCTACTACGTATAAAGTATTTTATGTTGTGGTCACTTAAGGTGTCTGGGAGACTGCCTGTGTGACAGTACAATGTGGGGTTGTTAGTTAGGACCCAGTCAAGGATGGATTCCCTTTTAGATTTTTTATCACATCTAGTTGGAATTTGGACTAGCTGCTGGTAGCCATGAAGATTTATTAGATTACTTGGTGGTTCTGATATACAGGTGAACCAATCTAGGTTGAAGTCTCCCAGAATAAGGGTCTCTTGTAAGTATGTGGAAGAACACCAGGATAAGAAGTCTTCACGGCTAGCAGGTGTATTACCAGGTGGAATATAGATCACAATTGTGGTGATGACCTTTTTAGGGTGAAGTTGAAGTTGTGAGATAAGTATGTCCCAATTATTGGGGGAAGGGTAGGAGTTTGGTAATTGACGGACAGTTAAGTTTGACTTGTACAGTAAAGCAGTTCCACCCCCTTTACAAAGTGGTCTGTCTTGTCTAATAATATTGTAGCCGGTAGGGAGAACTTCTGAGTTAGCTATGTTTTTATTTAGACAGGTTTCTGTTAAAGCAACTATGTCTGGGAAGTAGTGTGCTATTGTGGCCTGGAGTTCAGGTATTTTATTTTTGATACTTCTAATATTAATATTTAGCATTAAAAGATGGTTGGTTTTGCTGCTGTTGTTGATTTGCCCAGGGATGAAGAAAGTGGGGATGTTATGTTCTGACATTTGTGTTGGAGCAGTTTGAGTTGGACAGGATGGATTTGGGCCTGGGTTGGGGTGGATATTCCCACTTATGGTGAGCCTGGAGTTAAAATGGTTATACAGATGTTGGAGTTTGGTGAGGAGTGTGAGAAAGTATTGTGTTTTTTTTGAGTAGGAATGAGAGCATATGTGTTTAGTCCTGAATTGGTCTGTTATGTAGTTCTTGAATAACTGTGGGCAGATATTATTATAATGTGTGGTGTCTGTATACAAGAGTGCATAATGCAGTGTTATGCTACTAAGTATAGGGATATTGCTAGAGTGATAACTTGTGGTGTTGTAAAGAATTATGAGAAGACAGACTAGACTTAGTTGCGTGATAGTCATGGTTATAAAGTTTAAATTGTTTCTAGGTGGGGGGGTCTGAAGAGGAATTATAGGGCTGCACTATATGTGGATGGGGAAGTAGTGTGGGTGATGTAAAAAATGCCTAGTGGAAATGAGAGTGATTGGGAGTATTTTATGTGGAGCAAGTTGGTGTGGTATAATGTGATATGACTTGAGGAGCTGTGATTGGTGGAGGTGATGTGAGGGTGAGCTGTGGGTGTGGCTGTGATTACTATAAATGCAGAGGTAGTGGGGGCGGGAGGAAATAGGGGGCAGGGCAGGGGAGCAGAGAGAGCCCGAGCATTAGCGAGGGTGAACGGAGCGGGGCAGAGCCAACCAAGACAAAAGAAAAAGTAAGTATTACTTTACAAATCTGAACACTTTTAAAACAAATTCCTGAGGTCTAATGGCTTACCGGCAAGCAGAATGTAATTGCTGAGGAGCACTTGTGTACTGGTGGGAGACTAGAAATTTAAAGATGGCTCCATGCTCAGCAGGATTCTAATATAGACTTTGTATTGGGGGAGGGAGATAGCACAAGGGGTGTAAACCAGGTGGAATGCAAAGAAACCAGAGAGGCAATCAGTGGAAATCAGTGAAGGCCTCAGAGGGGGTAAGTAATAATTCAAACTACCTGTAAAGTGAAAGAGAGAAGAGACAGCAAAGTTTATTAAGGTTGGGAGTGTGTCTTCAAATTGACTTGCTGATTATTAACCAGTTTGTGCACAGATTAGAGTAGGGAGACACATTAGCAATGAAGGGGAATGTATAGAGATGCAAATAAACAGGTGGGCCTCCAAGTGATGCAAACTAAGGCAGAAAGCACTGAGAGGGCTGCTTGATGGTTAATTTAGTCACAGGGATGTGGATTAAATGTATACTGTCTATTGGACAGTTAGGATTACTGTACTAGCAGGGGGGGGGACACAAGGCTACAACAGTCAGTTTTATTAGCAAGCTGAGAACTACTAAGAAATACTGCTAATGTAATAGCTTCACTCTCATAAAACATACAAGTAGAATGCCTGGGTGGACTGACGCTGCTCTTGAGGCTTAAAATGTATATCCTTGTTTAGTTTGCAGTACTGATTCCTTCTTATACTCTATGGATGGAGTGGTAACCACAGACTGCAGATTTGCTTGAGTGTGCTCCTGCTCTTGAGGCTCAAAATGTATATTCTTGTTTAGTTTGCAGTACTGATTCCTTCTTATACTGTATGGGTGGAGTGGTAGCCACAGACTGCAGATTTGCTTGAGTGTGCTCCTGCTCTTGAGGCTCAAAATGTATATCCTTGTTTAGTTTGCAGTACTGATTCCTTCTTATACTGTATGGGTGGAGTGGTAGCCGCAGACTGCAGATTTGCTTGAGTGTGCTCCTGCTCTTGAGGCTCAAAATGTATATCCTTGTTTATTTTGCAGTACTGATTCCTTCTTATACTGTGTGGGTGGAGTGGTAGCCACAGACTGCAGATTTGCTTGAGTGTGCTCCTGCTCTTGATGCTCAAAATGTATATCCTTGTTTAGTTTGCAGTACTGATTCCTTCTTATACTGTATGGGTGGAGTGGTAGCCGCAGATTGCAGATTTGCTTGAGTGTGCTCGGCAAGCAGAATGTAATTGCTGAGGAGCACTTGTGTCCTGGTGGGAAACTAGAAATTTGTCTTTCAATAACTTGTGTGTTAACATAGTTTTGCAGTTATACATTTCAGACATAATCAGGTCAAAATAGATGCTTTGAGTGTTACTTTGTTGAGAAAGCCCTGATGATATCATTAACATTTACTACATTTAAAAAGCAGAAGGATATGCTCTTCTGATTTTCATTTATTTTGACAGGAAATTTCAGTTTCTATAATCTGGCTTTATATTCAGTTAGCTTAATTCTATTCTTTGAAACAGAAAACTGCATATTCTTTCTCTAATTATCGTCATTCTCTTAACTCTACTGTAAAATTAACAGGCTTTGTATCCTGACTAAATATATTTCTCCTTCCAGAAATTTTCATCAGATTCTTGATTGATAAATGACATACAGCAAGTTGTCAATTTATGCATGAGTTGAATTTTAAGGCAGAAGAATTTCACCATAAAAAGGAAAATACTGAAGAATATTTTCTTGCAATTGGTTGAACTTTTGATGTTTCCTTTGTGACTACTAGAACAAAAGAAGTAAGGACATGAAGATTTCTCTGACTGACCTATGTACAGGCTTTACTAACCAACAGATGCATAACAACTTTTTACTCAGTAAAACGTGCTGCTAAATAAACATGAATGCTGAGAGAACCATTGCAGGATAAACAATAATTTTGGGGTTCCATCTCAGTGCAAAGATCAATAACATTGTGATATTTTTTTTAACTATTTGGATTCCTTATGTCTTCAAAATTAATTGAGTGTCTGTCCATGTGAACAGAAAGAGCCCAGAGTCCTTTTCTAAACATTCAACTAATCCCAAAGCTCCTCCAGTACTTGTGAAAGTTAAACTTTTCTCCTAGACAGCTAAAGACCTTGGCAGGGATTCATTGATAAGTGTTAGACACCTGAGCACTGCTACATAGCATGAAGCATCTTGGTTCAATGTTAATCAGGCATGTTTCATGACCAGCTTAATGTCATTATAGTCATGTACATGACTGGACATGACTGTAATGTACATGACTGTAATGACATTAAGCTGGTTGTGTACATAACTGTAATGACATGTACATGACTGTAATGCCATGTACGTGTCATTACAGTCATGTACATGACCAGCTTAATGTCATTACAGTCATGTACACGATCAGCATGGCAAATGTTTCCATAAGGCAGGCTAGCACAGAAGATTTCACTCATGTCCGAAAAGCAATAAAACCGTACCTAGCTGCTACTTCAGATAGCCAAAAGATGGTCAGCACAAGAAAGGTGCTAACTCGGTTTATTACTGGAGTGAGGAAGAAAGCAGTAGAAGAAAACACACAAGAGTATCCATAATATATGGCAGGAGGTATCTGGTTGGGAAAACTTTTGTTTTTTCAGGTTAGACAGTGTGATTTTCAATATGTAAAGAAGAAGGTTGGGTGGCATAGGTAGGAACGAATAGTGTGGAAGTGATAGCGATAGAAGGAAGGGACTGCTGTAAGTTTTGAAGCATGAAAACAGTACTTGGACTACATTTTGCATCAAAGAAAGGACATTTAAACTACATTTAAAATACTGCACTTATCTTACCATTTAAATCAGTTTTGTGTGTTGTTTTTGCTCTTTATCTAAAGTTAAAGCTATTAAGTTAAGGCATTTTAGTCCATAATGGTTTTCAAGTGGTTTATGTGCTGGGCCTAGGTGTTCTTAGTGAGCCCTCATTTTATTGCCTTTTTACTAGCTCTCTTCTGAATCTTAGGTTACAGCTATACATTTATTTGTGTTTTTCAGTATATGTTGTTATTTCTCTAAATTCTTAAGTGGATTATCAGTATTGCTTATTTAATTCTGTGTTCTTCTCACTTTTCAAACAGTATCCAATGTTATTTTTCTAAGCTCTTAAGTAGATTATCAGCAGTGCTCATCTAATGCTGTGTACTAGTCACTTTTTGAACTTAAAACAGACAGGCAGCTTTGGCCAGTTGTGTGAGTTGTAACCAGAACTTGGGGTAACTATCTCAGCAACCCCCTCCCCCAATATTTCACATTCCACAAGCAGTCAACCTTCTTAGTCTGGGGACTACAAGAAGCTTGAAAACAATGCATTTGTACTATATTTTACATCCAGGGAAGTACATTTAGACTGCAATTAAAATACTTTACTTATCTTGCCATTTAAATTAGTTTTGTGTCTTGTGTTTGCTCTTTATCTTAAGTTAAAACTATTATTTTCTGTATTGGGCCTAGGTGTTCTGAATGGGCACTCATTTTATTGCATTTGTCCACCTTTCTTCTGAATTTGTTTCCCAACAACCCAATTACCCATTTACTGTTGCGCTTTTAAACATGGAGACTTTTCAGCTATCCACCCTGCTGTATATCTAGCCTTGGAAGCTCTTCACAGTTTCATCTTCTGTATACCTGAACCTAGAAGCTCCTCCCAGTCTTATCTGCTCTGCTCCTCTTACTGGTTACTGATAGAAGAAACTGGGAAAGCTATCTTCTTAGATTGTTAGTGTACTTTGAAATTGCCATAAAGTTTCTGTGCGCCTCATTGCTGGCTTGTCTGCCTTTTAATTGCGTTATAATTACTATAGTTCATTGTTAGATTTATTTCTAATACTTTTTACTTGTTCATAGGTTCATAGGTTCATAGGTTCATACTAGGCTATCTGACCTGGGGCATTTATAAGCCTAGCCCGATTGTGTTTGGCTTACGCCACCCCTTGATTTGAGTATACTGTGCCCTTTTTAAAGTTTAATTTACTGTGCCTCTGTCTAATAGTGACACGGAGGTAATCCCTGGGACAAACCTACGATCCCCCATCCACTCATCAAGATTCTTCTTGAAGAGAGTCAGTGAGGTGCTCTGCCTAACATGAATTGGAATTCTATTCCAGAGCGAAGGGAGCCTCTGGGTTATAAATCTGTCCCTCCAGCAAGTTCTATTTATTTCTGTGCTGAGGTTCAAGTCCCTCGAGCGCATGGCTCTAAGGGATTTAGATTTACTGAGGTGGAGCATGTCCATTAATTCTGGGTTGGACATAGCTTTATATGTCAGGCATAGATCGCCTCGAAGTAGACGGTATGCAACTGAGTAGAGCTGGAGTTTTTTTAACTGAGCAGCATATGGCATCTGTTTGAGTCCCTTGATCTTCCTGGTGAGGTACTTTTGGTGTCTTTCTAATTGCTGCAGGTGTCGGGTAAGGTATATCCCAAAGGGGGCATTGTATTCTATGATGGGCCTGATAAGGGATGAATAAAGGGGCACGATTACCTCTCTTGATCTAGATGTGAATCCTTTCATGATGAGGTGGGCTATGTAGAAGGTCTTTCTAACCACTTTGGCAATGTGGTTGTCAAAGGAGAGATTGCTATCAACTTGGGTCCCCAGATCCCTAATTACTTTCTCTGTACTTAATGGGTTACCACCTATGTGGTAATTTGTGGGCACATTATTTTTGCCAAAGGGTATGGCTATACACTTTTTGGCATTTAGCTTTAGACCATGGCTCTGGCACCAGTTATCCATCTCTGCGAGACCTTTTTGAAGGATGTTTGTGTCAGCTGGAGAGTCGATTATGGCGCCCAGTTTGCAGTCGTCTGTGAACTTGGTGAGCCATAGTCCTCCCACATTGGCCTGTACCTCAGAGAAGTAAATACCGAACAAGAGAGGTCCCAGGACAGAACCTTGTGGGATGCCACTTGTGACCGGTTTCGAGTCTGACATGGCTCCAGCAACTCTGACTCTGTGGGTTCTATCTTTGAGCCAGTTTGCGACCCATCTTGTGACATAGGGGTTTATATTTAGGCTGGATAGCTTATCTATGATGCCCGAGTGGGGAATTGTGTCAAATGCCTTTGCGACATTCAGATAGGCTGTGTGGATACCTTCCCTTCATCTATGGCCTTGGTGACTGTTTCGAAGAAGTCGACCAGGTTCAAAAGGCAGGATCTGCCCTTGACAAAGCCAAATTGGGTAGAATCTAGTGTCTGTAGGTCCCCAATGTCTTTGTTTATGAGTTCCATGATGATCCTCTCCATAGCCTTGCATACTAGGCTAGTCAGGCTTATGTGGCGATAGTTTCCAGGGTCCGCAGAGGCACCACCTTTGTGGAGTGGGACCACTGTTGCTGTATGCCATTCTTTGGGCACATATCCTGTAGTGAGGTTGAGATTGTACAGCAGTTTTACTTGAGGGATTAGTTCTTCTTGGAGTTCATGTAGGACGCAACCCGGGACGCCATCTGGTCCCATGGAAGCAGTGTTCTTTGCTTTGGAGAGGGCGGCCTTCACCTGAGCATCAGAGATGTTTGGGAGGCTGCACTCTGCCGGGATGGATACTTGCTCTTTTGGGGGGCAGGGGGTGGAGAAGTTTGCACTGAACCTGTCTGCCAGGATATTGGTGATGTCTGTGGGTTCAGTGTATTTTTTGTCATTTAGAATCAACTCAGAACAAGTCTGGGAGTTGCATCCCAGGTTCCTAACATAACTGAAAAAAGCCTTATGATTATCTTTAGTGTCCTGTGCAATTTTTCTCTCGAAGCTGGCCTTGGAGGATTTTATGAGGGATCGTAATTTTTTGCTAGTACTGATCAGAGATGCCTTCCCTTTTAGGGATTTTGCTCTGTCATGTAGTAGCTTCCTCCTTCTGTTGTACAGTTTATTTATGGCTGGGGTCCACCAGACTGGACGCCTGCCTTTGGATGATTGGGTCTTGATTTTGTTTGGGATAGCATGATCCATGCATTCCTGGAGATGTCTGTAGAATGCGTTTATATAGGATTCTGCAGTTTGGGCCGTAGTTTCCACTGGCCCTGGGACCTTGAAAGATTCCACTTCAGTTTTGAGAAGTGTGAAGTTCGCTTTTGAGAAGTTTTTCATTGTGGTTTTCTGGGCTGGGGGTGGGGTCGGGATGCGGATATCCAGTGAAATTAATTTATGGTCTGATCTTACCAATGAGGGATATACTTCTGGTATGGAGCATAGAGTCCCCATGTTGGTAATGATCAGGTCTAGTATGTTTTCCCCTCTTGTGGGAGTGGTGACTAGTTGTTCCATAGCATTTGAGTTTATAAATTCCAGGAACCTTTGGGCTAAGGTGCTGGGGCTTGAGTAATGCTCCCAGTCTATGTTTGGGTAGTTGAAGTCACCCAATATAATGGTGTTCAGAGAGATCTTAGTGTTCTCCAATGTTTTCAGGAAAGCCGAGTGGGATTCCTGACTTTGAGAGGGTGGTCTGTAGGATGCTATAAACTGAAAAGCAGTCTTGCCCACTGTCAGTTGCACATGGATGGTCTCCGATACTTCGTGCACTGCCACTAACCTGGAGGTGTGCATATCCATGATAAATATGGAAACTCCCCCTCATTTTGTGGTTTGGTCCAGGTTATGGGGCCGAAAAGCATGATATGAGGTATAACCTGGTAGTGCTGGGGTGCTCTCTGGAGCCTTGAACCAGGTTTCTGTCACTGCACAGATATTGTGGCTAACTAAAGTGTGTTTTTACATTACAAACACTCTTACAGCAATTATAATGGGAGCAGAAAGGTAGCCTGGTCTGTCTGAGTTGGAAAACAGACAGGGAGGCTAAAAGTGAGAATCAAGTGTTATAGTTAGTTATTTGATTTGTTGTTGATAACTTTTCACTTTTGACTATCTAAGGTTTTTACATTAAGAAGGCTGGTCCTGCAATTCTAGTGTTAGTAGTAAGGTAGCCTAGTCTGTCCAAGTTAGGAAACATATAAGGGAGCTTAAAATGACAATTATTTATGGTAGTTAGTTGGTACCTTTTCACTTCTGGCAAAGCAAAATGTGTGTTTACATTAAGAATATGGATGCTGCTATTCTGGTGAAAGTAGTAAGGTAGCCTGGTCTGTCCAAGTTGGGAGAAACACTTTGATGCTTAAAGGGAGTTGTTTCACTAACCAGAGGGCATTTTAGGACAGCTACTTTTGCTGTGCTTTTATTTCAGAACCATCCATCTTGTGGCACATGCTGTTTACCTGGTCTCTCTGTGAGTTTTCAGGTACTGTAACAGAGCTCAAATTGTAGTGAGTCAGACATGGCTTTGTAAGTCAAGCAGAGATTGCCTCTTAGTAGACGATATGAGACAGAGAATAGCTGGAGTTTTTTGTGTCTGTCCATGTACAACATGTGTTTAAGGCCTAGGATCCTCTTCGTGAGGTACTTTTGTGGCCTTTCCAGCTGTTGCATTTGTCTAGTGAGGTACATGCCAAATGGGGAATTATACTTGATGAATGGCCTAATGAAGGAAGATTTCTAATATTTTTGACTTTATATTTCTTATTTTTTTGTACAAAAGTGCTTATGACTAATATGTCCTATATGTAACTTGTACTACATGTTTAATTATTATTTGTAACTTGTGTGGAACTTTTCTCCCCGGGTCTCCACTGTAAATGGACCTGTCTCCAGTTGGACTATCCCCGGTAAACAAACGTAAAATAAAATAAAATAAAAATAAAATAGAGAGAGATGATGACCTCTTTCTTCCTGAATGCAAAACCCTTAGCAATAAGATGTGCCACATAGAAGGACTTTCTGACCACAGTGGCAATGTGGTGGTCAAATGAGAGGTTGATGTCAACCTGTGTCCCCAGATCTCTTATAACACCTGCAGTTTTCAGTGGCCTCCCATCAATGTGGTAATTAGTGGGAACTGAGTTTCTTCCAAAGGGGATGACACTTTTTTGGCATTAAACTTAAGTCCATGGTTTCAACACCAGTCATTGGTCTCAGTGAGGCCTTTCTGTAGGATGTCTACATCACTTAGTTCATAGGTTCATAGGTGTGTACTAGGCTAATGGCCCTGAGACTTTTACAAGCCTAGCCATAGGATTATCCTGGCATAGTGCCACCCGACCTTAGTTCTCAGTGCCTCTGTCAAGTAGAGCCACTGGAGTTATCCCCAAGGTGAATTTTCTGTTTCCCATCCACTCATCAAGATTTCTCTTGAAGAGGGTCAGCAAGGTGCTCTGCTTGACATGTATGGTAAGTCTGGTCCATAGCATGGACACTCTCTGGGTTATGAACCTGTCCCTCCAGCATGTTCTGTTAATTGTGGTAATGAGGTTGAGGTCTCTGGAGTGTGTGGTGCAGAGGGATTGGGATTTCTTTAGATGTAGCATTTCTAACAGAGCTGGGTCAGACATGGCTTTGTAAGTCAACCAGAGATCGCCTCTAAGTAGGTGATATGAGACAGAGAATAGTTGGAGTTTTTTGAGTCTGTCCATATAGGACAAGTGTTTAAGGCCTAGGATCCTCTTTGTGAGGTAATTCTGTGGCCTCTTTAGTTGTAGCAGGTGTCTAGTGAGGAACACGCCAAATGGGGTATTGCACTTGATGATTGGCCTAATGAGGGAAGAGTAGAGGGAGACAATGACCTCTTTCTTCCTGGATGCAAAACCCTTAGTAATGAGATGTGCCACATAGAAGGACTGTCAGACCACAGTGGCAATGTGGTGATCAAAGAGAGGTTGCTATCAACCTGTGTTCCCAGATCTCTTATAACACCTTCTGTGTTTGGTGGACTACTATCAATGTGGTAATTCATGGGAACTGGGTTTTTCCCAAAGAGGATGACGACACATTTTTTGGCATTGAGCTTAAGGCCATGGTTGTGACACCAGTCATTGGTCACATTAAGGCCATTCTGCAGGATGTCAGCATCACTTGGGGAGTTAATAATAACTCCCAACTTGCAATCATCTGTGAACTTTGTCAGCCAGAGTCCCTTCATGTTGACCTGGACTTCAGAGAAGTAGATACCAAATAGGAGAGGACCCAGGACCGAACCCTGTGGGACTCCACTCGTGACCAATCGGCAGTCTGACTTGGAGTCAGCTACTTTAACACTGTGGGTAATATCTGTGAGCCAGTTTGCAACCCACCTAGTGATATAGGGGTTGATGCCAAGCTTAGTGAGTTTTTCTATGATTCCTGAGAGGGGAATGGTATCAAAAGTCTTGGCTAGATCAAGGTAGGCTGTACGAACCACCTTGTCGTCATCCACAGCTCTGATGACCGACTCAAAAAAGTCGACCAAGTTGAGCAGGCATGTTCTGCCCTTCACAAAACCAAACTGTGTGGGATCCAGTGTTTGGAGATTCCCTATATCAGTGTTTATTAGGTCCATGATGATGCATTCCATAGCTTTGCATATCAGACTCATCAGGCTAATGGGGCAATAGTTCCCAGGGTCTGTAGTCACTCCTCCTTTGTGGAGAGGGATTACTGTAGCAGTGCGCCATTCGGTAGGGACAAAGTCTGAGGTGAGGCTGTGATTGAACAGGCCACACAGGTGAGGTGCGAGTTACTACTCAGTCCAACTTGCCCTTGCTGTTACCCCATCACTCATGCTACAGAAGGTCAGGAATCTTTGTTACTCTTAATAATAATGAAGACAACAGACAATCAGCAGAAAATGCTGCCAGAAACAAAGGAAACTCAGCAAACAAAACTACCAGGCCTGGACAACAGCAGGCCTCTATCACGATTATGCCACCTGAGCAGAACACAGAAACCTCATGATAAATGCATAGAAAGAACACTCACAAAGAGAAAATACAAGTCTCAGTACGAAAAAAGCAGTTTACAGTTTAGTAATTAAATAAAAATGCAATTAGTAATGCACACTATTACAGCTACTAGATGTAGCCACTAAATGAAAATTTTAAACAGATAAAGGAGCAAGGAGACTCTAGAGAATGTTTTTAATTGCAAGCAAATCAGTTTACCTGACTAGAACACAGAAACCTCAAAAAATCAAAAATGCACAGGAAAGCACAGATAGAGCACTCACAACCATAAAATACAACTCTCAGTATGAAAAAGCAGTTTACAGTTAGGTAATTCAGTAAACATACAATTAGAGTAATGAAACAGTATCTAGCGATGAAAAATACAGTTAAAACAGTATAAAACAGTACAAAAATGCAGTGAAACTGTAAAAAAAGATTTACAACAGTACAAAATGTAGTAGATTAACTGTATGACACAATTACAAGCATTATAGGAGTTCATTTCAATGAAATAAGTGTAAGAAATAACTTTACTGCTTTTGGAATGTTAAGGAATTTCTGCTTAGTCTCAGTAATGAATCACCATCCACAGTCTGGTAAATCCAAGCACATCCTTTTTTCGACACAGGGTTGATATATCAGAAAGGATGGAAGAATCAAGAAGATCGAATTACTACTCAGTCCTACTAGCCCTTGCTATTACTCAATCACTCATGCTACAGAAGGTCAGGAACCCTGTTACTTTCAATAATAATGAATACAACAGACTATCAGCAGAAAATGGCTGCCAGAAACACAGGAAACTCAACAAGCAAAACTACCAGGCCTAGACAAAAGCAGGCCTCTATCAAGATTATGCCACCTGAGCAGAACACAGAAACCTCATGATACATGCATAAAAAGAGCACACACAAAGAGAAAATAGAAGTCACAGTATGAAAAAGCAGATTACAGTTTAGTAATTAAAGGAAAATGCAGTTAGTAATGTACACTATTACAGCTACTAGCTGTAGCCACTAAATGAAATTTTTAAACAGATAATGGAGCAAAGAGACTCTAAAGAATGATTTTAACTGCAAACAAATCAGTTTACCTGACTAGAACACAGAAACATCAAAAAAATCAAAAATGCACAGAAAAGCATGGATAGAGCACTCACAACCAGAAAATATAACTCTCGGTATGAAAAAGCAGTTTACAGTTAATTAATTCAGTAAACATGCAATTAGAGTAATGAAACAGTATCTAGCAATGAAAAATACAGTTAAAATAGTGTAAAACAGTACATAAATGCAGAGAAACAGTAAAAAAGCTTTATTACAGTGCAAAATGTAATAGATTCACTGTATAGCACAATTATAAGCATTACAGAAGTCCAATTCAATGAAATAAGTGTAAGAAATAACTTATCCTGCTCTTGGAATGTTAAGGAATTTCTGCTTAGTCTCAGTAATGAATCACCTTCCACAGCCTGGTAAATACAAGCATAGGTTTTTGTAGACACAGGGTTTATATACCAGAAAGAATGGAAGAATCAAGAAGATCGAATTACTACTCAGTCCTACTAGCCCTTGCTATTACCCAATCACTCGTGCTACAGAAGGTCAGGAAACCCTGTTACTCTCAATAATAATGAAGACAGCAGACTATCAGCAGTAAATGGCTGCCAGAAACAAAGGAAACTCAACGAACAAAAAACTGCCAGGCCTGTACAACAGCAGGCTTCTGCCAAGATTATGCCACGTGAGCAGAACACAGAAACCTCACAATAAATGCGTAGAAAGAATACTCACAAAGAGAAAATACAAGTCTCAGCATGAAAAAGAAGTTTACAGTTTAGTAATTAAATAAAAATGCAATTAGTAATGCACATTATTACAGCTACTAGGTATAGCCACTAAATGAAAGTTTTAAACAGATAAAGGAGCAAGGAGACTCTAGAGAATGCTTTTTACTGCAAACACATCAGTTATATGATACCTGACTATAACACAGAAACTTCAAAAAATAAAAAATGCACAGAAAAGCTCAGATAGAGCACTCACAGCCAGAAAATATAACTCTCAGTATGAAAAAGCAGTTTACAGTTAAGTAATTCAGTAAGCATGCAATAAGAGTAATGAAACAGTATCCAGCAATGAAAAATACAGTAGTACATAAATGCAGTGAAACAGTAAAAAAGCTTTATAACAGTGCAAAATGTAGTAGATAAACTTTTCTTCTTCTTCCGGCTACTCCAGTTAGGGGTCACCACAGTGGATTAACTGTTTCCATTTTTTCCTGTCCTCTGAATTTTGTTCTGTCACACCAACCACCTGCATGTCCTCTCTCACCACATCCATAAACCTTATCTTAGGCCTTCCTCTTTTCCTGTTACCTGGCAGCTTCATCCTTAGCATCTTTTTCCCAATATACTCTGCATCCCTCCTCAGCACATATCCAGACCAACATAATCTTGCCTCTCTGGCTTTGTCTCTAAACCTTCCAACCTGGGCTTACCCTCTAATATACTTATTCCTAATCCTGTCCATCTTCATCACACCCAGTGCAAATCTTAACATCTTCAACTCTGCCACGTCAAGCTCTGACTCCTGCCTTTTTTGTCAATGCCACTGTCTCCAACCCATATAACATAGCTGGTCTCACTACCCTTTTGTAGACCTTCCTTTTCACTCTTACTGGTACTCGTCTGTCAAAAATCACTCCTGACACTCTTCTCCACCCACTCCATCCTGCCTGTACTCTCTTCTTTATCTTTCTTACACTCATCATTACTCTGAACTGTCGATTCCAGGTATTTAAACTCATCCACCTTCACCACCTCTACTCCCTGCATCCTCACCATTCCTCTGTCCTCCCTCTCATTCACACACATATATTCTGTCTTAGTCCTGCTGACCTTCATTCCACTTCTCTCTAGAGCATATCTCCACCTCTCTAGGGTCTCCTCCACCTGTTCCATACTCTCACTACAGATCACAATGTCATATGCAAACATTGTAGTCCACGGGAACTCCTGTCTGATCTCGTCTGTCAACCTGTCCATCACCATTGCAAATAAGAAAGGGCTCAGAGCTGATCCTTGATGTAATCCCACCTCCACCTTAAACGCATCCGTCACTCCATCCACAGACCTCACCGCTATCACACTACCCTTGTACATATCCTGTACCACTCTTACATACTTCTCTGACACTCCCGACATCCTCATATAATACCACAACTCCTCTCTAGGCACCCTGTCATATGCTTTCTCTAAATCCACAAAGACACAATGCAACTCCTTCTGACCTTCTCTGTACTTTTGCTTCAACACTCTCAGAGCAAACATCACATCTGTAGTTCTCTTTCCTGGCATGAAACAATACTGCTGATCACTAATCATCACCTCCCTTCTTAACCTAGCTTCCACTACTCTTTCCCATAATTTCATGCTGTGACTGATCAATTTAATCCCTCTGTAGTTACTACAGCTCTGCACATCACCCTTATTCTTAAAAAATCAGTACTAAAACACTTTTTCTCCATTTCTCAGGCATCCTCTCACTTTCCAAGATTTCATTAAACAATTTAGTTAAAAATTCCACTGCCATTTCACCTAAACACCTCCATGCTTCCACAGGTATGTCATCTGGACCAACAGCTTCCATTCTTTATCCTCTTCATAGCTATTCTTACTTCCTCCTCGCTAATCCACTGCATTTCATGATTCACTGTCCTACGCATCATCCAGCAAGATTAACTGCATAGCACAATTATAAGTGTTACAGAAGTGCAATTCAATGAAATAAGTGTAAGAAACAATTTATCCTGCTCTTGGAATGTTAAGGAATTTCGGTTTAGTCTCAGTAATGAATCACCATCCACAGCCTGGTTAATAATGGCTCCCAGCTTCCGGTCATCTGTGAACTTGGTCAGCTAGAGTCCCTCTGTATTGGCCTGGACTTCTGAGAAGTTGATGCCAAACAGGAGAGGACCCAGGACTTATCCCTGTGGGACTCCACTTGTAACGGGTCTGCAGTCTGACTTGGAGTCCGCTACTTTCACACTGTGGGTTCTATCTGTGAGCCAATTTGCAACCCTGCTAGTGATATAGGCGTTGATGCTTAGTTTGATGAGTTTATCAATAATTCCTAAGTGGGGAATGGCATCATCCACAGTTTTGGTGACTGACTCAAAGAAGTCAGACAGGTTGAGCAGGCATGATCTACCTTTCACAAAACCAAATTGCGTGGGATCTATAGATTGGATTCCCTATATCCTTGTTAATTAGGTCCATGATGATGTTCACCATTGCCTTACATATCAGACTCATCAGGCTAATGGGGCGATAATTCCCAGGGTCTGTAGTCACTACCCCTTTATGGAGAGGGATGACTGTAGCAGGGCACCATTCTGTAGTGACAAAGCCTGAGATGAGGCTGTGAGTGAACAGGGCACACAGATCTGGTTCTAGTTCACTTTGTAGTTCATGTAGAACACAGCCAGGGATATTATTGGGTCCCATGGAAGCTGTGTTCTTGGCCTTGGACAATGCAACTTTAACCTGTGCTGCAATAATGCTGGGTGCCTGGCATTCCTCCAGTATTGTGATTGGTCCTTTGGGGGGGGGGTAAAGTTGGCACTGAATCTGTTAGCCATTATGTTGGCAATATATGTTAGCTCAGTATAGGAGGTACCATTGTGCAGTAACTCAGAGCAAACCTGGGTATTGCCGTGGAGATTCTTGATATAACTATAGAATGCTTTGTGTTTGTTTTTAGTGTCTGCTGCCATTCTGCCTTCATAGTTGGCTTTTTTTGATGAGGGATCTCAACTTTTTATTGAGGCTAATAAGGGAGTTTTTCCAGTGTTGGGACTTCACCTTTTTCTGCAACAGTTTCTTCCTTCTGTTGTAGAGTTTATTAATGGACTGGCTTCCTTTTTTGGAGGAGAGCATCTTGGTTCTTTTGGGTATGGCTAGTTCCATGCATTTATGTATGTGTTTGTAGAGTGCATTGGTGTATGATTTGGCAGTCATGCATCTATTTTCCATTGACAAGGGTGCCATGAAATTAGCCAACTCTGTTTTAGAAGCCCAAAGTCAGCTTTGGAGAAGTTTTTCATGGTGGTGAGATGTGGATTTCCATGGTGATTAGTTTGTGGTCGGATCTAACCAGGGAGGAATTGACTATTGGTGAAGAGCAATGGTTGCCCATGTTAGTAATAACCAGGTCAATGATGTTGCTTCCTCTAGTGGAGGTAAGAATGAGCTGGTCCAGGGCATTGAAAATGATGAATTCCAGGAAGCGTTGGGCCAGTGTATTGGTGCATGAGTAGTTTTCCCAGTTGTTGGAGGGATAGTTGAAGTCACCTAGTATGAGAGTGGTGGGTTGGACCCTCATAGTTTACAGGTTGTGTAGGAATGTGGAGTACGAGTCGTGGGACATGGTTGGGGACCCATAGCAGGCTACGACCTGAATCACCATCTTTCCCAATGTTAGTTCTACCTGAATTATCTCAGATGCATTATGCTGGGCTACTAGACCGGAGGTGTGCATATCTTTATGAATATGGAGACACCACCACCTTTGGAGCTTTGGTTCATATTCTGAAGCCGAATGGTGTGGAATGAGTTATAGCCTGGTAGTGCAGGGGTGCTTTCTGCTGCTTTAAACCAGGTCTCCATTACAGCACAAATGTCGATGTTTTCCATTTTGAGGAGTGCTTCAAACAAGTGCATCTTGAGATTTAGCCTTCTAGCATTGAGCAGCATGACCCTCAGATTGCATTTAGTCATAGCTGTTATGGTAGTAATTTTGTCGTTTGAACATTGCCTAAAAAGGCACTATAGGGTGGCAAGAGCCTTAGCCAGTATCGGAAAACCAAATGGTGACAAATGCAGGCCATCTCTGGCAAAGCATTGAGGTCTGTCAATCATGTCATCCCAAGCAGACAGATACTGGATCCCCTTAGAATGACACCAGAAACCTAGCCAATTGTTGAAGTCAATCATTTTCTGCTTGTACTGCGGTATCATTCTGGGCAATGGTAGTATCCTGCTCAGGGCTAGTGTCATACCTGCCTGGGCCACATAATCCACAATCTCCTCCATTTCTCTTTTCATGTAGTCCAGAGAGGTGTATTTCAGGTCAATCACACCCACATGGACAGTGACAGAGTCATACTTGTACTTGTTGAGTGACCTGAGTGCATGTGTTATGTCCAGTTATGGCTGTGGTTCAGACTATGGGTACTATGCACTAGGCACCTAGGTAAGGACAGGACATAAAGGGCATAAATACCATGCACATAAGAGTGGCATGGCAGATCATTGTAAGAGGGAAGAAGGTAGCACAGTATGCATACCACCACATATAATCAATTGGCAGGAAGGGGAGTAGGGAGCCCATGGACATTGAAGCAGAGTATAGATGATGGGTTTGCATAGCCCTTCATAAATGTTTTGATTTTCTGATAAATCATTGAGGATTGCAGTCAGTCAATAACGCCAGTAAACCAAAAAAAAAATGGCATGTGACCAGCTCTTCTTTTAAGTGAAATTTTACAGTTCTAATGAAGTCCAGTAATTAATAAAGGACAAAACCATTTAACCAGCTCAAAGTGATTTATACATTCCTTTATTATTATATTCAAGTATTTTTGGTGATTCATTTTTTACGAGTTTTATCTATGATAGCTATTATATAAGTATTTCAGTAGTGCTTTGGTTAGATGGAATTTCTTCACATTGGGGAATACTACGTGAACATATAGGATTTCATTGTAATAGTGCCAGTCATTAGAGTTCATACTTCTTGTTCAAAACTACAGGTTGATGCAAAAAACGGTCACATAATTAACATTTTAATTGAAACAATATTTAAACATTGTCCCTGATTTGGGGCTCTAACCTTTTATTATTTTTGGCTTTGTTCAGAATCCTAAAGTAAAGCTGTTGAACTGTACGGTACACTAACTAATTTCTAAAGGATGGCTGAGTTGTGCTTCATAATATGCATTTGTGTGCTTAAAAGTTTATCAATATTATAATATCAACATTAAATGCCCAGTTATAACATTTTAGTGCATGTACTTTATGGCTCACACCTGTTCCAAAAAAAACTTCTTCCTTAAGTTAATCACAATCAATGTAATCAGCTACCTCCATGCCCATATAGGTTTTCAGTGCCTTGTCTGTCATTATGGGAGACAGTATTTCTGCCTACTCTGCTCAGTCTCAGTTCTCTGTGGTGACATAGTGCTCAAAAACACCAAGAAGAATTCTGGGTCATATTTACATGCTGGTTTCTTCATAACAAGCACTGACTTGGGGTTGGTAGTTACACAGCTAACCGTTGTTGTAGTAATGCTAGATTTTTCAGTCGCCATTCCCCACTTGTAACTCCACAAGTCTTTGTATAATTGCTCTGTGGTTGCAGTCATCAGGAAACCAAACCATGAACATAGCAGTTTCAACCCACAGGCAATTAGAACCCCAGAATATGGCTTGCAGTTGGCAATAGATGCTCTGCAAGGATTTGAGAACATGGCAAGTTTCCAGCCAGCTGCACACGGTATTCACCAACATAAGACTAAGATAGCATTAGGACACAAATGTGCAAAATAAATAAATACATAAATAACCACTTAGGATTGACACTTCATTGGGAACCACAACATCCAAATTGAATGAAAAACTATACACATTAGTTTGTCTTTATGTAACAACATCGATTGCCTTTTCAGTCTCTCACAGCCTTCCGATCAGCAAGATTTATTAAAAAATCCATGGAGTCAGGCCTCAAGAAAGCATTCATTTCATCTTTGCACTGAAGTGACTTCACCAGATATAGCTCCACAACTTGTCCCAACAGGCCTGGTAGTTCCATGTCTCCAAAGTCTTCCACTTTGCTTCTCCTCAGAGGAGGAATCAACTTCCTGACTCCAGCCCTCCAAGCGACTTCCTCTCATGCAGCCTTGTTTGGCAGTCAGTGCTATGTTAACTAGTTATTAAAATGTATTGCTTACTTATGTGCAAGGATGTTTCCTTTATACACTATACATTTTAAAGATACACTACTCATTTCCAGTTCGTAGCCAGGGGCTGTTGAGATTTATCTGACATTATGGCTTGTGCCTTATAACATCTCTGTGTGTGAGGTAATATTTGTACAATACAGACTCCCTTCATGCCTTATTGCCTAAATGTATGCATGATTGGTGCAAATGTAAACTTAAGGGGTAGAAGAAATAACACATAGCAAATAATCTAAATTGTATGAAAAATAAAGTATAGGAGAATAATTAAACTATTTATATATAATATTTCCCATAAATAACCAGGAACAGAGTAGCTTAAACAAGAAAATGACTGTAAACCTTAACAAATTAAAGCTAAATAGTTACAGATTGACATCACAACATTTAAATTAATTAGTAAGAACAAATGATATATTCATAGATAGGCATGCAATCAAGAAAACTATTAAAAGCCTAGACAAAATTTTCCTAATTACCCCAAATGACTAGCTGGTTAAGGGTCTTGCTCAAGGTCATATAGTAGGGAAAACAGGGCTGAGGGAATCAAACTCTGTACCACAAGAAGCAGCTCATAGACTTAATTCCCTTTACTGGCAGTCAGACTGAACCATAAGTATACAGAAGGCTGAGATGTTTTGTGACATACAAATAATGCATAATGAAGGATTATTAACTTATCTGCTAATTTATACAGTAGGTCATTAAACAATTTATATGAGCATGAAACAAATAATGTTCTCAAAAATAACATGAATACATACTTGAATGTCATCTTAATCATTTAACTAAGAGCACTAAATGTTGACATTTAAAGAATGAAAAAAAAGGAAGTAGAAAATAAAGTTTATGTATTAGATAAAAAAAAGTGTAGAACCACACACACCCAAACTAAAGAAATCAAGTTCTGCTATAACAACAAACTGGATCGTCACACAGGAACATCGATTGAACTCTCAGTCTTTATTAATATACAATAGAACTTCTTCAGAATCTATTTAGAAAATGTTAACTCCGGTTTAAATCCCCAACATAAAATCACATGTCTATGTTAAAACAATAGAAATGCAAGGTTTTAAAACCAGCCAATAAAATTGCTAGTTTAAAAATCAGGAAGTGTTTTCTTTAATAACTCACATTATATGTGAATAACTAAAAAAAAAAAAAAAAAAAAAAAAAAAAGGTACTCACGTATTATAGCAACCAGATTTCTGGGGTTGTGAAATTCGCTTCCTGGAGTAGAAATGACTTCAGAAAACACTGTTTGGTGTTTTTTGAAGTCATTATTGCAGAAAAAAAAGTTTGCAGTACCTTCAGACTGCCAAACTTTTCAAGAAACAGTCTTCCAGTTTTACGTGCATTACACACATGCACGCTTGAATTGGATGCTCTCTTTCTGACAAACACAAAGTCTGTCATGCAGTATTACAAGCAGAGCTACTCACATGTGGGATTCTACATTTTTTTGAAAATAAGGACATGTATGTCACCTGGTATGTCAATGGAAAAGATGTGTAGTGTTCATACATGGATCATGTGTGTCTTCAAATATGAAAGCAACTTATTTATCGTACGCCAAGTCCCACAGTGCTTTCAAGCCAATAAACGCAGACACGCAACCACTCTTAGAGCCGAACTCAACGCTCAATGTTTTTACAGCATGCTACCTACAATCCTAAAAATTGTACTTGATAATTGCCAAAAGAAGCACTACCAATATCCCAGAATACTTTTGAACACTTTACCCTTCCATAATACATTTCTTTTTCACTTGCGTACTAAACGTCTATAAAGTAGATTGTATCACAAAATCTGGTTGCGGTAATACGTAAGTACCAAATATATATATATATATATATCTATATATATGGGTCTACTTCATATGATCAAAAGACCATTTGATCTAAACCCATTTGATAGAAAGTTAATTTTATTGAAAACCAGTATTCAAGGCAAATAACAAGGATTTGCCCCCCCCCCAATGTCATGCAACCATGGAATTGGTATATATATATATATATATATATATATATATATATATATATATATATATATATAGTTGGGGAGTGGGGGTGAAGCCCCCCCCCACCTATTTTCATTTAAAATCTGTACTTTTTGTTTTATTTCCTTCTTTTAAAGGAAACGGTGCCCCCCACACCCCCCACAACTATATATACCAACTCCAGTGTCGCACGACATTGAGGAGGGGGACAAATCCCAGTTTTATGCCTTGAATACTGTTTTTTGATCAAATTAACTTTTGATCAAATGGGTTTAGGTCAAATGGTCTTTTGATCATATGAAGTAGACCCATATATATATATATATATATATATATATATATATATATATATATATATATATATATATATACATATATATATATATATATATATATATATATATATATATATATATATATATATATATATATATATATATATATATATGGGTCTACTTCTTTTGACCTAACTCCCATTTGCCTGACACCCATTTGCCTGAGACCAAATGACTGAAATTTCATTTGCCTGACACTTCATTTGCCCGACACTTCATTTGACTGACAAGTATTATTAGCAAGAAAATGGAATATGCCCACTTCCCCACTGTAGTGTGACCCTGGAGTTAGAATATATAGTTAGGGGGGTATGGGGGCACAGCCTCATTAACGGGGGGTGTGGGGGATGAAGCCCCCCACTTACTTTTCTTTTACTAAGCAATATTACATCAAAAGTTAACAATATCATATGAAATGAAGTGGGGGGTTTCGCCCCCACACCCTCAATTGTGGGGGGCTGTGCCCCCCCACACCCCCCTAACTATATTTTCTAACTACAGGGTCGCACTACTGTGGGGAAGGGGGCATATTCCATTTTCTTGCTAATAATATTTGTCAGTCAAATGAAGTGTCGGGCAAATGAATTGTCAGGCAAATGACATTTCAGTCAAATGGGGTCAGGCAAATGAGTGTCAGACAAATGAAAGTTAGGTCAAAAGAAGTAGACCCATATATATATATATATATATATATATATATATATATATATATATATATATATATATATATATATAAAACACATAAATATGTGTTATGAGGTTAATGTTATCATCTTCATTCTAAAATAAAATGTTGATGAAATCATTTAAACCTGGATGTTCATCTGCTCTGCACCTTATTTGCCAGGTCGATGTAATACATTCCAACCAGGTCTTATAGCCCCCTATGAAAACACCTTGATTGATGGTATCAATGTCAAAAAATGAAAACTTTTTAAAATATGTACACTCAGAAGAATATTTGGCCAAAGTGTTATTCATGTCCTTTATTTTTAACGGCCAAAGAATATTCATAAATTCTTCTTCTAAGAACCCTAATCATTTCTCCAATATAAAAACAAGGACAGGAATCACAGGTATCAAGATATAGCACCCCTTCTGACCTACAATCAAATCTGTTTTAGACATAAAAATGATATCATGAGCATTTAAATTAACCTAACTTCAACTATTGATGAATCAGCATTGTTTGCAATGTCCACATTTAAAAGTTCCAGCTGTGCTAATATTGTATTTCTTATTCTCCTTCTCTCTCGATGACACTCTCTCTGAAGGATACTTTGAACATTGTATACCTTTTTATAGGTAAAACGTGGATATTGTCCCAACATTCTGGCCAAATCTACATTGTATATAGGTGGGTTTATTTACTATGGTGTGTTTTTGCTTAATTTTGGGCAAGTGTTTACTTACCCTGGGAAAAATTCACCATTCGGGAATTCATGGTCTTGGTATTTTCATCTCACAAAAATGAGTTTCAATTATATGGGATTTTGAGGTTCAGAAGTAGATAAGTAGATATACAGATAGATAGATAGATAGATAGATAGATAGATAGATAGATAGATAGATAGATAGATAGATAGATAGATAGATACAGATATAATACACACACACACACACACACACACACATATATATATATATATATATATATATATATATATATATATATATATATACATATATATATATATATATATATATATATATGGGTTCACAAGACAATCTCGGAATACTGAAATGTCGAATTTCAGTATTTCGAGACTGAATAGTCGAAAGTTCAGTTATGTGAAACTGCACTATTTCGAATGTGGAAATTTTGAATCCGCTGTTGTGGTGTCACTTTCATGACGTGGGTCGCAGTTTGCGGATTTAGCTGGAGATTCAAGTAAGTGGTGTTTATGTAAGGGTATTGGGTAGGGATTTTAGTGTGTGTGAGTGCATGTAGTGGTGGGTTTTGTGTGTTTGTGTGTTTAGTGTGATCTTGGAGTTAGTATATATAAGTGGAGGGTGGGGGTGCAGGGGGGCTTTCCCCCCTTCTTATAGGTAGGGTAGGTGTGTTTTTATGTCATGTTGTGTTTGTGTGTGTTGTTTTATTTGTTGTAGTGTAGTTAGGTAGGTGTATGGGTGTTTGTGTGGTAGTGTGTGTGTGTGTGTGTGTGTGTGTGTGTGTGTGTGTGTGTGTGTGTATGGTCATGATTTTGGCTTTCGCGGTTGTGGGTTTTTGGGAATGTGGAATTTTGACTATACAGTCTCGATAGATATAGAGAGAGAGAGAGAGAGAGAGAATTATGTATTTATTTATTTTTTCCTAAATGGATAACAGACTGGTTCAGGCAATCTTTTCAGTCATGACCCATGTCACAAGTCTAAAATATCACGCAGATTGTACTAAGGCATCATAAAGGCATACTACATTAATAAAATAATAAATCACACAGGCATATTACATATGTACTATACTACATCTTCTAACTACAAACCTAATAACAACATGATGTGATGTTATAACATCAAGAAAAGTAGTACATATGACACTTGTCAGTTTAGGGCACATTCTTACTACATGACTAATTTTATATCTTAATGATGATTTTAAAGTAGTGCAAAAAAGGCAAACCAAATACTATTGAACAGCATATATACATGCATGTATGTATATATTAAGAGGAGGTCACAATCACAGTTTAGATAGAATAAGGTAAGGAATAAGAAGGGCATATGGACTGGCATATATTCATACCATCAAGTGGCGAAGATAATGAGGTAACGGCACTCTCACTTGACACTTCCTCAGAGGGACTCTCTACATCACTGCAACTATTGGGAAGGCCTCCTACATACATTAATAGTAAGCAGAAAAGTTGTATGTAGAGTACATGGGGATATTAGTTTAATAAGATGAGTATTGCAAACATTATTATAATGTGTTTTTACATTTTTTTAATTTGTTGAATAAGCAATACCAAGCAACTCATCAAGACTGTGTAACAGTATTAAACAAATGAGAACAATATTCATGCTTAAATATATCAATGTCTGTGATTCAAGGTCACTTGTTCTGATGCAATAATGTCAGCCTCAGGCTGAATTATGTTATACCTCAAGCAGTACATCCTAGTACCTTTAATCTTCCATTATTGCCTACTTGCTGGTATATTTTGTTGAGGATCACAAAACGTTGCTATAATAGAAGTTAATTAGTCTTCTTCTCTTCTTCTCTTTCGGCTGTTCCTATTAGGTGTCACCACAGCGGATCATCTGTTTCCATTTCTTTGTGTCCTCTGCATCTTGCTCTGTCACACCAACCACCTCTGTGTCCTCTTTCACCACATCCACATACCTTATCTTAGGCCTTCCTCTTTTCCTCTTACCTGGCAGCTCCATCCTTAGCATCCTTTTCCCAATATACCCAGCATCCCTCCTCAGCACATGTCCAAACCAATGCAATCTTGCCTCTCTGACTTCGTCTCCAAACCGTCCAACCTGAGCTGACCCTCTAATATACTAATTCCTAATCCTGTCCATCCTTGTCACACCCAGTGCAAATTAGTATAAATGGAAAATTTTAATTGATTTTTTTAACAATCCTAATCTTCTTCTCCAGAATTCCAGTCACTTGATTATGTTAACTGACTTTTTGACCAGGCACTTCTTTTCTTATTTCACATTTTTTATTAGCATACTGATTCATAAATACATATAAAATTACATGCAATTAAATACATGCTAATTTTTTGATTGATACAAAATGCTTTTTAATGTCTATTAATAGCATGCTGGAAGAAAATGTAATAGTTTCTTCTTTTTCTAGCATAGTGATACAATATAAACTTAATGTTTGCTTTAATACATTTTTAGCATGCAGGACTGTTAATGAGAAATATGCATATATTTGTAAATTATAATAAAGCTTTGATTTACTTTTCATGATTTTATACAAAATTAAATTTAAACTTCTTTTATTTCCAAATACATTTGCAGCAATGATCTTGCCACCAACTACGATAGAGATATTTTTCCATGTGGTTTTAATTTTATTCATTTTTCATGTGGTTTTACTTGAACATATTTTGTAAAACACTCACTCAGACGTCTACTTTTTATTGCTATTTTATTTGCTAGCATGTCTTTACTACTGCTTTACTTAATTTACCATCAAAGATTTATTTAGAAAATGCTTTTTAAACTGTATCGGTCTTAAATGTCATGCTTTTGTTACGTACAATTAATTAGTATTTAGCATTTTTAAGACTTAATCCGAGTCTGTGTGGAAACCAACTTTCACTTAAACCTATGCAGTAAATAATAAGAAAATAAAATGAAAATGACTTGTGGGTTGGAGCCATTTTAAATCTGGATAATAAAAAAATTTACATAGCAGATGATATTATAGGAGAAAGCAGAATTATATTTGCAGTGATTTCACTGAAAGAAAGAAACCTTTTCTAATAATTCATCCAGTGAAATAGAGGGGAAAGCTGCCATTTATAATTAAAGGTCTGCACCTTTGAAACAAAGTATATCTAAAGAAGAATAAAAATGTCAACACAAGTGACAAGAATGTGTCTGTTCTCCATAGTAAAAGAAGAGTACCAGTGACAAAACGCAATTCTCACTGAGAGACATGATATTTAAAATCTATATAAATATGTATTTAACGCATTTAAGAAAATGGATCTAGGTCTACAAGAATTTCAGATGTAATACCATGGTCAAGTATGGGCCAGTGTGAGAAAGAAAAGACTGCAAACTTTTAATGTAAACTTCTGTGTGAATTCCAGATGGCTCCATTTATAAGTTGCATAATAGCATCAATCTATAAATGTACATTCCATGGACTTACTTGATTAATCTTTGTTTCAAATGAAAACATTTATATGGAATAGCTAACACCTTGTTTCCACTGAAGTTAGTGACTCGAAATACAAATGATGTGAATTTCTCACAAAAAAAAAAAAAAAAAGATGTAGCTAAGTTTTTTGAAATCTTCTAGCAATGAATTGATAATGGTTTGATTGGTGCCCTTAGCCATGGATGTTTAAAAGTGCCAACATAAAGAACAGAAATTGCTGCAACAAACCCTCATTTTGTCTACTGAGAAATATGTTGCTGTTTGTATCTTGATTGATGTTAATGCCCTGATCAACAGGCAGTTATCCTAGCCACTCCTAGCCAAGGCAAATGTCATAGTAATTTGTATACTGTCCAAGTTGAAAGCCTAGGAAAAGTAATTGGAATAAGGAACTTTAATGGCAATTGTAGTAGAGAATAACAATTAATTGCATTTGACTGGATCATGTGTACAGACTTCTGCATATTTGAACAATTAAACTAATAACCAAATCAGTATGGTTTCAGCTATATGGGTGGAAGGTACTGCACTGTCTTTATATAAACATAATTTCTCTCTCTCTCTCTCTATATATATATATATATATATATATATATATATATATATATATATATATATATAGATAGGTATGTAAAGACTGATCTCTCTCTCTCTCTCTCTCTCTCTCTCTATATATATATATATATATATATATATAGAGAGAGAGAGAGAGCCATAGATGCAGATGCAGATATATAATAAAAGAGATACACACATATATAGATGTATATTACAATGAAAATAAATGATAGTGCCTTTTATTTTCAACTACTGCATGGAAAGATTGGATACATCCGTTCCTTAATACGGGGATATGAGGTATGCTGACATTTTACAATTTGCATATAACTACAGGCTATATTGTAAATAAAGGAATGTAATGCTAGAACTGCAAACTATGATACTTACTTTATTTTAGATTATTGGCTCCCAGAGGCTACAGTAATGTATTAACCCCTTCTGATATGCTACAAAGGTATGTTGTCAAACTACCGTGTGACTAGAAATGAAATAGAAATCAGCTGTTTATTCTCTTTTGCTAAATGCACTTTATACATTCAACATGAAATCAGAAGTTTGTTTAACTTATAATCTACTGTTGATGGAAAAGAACTTAAACCTTAAATACAACATTTGAAAATCGATCTTTTAATACTTGTAACCTGCAGTAATCATATCACAAAATCCAGTCAGCCAGTTAAAAAGTAAAAGTTGATGATGGCATTCATATAGCAATAACCCACGCCTGGGTGTGGGTAATGCGGGATTTACCCACGGTTGGCGTGGTTTGGTCCTGAGGGCTTCGCCCTCGGGACAAAATAAAGACAACCGTGGGTAAATCCCACATTACCCACACCCAGGCGTGGGTTATTGCTATTATACTATGACATTATTTAAGAAAAGAAATAATTACTTTTCTTAAATAATGGCATTGTATAATGCCTCTTTGCTGCCCTTCCGCAGCTGTCTGGTATTCGCGGCAGTTCTGATGTACTGTGCATGCCTGTGCAGTACATCAGAGATGTGGCCAAAAGCAATGGAGAAAGCAAGATCTCCATTGCTTTTTACTGTTTCGCTATGTTAAATAGGTTTAACATAGCGAGACAGCTTTAAAATAAGCAACAGAGATGTCCATTGCTTATTTTAAAGCTGTCTCACTATGTTAAACCCATTTAACATAGCGAAACAGTAAAAAGCAACGGAGATCTTGCTTTCTCCGTTGCTTTTGTTTTTAAAACCTGTCTCGCTATGTTAAATGGGTTTAACATAGCGAGACAGCTTTAAAATAAGCAACGGAGATCTCCGTTGCTTTTTACACACTGTGTCGCTATGTTAAAAACGTTTAACAAAGCGAGACAGCTTTAAGAAAAGCAACGGAGATTTCCATTCCTTTTTTTAAACCTCTTTTTTAAACCTCTTTTTTAAATCTCTGAAATTGATGCAAACATTTTTATCAACCCTGTTGTCACTTTTGTCACCAAATACCAACTGAGCAAATGGATACATATGTTTGAAAATAACCGGTACTTCCTGATGGAGCAGGATTCACACAATCTTAAAAAGGGAATTCGGCACTAGCTTTCTGTGGGCTACCATCTAGTACTAAAACATATAGTAACATTTAGGAAGATAACTCATACATAACATTTGCCTTTTCTTCTTCAGGCCATGAAAAAGCAAAAGTGTAAATGTGCACAGTAACTCAGCAAAAATGTTATGGTTCAAAAAAACTATACTTGTAGCTTACCTTTGCTTGCAGGCATTTCTACTGTACATAATTTTAGCCTTACTTAATGCTTAGATCCAACAGTTTGTGTAGACTTGGTGACTGTTTGCAGTTATCTGTTATTTCATTTTAGATTATAGCTGGGCATTTTAACTTTCCTTAGGTACAAGAAACCCAACAAGTAAGTATGAGATTTTGTAAAACTAAGCCATAGTCACAACCCACAGCAAGAAAGTGAGCAAAATACAGCGTCGAGACAGCCATATGTTGAAATTTCTATACTACTTACATGGCACATTTACAACAAAACAATACTTGACTTAACATGACACTTATTTATGACAAAACATTAACTGAAAAATTTGGAATATCTAGCACACTGAACAGATGTCCCAAATATGCAGGCAGACCTCTTTCCATAAAAAGCACTAGTTGTAATATCGTGATTCACATTATAATTCATAATAATCGTTATACGAGATTAACAGAAAGATACAACTCTACAATATTATTTAACAAACACTGAAAGAAGTGACAAATCTAATCAGAATTAAATTTAAAACAATCCAAAGATATTAGTGGGTGCTGGACCTAAGCAGATGCAACTTTTACAGTAGCAATACATGAAAAAGAATGAACTTCCTGTCATCAAGCATTTATCAGAAGACAATGACAGTAATGCAGATAGCTAGGAGATAGGTGCAGCCTTCTCTGTTAGGTTTCATTATGCTTAAAAAAACAAGTAATCTCCTTGGTATCCCCGAAGTCTCAAAACAACCCACTAAAGTGTAGTGGGTCTAAAAACAAAACAGTGTAAGAAACTTCTCTGTGTGGAAGATTTTCAGTCCATATATTTCTAGTTAATCACTGTATATTAATCAGATCAGACAATAGTAGTAGAAGTAGCGAACGTAAACTCGTCAAGTCAAAAAGTAATAATAGAAAATATATAATTCTACAGCATTACTAAGTATTCGAAAGTAAACCAAGCAAGGCAGGCCATCTGTTTCCAGTCGAAAATCCTTTATTAAGTACACAGACAAGCGATCCAAGTAAAACAAAAATAGAGTAATGATTTCCTTACAAGCTTTCTAAATATATATATCGAAGGATTTTCGACTGGAACAGATGGCCTGCCTTGCTTGGATTACTTTCGAATACTTAGTAATGCTGTAGAATTATATATTTTCTATTATTACCTTTTGACTTGATGAGTTTACGTTCGCTACTTCTACTACTATTGTCTGATCTGATTAATATACAGTGATTAACTAGAAATACATGGACTGACAATCTTCCACACAGAGAAGTTTCTTACACTGTTTTGTTTCATTATACTTACACGCAGATAGCTAGGAGATAAGTCCAGCCTTCTCTGTTAGGTTTCATTATACTTACATGCAGATAGCTAGGAGATAGGTCCAGCCTTCTCTGTTAGGTTTCATTATACTTACATGCGGATAGCTAGGAGATAGGTGCAGCCTTCTCTGTTAGGTTTCATTATACTTACATGCAGATAGCTAGGAGATACGTCCAGCCTTCTCTGCTAGGTTTCATTATACTTACATGCAGATAGCTAGGAGATAGGTCCAGCCTTCTCTGTTAGGTTTCATTATACTTACATGCAGATAGCTAGGAGATACATCCAGTCTTCTCTGTTAGGTTTCATTATACTTACATGTAGATAGCTAGGAGATAGGTGCAGCCTTCTCTGTTAGGTTTCATTATACTTACATGCAGATAGCTAGGAGATACGTCCAGCCTTCTCTGTTACGTTTCATTATACTTACATGCAGATAGCTAGGAGATACGTCCAGCCTTCTCTGTTAGGTTTCATTATACTTACATGCAGATAGCTAGGAGCTACGTCCAGCCTTCTCTGTTAGGTTTCATTATACTTACATGCAGATAGCTAGGAGATAGGTCCAGCCTTCTCTGTTAGTTTTCATTATACTTACATGCAGATAGCTAGGAGATACGTCCAGCCTTCTCTGTTAGGTTTCATTATACTTACATGCAGATAGCTAGGAGATACGTCCAGCCTTCTCTGTTAGGTTTCATTATACTTACATGCAGATAGCTAGGAGATAGGTCCAGCCTTCTCTGTTAGGTTTCATTATACTTACATGCAGATAGCTAGGAGATAGGTGCAGCCTTCTCTGTTAGGTTTCATTATACTTACATGCAGATAGCTAGGAGATAGGTGCAGCCTTCTCTGTTAGGTTTAATTATACTTACATGCAGATAGCTAGGAGATACGTCCAGCCTTCTCTGTTAGGTTTCATTATACTTACATGCAGATAGCTAGGAGATAGGTGCAGCCTTCTCTGTTAGGTTTCATTATACTTACATGCAGATAGCTAGGAGATACGTCCAGCCTTCTCTGTTAGGTTTCATTATACTTACATGCAGATAGCTAGGAGATAGGAGCAGCCTTCTCTGTTACGTTTCATTATACTTACATGCAGATAGCTAGGAGATAGGTGCAGCCTTCTCTGTTACGTTTCATTATACTTACATGCAGATAGCTAGGAGATAGGTCCAGCCTCCTCTATTAGGTTTCATTATACTTACATGCAAATAGCTAGGAGATAGGTCCAGCCTTCTCTGTTAGGTTTCATTATACTTACATGCAGATAGCTAGGAGATAGGTCCAGCCTTCTCTGTTAGGTTTCATTATACTTACATGCAGATAGCTAGGAGATACGTCCAGCCTTCTCTGTTACGTTTCATTATACTTACATGCAGATAGCTAGGAGATAGGTGCAGCCTTCTCTGTTAGGTTTTATTATACTTACATGCAGATAGCTAGGAGATACGTCCAGCCTTCTCTGTTACGTTTCATTATACTTACATGCAGATAGCTAGGAGATAGGTGCAGCCTTCTCTGTTAGATTTCATTATACTTACATGCAGATAGCTAGGAGATAGGTCCAGCCTTCTCTGTTAGGTTTCATTATGCTTACATGCAGATAGCTAGGAGATACGTCCAGCCTTCTCTGTTAGGTTTCATTATACTTACATGCAGATAGCTAGGAGATAGGTGCAGCCTTCTCTGTTAGGTTTCATTATACTTACATGCAGATAGCTAGGAGATAGGTCCAGCCTTCTCTGTTAGGTTTCATTATACTTACATGCAGATAGCTAGGAGATACGTCCAGCCTTCTCTGTCAGGTTTCATTATACTTACATGCAGATAGCTAGGAGATAGGTGCAGCCTTCTCTGTTAGGTTTCATTATACTTACATGCAGATAGTTAGGAGATAGGTCCAGCCTTCTCTGTTACATTTCATTATACTTACATGCAGATAGCTAGGAGATAGGTCCAGCCTTCTCTGTTAGGTTTCATTATACTTACATGCAGATAGCTAGGAGATACGTCCAGCCTTCTCTGTCAGGTTTCATTATACTTACATGCAGACAGTTAGGAGATAGGTCCAGCCTTCTCTGTTACATTTCATTATACTTACATGCAGATAGCTAGGAGATAGGTCCAGCCTTCTCTGTTAGGTTTCATTATACTTACATGCAGATAGCTAGGAGATAGGTCCATCCTTCTCTGTTAGGTTTCATTATACTTACATGCAGATAGCTAGGAGATACGTCCAGCCTTCTCTGTTAGGTTTCATTATACTTACATGCAGATAGCTAGGAGATAGGAGCAGCCTTCTCTGTTACGTTTCATTATACTTACATGCAGATAGCTAGGAGATAGGTGCAGCCTTGTCTGTTACGTTTCATTATACTTACATGCAGATAGTTAGGAGATAGGTGCAGCCTTCTCTGTTAGGTTTCATTATACTTACATCAGATAGCTAGGAGATACATCCAGCCTTCTCTGTTAGGTTTCATTATACTTACAACTTTTCATTATTAACCATCTGACTGTAAACCACTCACATTTTTTTTCCCATCCTTTGAGAGGAATGGGATGTATCTCAGAAGAATCAAGTACTCTCCACTCATCTAATCATTTACATATTCACCACTCACATCAAAACAAAAGTGAGACAGAGGTACTATAATATCCTGGATATAACTATTTATTTGTTACCATATCCCTGCTAGCCACCCTCAAATCCCCTTCCCCATCTGATGCCCCTTAATCCACCTAGCAAATACATCCATACAAAATTTCAATGAAATAAGATAACCTACCATGCCACAAATGTGAAGTGTATGCTTCCTTCAGTACTGATACCCAGACTCCTAATCATCATTTATGGTTCCCTACCATTAAGCTATTGAAGCAGTCAGGTAAGTGTCTACTGCCCAAACCAACTGCAACAAACTGCACAGAACTTAAATGCCCTATCTTCTAACATTTTTTACTACAGACACCATCAATATCTTCTTCAAAGTCATACTGCAAATGTCCCTTCCTTCCTTCCTTTCTTTGTTAATCATTTTAAGTACAACAGATTGAGTTGGATTTGTTTGTTTTTAGAGTTTATGACACACTTAAATCACATGCGGGTCATTGCACCTACATGGATGCAAGCACCTTTCTGTGTCCAGCAATAGTGTTCATGGCCATGGACAAGTGCTTGCATGCAGAAGCACACAATGTAAACAAAACAAATACAACTTACATGATTGTTGCCAAATATCAACTCTTCCACACTCCAAAATTAAGAAGACACCATTTGGCACAAAAAAAAAAAACAACTTTATTAGAAATCAGGAACAATGTTTAAAAAGTAAAAATGAACTAGTGTCTCAACATATGCCTCCAAGGTTCAAAAGTTTTAAACACAGTAAAGCACGTATTTAGTCCATCATTTAGAACATTACTAAATAGAACAATAGGACAATAGAATGTACTAGAATGCATATGCATTTAAATGAAAACACAAATCAAATATAATTTTGTTGAAATAAATAAGTTCATAGAATAACAATAACAATAAGCCAAATGAATACAAAAATACACACATCCTAAATTATATGAAATTAAGTTCCAAAATACTTCCAAAGCTGTTATATTAAATATTTCAAAAGTAATTTATTATTAAGGCCATTTGGTTGAAAGTATAAGTAAAGTATAAGTATAATAAGTGAAAATAAACCAAGCCCCCTTCTGTAATAACATATAAGAAGGATCTAAATATAAATCAGAAAATGTCAACACATACATTATAAAGAACTTCAACAAATCTGAATCACTATTATAATATTATAATACTATATTATAATATTTGAAAAAATGTGACAATACAGGGCTGGTAGGAGAATTATTTTTGACATCTTGGATGTGTTCACGTATCCTCATCCTAAGCTGATGTATGGTCCTAACAATGTAAAACTTATTACAGGGACAAAGTAACTGATAGATCACTGTTTTTCATAACAATTAAATACTCCTGGAACTTTGGACAGCTTCCCACTAATGACGGGTGTGGTTCCCTAATCCATGTATACACATAGTACATTTCTTACACTGGGGGTCCAAAATATCACTACCCATATGTGTCTACAACTCTACTTGCTATGCTAGGCACATTTCTGTATGAAATATTCAGTTTCAAATTCTTATATATCACATCCAGTATAATAACATACCAATGTTTCCTCAAGGCACGTAGTACACCTTCAGCAAACAGAGCATAACGAGTCAGAAAATATATATCCTCCCATTCCCCTTTATAATTCCTAAACACCTTTTCACCACATTTATATTTCTGAGCAAAATGGTTATCACCATCTACAATCTTCTGCCATGTGGTAAAGAGAAGATTGTAATTATAACCTTTAGATAATAATCCATCAACTATATCCACAACTACTGTCTATAAATTAATCTCATCTGAACATAAAGATCTAGCCTAGCAGAATTCACCATGGGGAGAGATCTTATCAAGTGGCCAAGGTGTGCACTAGATGCATATAAAAAAAATAATCAATAGAAGTTTCTTTTCTATATAACATCAAATGTACTGTATCATTAACAATATACAACTCATCACCCAAATAAGAATGGCATTATCATGCATGTTATAAGTAAAAGATAAACCAAAGGTATTCTTCTATATATCCTGCATAAAACCAACAAAATGTTCCTGTGAGCCCTGAGCCATAAAATATAAATCATCAATGTAACATTTATAAAACACCACATTGTTGAAAAAGCAAGAATCACTACAGAAAAAAATGTCCTTTTTTCTGACTAAAAGCACTGGTATATGACAGAGTGTCAATGCTTTTAGTACGAGGGATCAGCATCTCTATGTGTACAAAACCTAAGTGCATGACCACAGTGACAGTGGCATGCACAGTCACAATAACACTGACACAACATACTCTGTGCAATAATGGATGGATTTTAAATAACCACCCAAGATCTCAAGATAAACATCATTGCCTGAATCACAAGCACTACATGACCATGTTGAGGTACAACTGAGACCCTGCACAGTTAAATGGATGACATCACCACTGTTTATAAGCTGGACATTTATGCTAAAAAGTGATCAAAGTGCACAGTAACATTTTACAACTTGACATAATATAGGTCTTTGTTGAATAGTATACACAGTATGAGGGTGAAGGACACACCCACAGCTGGGCTGCAGCATCTTACTTATGTAGTAACACAATGTACAAAGCACACTATCAAAGTCACACAACACAGGAGAATGTGAACTCCAAATGTGACATACTGCTGTTATGTTAGCAGTATATAATCATTGTGTGGACAAACTTTTATTTTCCCTAGTGATACTAGGATTTGCTAGTGTCACAGAGTGCCACTGTAATTCTATCCCATAATTAGAAGGATACATAAAGATGGTTAGGATGTGGCCAGTGGTATATGACACTAACAAATGTCACATTATTGATGCACTGATGGAATTGAAACACATACCTATCCACTTACTCCATCTATATAGAACATTATCAGCAGCGAGCAATACAGGAGAATACTGAATACAAATGAGACATATAGACCCTATAAAGGGATGGCATCAGCAGTGCATCTCCAAAGAAATTTGTCAAGTAAAATTAGTTTTACAGCCAAATAGGGCACGTAAATGTTGCCATTACATATGTGTTTAAAACAATCGTGACTCCATTGACAGTCACACTTGCTGGTATTAAGCACTGCTGTAGTTGTACATTTTATCTAATTATTTACATGTTATTGAAAATGGTATCAGACATGCAGGCACCAAGGGAGATGCCTGCCATTCAAATAGCTTCAGTTCACTTGCAAAACAATGACCTCATCAAGGGTCTATATTATATCCTCGAATGCTTAAAAAAGCGAACGCTGATTGATCAAACTTATTTTCGCGAAATTGCAAAATATCGAAGTAGCAGAAACTCAAATTTTTTTCTAGGGAAAGAATTCGGTTGTCCGTTTCTGTTGCTTTGGTATTTTCAGTGTTATGGTGGAAAGTTACTGGTCAGATGCAGGTAAGTGTGCGATTGTGTGGTTGTGAGTGTTAGGGTGATTTAGGTGAGTTAGGGTTAGGGCTCGGGTTTGGTGTGTGTGCGATTGAGTGGACATGAGGGTTAGGGCAGATTTAAGTGAGTTAGTGTTAGGGAGTGGGTGAGGTGAGTGTGCGATAGTGACAGACCTTAGGGTTAGGGTTTGGGTTAAGGTAAGTGGGTAGTTAGTAGTGTGTGCATAGTTTAGTGTAGGGTTAGGTATCAGATTTTAGTTGTATGTGTGTGGATTTGTTTGTTTGGTGTGCTTGTGTTGTGTGTATGTGTTTTGGATCAGCGATTTTTTTCCCTGGGAAAAAAATCGCTGATCTGACAGTTCGAGATTGTAAGCTTTCGCTTAAATTAGGTCGATCAATCAGTGTTCGCTTTTTTAAGTGTTCGATGATATAATATAGACCCCCTCATCAATGTGTTGCACCAAGGTAGGCAGACAATATAATATTGTAATTTTGTGCTTAATGATGCCGCAAAAAAAAACTAACATTTGAAGAATGGAAATATTCTCCACTCTCCCTACTTAGCAAACATTTACATAATTTCCTCTCTAAAACACTAAATGGCTATCTTTCAAACCATTACATTGTTATTTTATACATTAATGTACAAATTTGTGGACACAGTATAGCATAAATAAGCAAAGTTTCCTTTATGTAATGCACAGAAATTTGTAATCATTATATTACAGGTAGTGTGCATAGCTATACCCTTGTGTAGCAATGAAGTGGTACCAAATGATCGGGCTACAAACAAGGCAATTATCTTAATATGCCACATAGGAAGACATAGTTGAACACACCCAGCAACCTAATAAATGTTACTTTAACTGTTCCACAGTACTGCCTTAAGTATGGCTTTACTTTATACTCCCACAGGGCAACAGATTTAAGCGCATTTGCAAGGCAGTAACAGGACCACTGCAGATTAGACTGAAATATTCAACTTTTGCAATAAGAAGTTAAACAGTGGTCACTGTCACTTAGTACTGCTGTGTTATGCCAAACTGTGTACAAAAGCCAAGGATATAAAGTGAAGGCTTTTTCACTGGCCATTTCTGACCATGTGTGTGTTATGTGTTACTGTTTTTTTTTTTTTTTTTACCAGATTAAACACATGAAAAACAAGTGGATAGGGCAGTGGTGGAAATGGGGCTGGCAAGCAGAGGGTGGCACACAGGGGAAAAAAACATAGGAGGGCCTTGAAGGAGTACCATAGCTATCCACTTCTTTACAACATCTATGTACAATTGTACACACAATTTCATGAGATTACACTCACCACACCAGCAATGAGTGCCAATAATGGGCTAATGTTATATGGCTAATTGGACTGAATCAATTGTGTCAGTATGGCGCATAGGTAAAGTGGAGAGCTATGTACGGGGTGTAACTTTTTTGAGCGACAAGCACTCATTTTTTTTTTTTTTCTGAAAAAAGGAATGTTAGGGAAAAATACTTGGGAATGAAAGGGTCAGGTAGGGTAGGTTTGGAAGCATCTGCAAACATGCAGAACATACAAGATAGGCATGGATGGTGATGGAGACTAAAAGTTGGGAGACACCATGACTGGAGATAGGTAGGGGGCATCAGAGGTACACTCACTTTTAGAATAAGAATAGTGAGAGTTTAGTCATCACTGTCACCTGTGGCAGCTCCCTGTATCAGTGCTCGACATGGCATCATCTTTGTAATATGATACAGGACCTTTTCAACCCTAACAATGCCTGTACTGAGGGCCCTTTCCATTATACCCTTAACCAACCCTGTCAGCTCCTGCTGGGTGACAAATTTGCCATCTGAACTACTACTTTTGCTCCCAGAGAGTACCACTGCACCAATAGCTGGGGCAGAGCTACCTGAAATACTCGGGTAGGTCAGGAGCTGTGGAGGGAACATTATAGTTTGTGACACAGAAGTGATAGGTGTCTGTACTGCCATCTGTGTATGTATGGCAGACTGAGCCACAGTGATCTGTGTACCACTCTACTCTGTTGATGATCAATTTCCATTAGCATTTTATGAAAATAGCAGATTGTTAGTAAATTACCCACCCCCCAGAAAAGACAAGGATGGGAGGAGAAAAAAATAGAAATAATTAGATTAACATGCCATGTAACAGTACTATATACTTTAAACAAACTTTTATTTGGCAATATATAAACAACTATAACAATTTACTATTGCATACCTTTGCAACATTTATATTTGCTGGAAAGATGTGTGTGTTTAATTCAATATACAGATATCACTGCTCTGATATAAGAAACAGCTGCCTTTATTTCAGTATGCCGGACTGAAATCACACATTCTAACTTAATAATTACAATTACCATAATGCAATTCTTCATGGCAGACTGCTGTTAAGATCTTATAAATAATTGTCAATTAAAAAAAATGGTGCTTCTGGGTACTGACACTGACAGTAAACCTGATATTCTGATTGCCTAATGCAAGCAACACCTACTAGTACAGACATGCATGCCTGAGATGAATGATGAGGTACACCTGCTCAACCTACGAGTGCTTGAGGCAATGAAAACAATATTATGTCTTTATTTTTACTTGATTTATACTTACCCTGTGGCTTTCTGAGTTGAGTTATCTCTCCTGGTGCACTTCAGAGCAATCTCCTCTGCAACTGCAGAGAACAAAAAGAAGAGGAATATACAGGAAAGCATAATGAATAACTACATTTGGTGGCTAGATAATTACTTCCATGTCATATCAGGTTATGGGTCAAAATACTTACACGACTGGGGGTGTTACTAGTCTATCGGCTTGTGCTTTTTAAGGTCACTATAGGGGTGATTATATTGCTCCTCACTGCATGGAATGCCAGTTGCAGTGGAGGCAGCCTTGGATAAACTGTTCCAAGCCTCAGACTTATATGATACCCGGTACAATCCCCACGCAGCAACCTATGGTTGTAACAAATCATGAGGAGTGAAAAAAGCATCTTGGACCCCATCTTTATGTTCTAAATTTAACAACATTCACTTCATTGCCAGCCACATCTGCAAAAGTCAAGCTTTCAAATTATGTCTGAATTGGTACCTAATTCAGACCTCTTATGTTACTGGTACTGTGCAAACATGCACAGCCTTGCTATCTGCATTTGTGCAATTGAAAGCAGATGGATGCCTTGGCAGTCATATTGGCATTACCTACAGCAGATGGCAGTAAAGGTGTGAAACATGGCATTGAGCTGTGCCATGTGTGATGCTCCACCCATTATCACAGGTTCCAGTGTTCAACAATGAGATGCCTATTGGCATGGAGTTTGAGGGTTGGACTTTGGAAGGTAAAAGATGGATGACTTCTGACATATTATCAGTTTGGGGCTTACCCAATGTTAAAATATTATTGTAAGAAAATGGAGGTAAAAATTGCAATGTATTAACTCATGTTGCAACAGAACTAACTTTACACCATGGGAATATGACATTTACTGATATCTGAATGAATGAAGATACACTTTGGAGAGGCCTATATACATGTGGTTGTAATCCTGTCTTGGAATGCATTCTTATGTAAAAGTCATTCTTACTACAAGTAAATATAGTTCACATGGATGCATTTGAATGTGATGAGTAATACAGGTAAGTTTATGTTACATGCGTACTTCAGAAGACATAAGGTTTCTAAACATAGATAGGATATGTGATGCGTCATGATGATTACAACAAATGTATTGTGCCCATCATCCACATGCATGTAATTTTTATATGAAATAGATTCATTGTCATGTCTAGAAAGGTGGACCTACATTGGGTTGTGTATATATGTGAAGCATTAGTCATCATCATCATCATCATCATCATAATAATCATCATCATCATCATCTTCATGTGTGAAAGTTATGTAAGACTTACCAATAAGTTGCTTGCAAGAAACACGTTTAATATTATCAATTCTCTTTACTATTCAAAACTTTCTGAGAAATGTGCTTCTTCCACCCTTTTTAAAAAGTGCTGTATAGCAGGATGCAAACTCTTAATAGCCTGTATTATTTACCAAAAGTCATAGTACTTCTATCTTGTGCCACAGAGATAGTTTGAATTTCTCCATTCAGTACTGTCTATAATGTTGAAGAACAAGCACTGTTGCCAGGTGTTTTTGAGCTAAGTATGGCAGCCTAATCTAAATTATTCACTTTTTCCCTTAAGTAATGAACCGTGTTTGCAGGATGCCAAGCAAAGAGTATATAGAACAGACACTGCAGGGTAATATATGTTATGGAAAATACAGATAGTGAAGGAAATGCAATGCATGGTTATATATAGCAATGACCAGAGCAAGAAGTGCATTCAAATGAGCAATTCTTCCTTCCCACATCTTCATGCAGCATCAGACATATATTTTATGAAACACATTGTCAGACATGTAGTTAGTGACATGTTATGTTACAGTGGACAGACTAATGATCACATGCTGTTAGCAATAACGACAAAAGTTAATTTTTAAACAACATAATGATATAGCAAAATGTGATGAAATACACACATGCATAAATATATATATATATATATATATATATATATATATATTCACTATGAAAGACCAAAAACCCACAAAACCAACGCCTGTAATCCCGAGACCAAATAGCCAAAAGATGAGAAGACCGACAGACCACAAGCGCGAAATTCAAAATCACGAACAATCAACAAACATACAGTACACACATACACATGCACACAGTGTCCCCCCAAAACCCAAACAAATAATCCTACACTATAGTTAAGTAGGGGGGCAAGCCCCCCTGTGCCCCCCATGTGGGGGGCTACACCCCTACTTTAATATTCTAACTCAGAGATCACGCAAACAGACACACAAGGCAAACTCACACCCACGCATTACAGTCCCGCATACACATATACCGCAGTCACAACACACACTAACACACACTAAAGCCCCTCACAAACATACTTACACACAGGTACTAACCTGAACCGCAACACCAGAAGCGCTAACTCAATATCCCTTAACATCGGGATTTTGAATTTTGCGCTTCTGGTCTTTCAGTAATGTGGGGTATCAGGCTTCTGGTCTTGGTAATTTGGGCGTCAGGATTCTGAGCATTCAGTATTTCATAGGGGACCCATATATAGATATATATATATATATATATATATATATATATATATATATATATACATATATATATATATATATATATATATATATATATATTTATATAGATATATATCTATATCTATATATCGATATATCTATATATATATATATATATTCAGACAATCCTCTGTAAAAGTATCATGTCAGTAGATTTGTACCATCCATCAGATATACTTTATCTATAAGCTCACTGTGCTTACCCCTTGTTCCACAAAGAAAGTGACATGTCAAGTCTATTTTATTCCCTGAATAATATCCAGAGTGCTGACATTCACGCAATGCCACCTGTCTGTTTTCTACTACCTATTGCAGCTTAATCTAAATGACTACTCCATATCTATCATGCTTAATTGTTCTATTACAGAACAATATGCCCCATTTCTCTGGAAAATATCATGCATCATTCTCCTCCACAAAGGCAGAACCTCTGAAGAACTAACTTCCATCCCATAGCCATCCTTTCCCCCCTTCCAAAAATCTTAGAAAAGTGCATCCACAATCAACTCCTTAACCAGTTGCTTAGTCACAACCTCTAATCCTGTTCCCAACATGGTTTTAGACATAAACAGAGTAAGGCACTGCCCTAATACCTTTCACAAACACCATTCATTATCACATAACTGAAGGTCAGATTGTCTCATCCATCTTTCTCGATATGTCTAAAGTCTTCAACACCATTTCACACCAATTACTACTCAACAAACTTTCATCTTATGGCCTCAGTTCATCATCCCTGTCCTGGTTCCATAGCTGTCTTTCCAGTTGATAGCAGGCTACTAAATGGGAGAAAAGCCTTTCTCCCCTACTCCCCATCTTGGTCAGTGTACTCCAAGGTTCTATACTTGGTCATCTCATCTTTGTTATATTTAATAACAACCTTAGTTCTACATCTCAGTTAGCTTCCATTGTGTAGTACACCAATGATGCTACTCTTATCTGTTCAGCCCCCTCATCCCAGAAACTTCAACTAAAAATGCAAACTGATTTCTGGGACACAGAAAAATACCTCACTGAACATCAGCTTATACTAAACCCAAAGATAACTAAGTTAATAGTTTTCAGAAACAAAAAATCCAAACCATGTCAGTCTCCTTTCACAATCCTCTCTTCAAATAGAACCAAGATAGAACCCACAAACCAGACTAAACTCCTAGTTGTCACAATAGATGATAATCTAAAATTTGATAAACATATTACTCTGACAATCAAAAAAGTCCATATCAAACTTGGCACCCTCTACCGGGCTAAACTCAAAGCACCAAGCTGGCCACTGCTCAATCACACCTGATATCCTTCCCCCTCTATGGTTCTCTCATATTCACAAACCTGCAAAAGACTGATCTCAATAACCTAGAATCCTGCTATAACAAACTCGCCAAGTTTGCCACTAATCATCCATACAGGAGCCACCACTGCACAGTTCTGTCTCAACTCAACTGGCTAGAACTCCCTAACCTTTTAGCTCAATCAGCTTACCATGGCCCACAAATAGTCCACCAATCCAGCAACTGCCCTGCTCTTTCCAATGTAGTCCAACCTAGTACCAATCTCAGGTCCCTCAGATATTTTGACAAACTTATGCTAAAGGTTACCCACTTCCACAACTATCATGGCAACTCCCTCTATTCTTACAAAACAGACAAATGTTGGAACACTCTTCCTCAACCCATCACAAAAAATCCTAACTATGATGAGTTCAAACAACTTCGAAAGGAATACCTAGCTACTCATTGGCGTTGCTCTTGCCATACACCTGACTAATTCTTCCCAGCTCCATTACTTTATCACTCCTTTCCTGCCTCCTATATCTTTCCCTATCCTGCTGTTTCTAGCATTTCCTCTTCTTCATTTCATTTCCATGCTGAGTTGCTTATATAATACAACTTCATTCCACTGCTCTCTAGGACATGCGTTCATATGCACTATGCTCATAATCTTTACATGTAAATCGCAACTGACTTGGTGTGTCAGTTAGTATTCATTTCTTCACTATTATTATTTTGTTCTGCATTGTATATATATATTATATATATATATATATATATATATATATATATATATATATATATATATATATATGTGTTTGTGTGTGTGTGTGTGTGTGTGTATATATACACTGTTTGCATTTGTATTTGTATATAATTATTACTGTTAGTATTGATACCTTTTTTGGAGCTTTTCACCCCAGGCTTCCGCTGAAAACAGGCTCCTAGCCCAGTTGGACATTACCCAGTTAACAAATGTAATAAATGAATAAATACATTTTTCAACTTGTACTTTAAGACATGAAAGGTATTTTCATGCTAAGTGGCACATAAATAATAAAAGAGAAAATATATATATATAAAATGCATTGTAGACAATTAACTTTACATGTTGGACCAAAAGTGTTATGTTGTAATAGGGAGCTGTAATGGATTTGAACCCTCAAAGAAGGGTATCAAAAGCAATCATTTCACTGGACGTTCTAAACTTACCACACACAAAGACATTTTACTAGCAAGGTTAAAAAGTGTTTAGATGTAATGATAATGTGACATTGTATCAAGTCATTTTTCAAGTGCAACAGAAATAAGTTACTCTTTCAGAGTTGACTGTAAATGTCTGCATGATTGTGCTATTGCAAACAGCATAGACATGTACTTACACAATATTAAACAAAGACTCTAATCACTGCAGCTGTATCCCTTTTTTCTGTCTGGTGCATCCTTTCATCGTCTATCCTTTCATAATAGCAACTCTATCTCTGTTTTCATGCCATATTACGGTTTGAGTGCTCCCTTAAATATAAGCAACTTTTCCTGCTGATGGCCAGTAACTGTGAATTAAATCAGCATTTGAATGCTAGGGCCGTCATTACCTTACATCAGTGAATGTACTTACAACTCTTTTTTAAGTCTCTTATAACTGATACACCCTTAGGTGATGTATTGTAACGAAGGGAGAATGTAAAAGCTGATTGCTCCTACAATCAGGGTAATCAAAGACACCTTTAAGCCATTAAGAGGAAATGCTTTACTTTTCATCCCTTCGTTTTGCCATAGCCATATTTGCATTTCTACAATTATGCTATGAAATGCTACATGACCACTTTATTATTAATTATTTTATTTTGTATGCATGTTCTCGCAATTTTAGTAGATTATTGTATTTTAAGTATATAGGAAGGTCTGGTGTTTTTACCTGTGTTAGCAGAGAAAGAAAAAATGTTTTTGTATTCATACCTGACTGAACTCCACAGTGGTGGATATATCAGTTGTAACATTTTGGTGCAGGTTTTGTAATGCTGCATTTACGTTGTTAATGCAGCAGTGTATTACAATTTTACACCTGTGTTATATCCATGACAAAAGTATAAGATCTGTGCTGATATCTGATTTTTAAATATACTTCTTTTTTGTTGAGGGGCTGTGGGTTCAACGCTAGTGGGTTCTAATAAGGGGACAACCAAAGAGACTGATATTAACAATAGAAGACATTTGCCAGATTTTAATGAGGCTATGTCCAATGATTGTGCTTTCAATATAGACAAGTTTTTAAAGATGCCTTATGACTTTCACTCGATGGAAAACTGTAAAGATAATAGTAATAACAACAAACAAAATATCACTTTAAAAGACATGATATTTAATTTTGGAAAGAAGCTTAACCAGATTAAAGCCTTACAAATGGATAATTTATACTTGCGTAAATGTGTTGACAGTGGTATTGTTCCAATGGGCCTACGTTTTTCCAAACAGCCCTTTGGAGTTGAATTAAATGATGTTAATATTAGGATATGCAATAACATGTTTGATAGTTTTGGTAAGCAGTTCATGGAATTTATTATTTCTTGTAATGACAACAAACTGAGTTTATTATTGAAAGAAGTTGAAGAATTAAATGTTTCCATCACCAATGATTTATTGTTCCCACAATGGGAAAAATTACATGCAAAGCAATTTCATTATGCCGAAAGTAGCTGTAAGAAACTGACAGGAAATGCAAAACGTTTTTAAGGGATACAAGACAGTATGAAAATCAAACAGCATACAAATGGCATATAAGAGCTAATGGGACAAATATAGATAGAAACGTGAACCATGCAAGAGATGATTTTTACCAAGAGGGTGAACAAGGGGAAGATTTTTTAGTAGAGGAACAAAATGGGAGGGGGAACCGCAGATGGCAAGCGCATTGGTGGAGACAAGGGGAAAGAGGAAAATGGAATTCCTACAAGAACCTATAATACCAATTAGTCCACCAATGGATATTATGGTTACTGATGGGGTATTACACAGTTTAGGAGATTTTAAAATTTACAATTATACCCAATATCCAGTGAGTACTGAACATTTTGAAATATTTTCAAAAGGTATTCCTAGGAAGCCTTTTGATTTGGTGGATACCCTGGTAGAGGTTAAGCTATTCTTAAGAAAGCTAAATTTGGGTATATTTTTTCAGAATAGTATTCAAAAAAATAACAATGCTGACAGTTTAAAGAAAAGAAGTAATTTTACTCCACCCATGCACAATACCCTAATAACCTTTGAGAAGATGGTGAGTAAGAAAATATATGAACTTCATAATACTCTAAAAAAATCAGGAGGTCCCAGTCAGTGGAGCACAGTTGTTGACAAACTGTTAGATTCCTTCAATACTCATAAAATCAGAATCATGACTGCTGACAAGGGGGGGTGGAATAGTGTTATATGATATGGATAATTATATAGTAAAAATATTCGATATCTTGAATAATTCTGAACAATATGAGGTATTCTCTATTAACCAAATCAATATTGCCCATAGAAGAATTGATTTGTATTTGGAAGAATTTTTATTGGATGACAGAATTAATCAAGACTTGTACAATTTTTTGAAAGTTGAATACCCCACCTTAGCAACCATAGTAGGTATCCTCAAATTACATAAAGACATCAGGGATCCTCCTTTCAGACCTATCATCTCTGGAAGTCGAAGTAAGGCTTTTCCTTTCGGTAAAGTTATAGACCAATGGTTAAAACATATTTATTCCAAGATATCACACATTATTAGAGATTCTTGGGAGTTTCTTGGGAAGTTCAAACAAGAAATATGGGATCCCAATTTATTATTCGTCACTATCGATGTAAAAGATTTGTTTTCTTGTATACCAAAGTTGAAGGGGTGACTAGATTTATCAATAGTCTGAACAAGCACAGTGAATTGGACTGGGAGAAGATAGATCTGTTATCAGAATTTATTAACATAGTACTCGATAACAATTTTATATATTTTGAGGGATAGTACTACAAACAAATATCAGGCGTAGCTATGGGGGTGGCATGTGCCCCCATATACGCCAATTTAGTATTATTGGACTGGGAGGAGGAATTTGTTCTGGACTCGCCCTGGAAAGAATACATATGTTGTTATGCAAGGTATCTGGATGATTTGTTTATACTTTGGAAGGGGGAAGAGGAGAATTTATTTAAATTTATGGATTATATATCAATGACAGTACCCCATATTTACAATTCACTTACAACATCAGCAGGACAGGGATCAATTATCTCGATACCTACATATTTACTGACGGGAACACCTTTCAGTCCAAGATCTTTAGAAAAGATACCTTTTGTAATGCCTATATGGAATTTTCTAGTAACCATCCTTATACACAGAAATGTAGTATAATAAAAGGACAGTGTATAAGGGCGGCCAGGATGACATCTATTAGGGAAGATATGATCACTGAGATGGCATTCATAGGTAATCTATTCAGACAAAGAGGTTACCCTGAACATATGATTAAGGACGTGACTGAATATATCATAAGAGAATGGGGCAACAAATACCCACCAGTCCTAGGAAAAGGATTTTCCTCACCCAATGTAAATAGATGTAATAAAACAGGGGAACAATATCAAAGGGCATGTATTTTACAATATGGACAACATGTAGGGGAAGTCAGAAAGATTATAGACAGTAATTGGAATATACTTACAAGTGATGAAGGAATATGTGAGAAATTAAGTGAGAGACCCACCTATGTTTATAAAACAGGGATGAATTTTAAAAGAATGATTGATATTAGGTCTAACTATAGAAATCATGCTGGGAAGAATGACATGAAAGGGACTAGGAAATGTGGACATTGCCATCAATGTTCCTTTATACTATAGACGGAGAGCATTAGTTTAGACAATAATATAAAAAGCAGAATATTTTTTTGCAAAGGAAATTGTCAGTCCCAACATGTTGTATATTTGGGGAAGTGCACCTCCTGTCCTAGTTTTTATGTTGGAAAAACTGACAGAAGATTATGTAATAGAATCTATGACCATCTGTATTGTATAAAAAGAAAGATATCAACAATGTTCTTTATACTCATCTAGCTAGTAGTGTAGGCTGTGATTCCTTCAAATTTGCTATATTAGAAATGGTTAATACTAACCCAAGGGGAGGAAACATTAAAGCTATACTGGGGGAAAAAGAAATTAAATGGCAAATTAGACTCAATGCAGCCAGTCCCCCTGGTATAAATGAATATGTTCCTACCAAACCCCTTATTAGAAATTAAACCTCTATCAGATGTGCATACATTTCTTTAGATATTTATTTATTTATTTATTTATATAAATATATTTTTTAAGTAATATATAGGTTATTTATTTATTATTTATGCATACAATACAATGAAATATTATGTATTTTCAGTATTAATATATACTATATACTGTCAACATGTAAGTTTGTGGCTTGGATTTTTGTTCTTGGTTCTGTGTACTTTATATATACATAAATATACCCTTAGATAGACAAGATTGTATTTTGAAATATGGGATAGTTTTAATTATATTTATATTTATTAGTGATGTCATGACCAAATTGATTTTATATACTGTTGTTTTATGTTTTTAAAACTTAATAACAGTTAATTGATCAGGTGGTGTAAAAGGAGGGTATTTTAAAGTATTTAATGGGCAGGTCTTGAATGTACAAGTGTTCTGATGAAATGTACGTTGGGTAGATGAAAGCGCTCAACCATTTTTACTGTGTTACAATAAAGGAGATTGTGTACTACATTGGATTGTGGTTTTGTCCTGGGAGCAGTTTTGGTCTAGTGTTGGTCATTAAGAGGAAATGCTTTATTTACTTTTCATCCCTTCATTTTGCCATAGCCATATCTGCATTTCTACAATTATGCTATGAAATGCCACATGACCACTTTATTATTAATTATTTTATTTTGTATGCATGTTCTTGCAATTTTAGTAGATTATTGTATTTTAAGTATATAGGAAGGTCTGGTGTTTTTACCTGTGTTAGCAGAGAAAGAAAAAATGTTTTTGTATTCATATCTGACTCTGACTGAACTCCACAGTGGTGGATATATCAGTTGTAACATTTTGGTGCAGGTTTTGTAATGCTGCATTTATGTTGTTAATGCAGCAGTGTATTACAATTTTACACATGTGTTATATCCATGACAAAAGTATAAGATCTGTGCTGATATCTGATTTTTAAATATACTTCTTTTTTGTTGAGGGGCTGTTGGCCAGGGTGAATGGGGGTAGGTGGAATTGAGTGTGGGGGATTAGGTAGGGTTGTTAGGAGTTTGGATGGAGGAGGGTTGTGGTTGACTGGGGAGGGTAGGGGTAATAGGGTGATTGAGAAGAGGACTTGGGTGACGTAACTCATGTGTAGTCATGATTGAAGACTTAACATGTAGAAATTATTTGTTTGCATGTTGGTTGCATACAGTCACACAAAACTGAGCTACCAGCCATCCTGTATGTTCATTATATATGTAATTATGTGAGTCTATTTTCTGTTTCTTCTGATACAGGCATATGGCACCAAAGAAGACATCTGTACCCCATAAGCCATTTTATAGTGATGCAGAAAATGAGGTAGCTATTCAGGCCTTACATCACCATGGATCCTTTCTGTTGGGGATAGGTAGAGGTGAACAATCTGCCTAAGACTGTATATGGTGGCAGGTGATCAATGATCTTAATGCATTTGGAGACCATTGAAGACCATACTCCCAAATAAGACACCAGCCTACTGACATGATAATCTCATCCTTCTTCAGGGCCTCTGCAATTTCCCAGGAACAGGTGGCTACTGGGGTTGGTTCTGCTACTGAACCACCACTAACTGAAAATGATGAGCTCCTGTCCACTCTCAGATATGAAGATAACTCACCAGCAGGGTTCCATCAGTCTCGTTGATGCTGGTACTGATTTAGACAAAAAACCCAGAGTGTCACAAGATAAATCTTTATATGCATATAGCTCAGATGTTTTATTTGCTATTTATATACATGGGTCTACTTCAAATGAGCCAAATCTCATTTGAACAAAACCCATATAACCAAGTCCAATTAACCGAAACTACAAAACAATGAAACTTTAAAATTACAAAAGTCAAAATCTCGAAAAAGATCTTACCTAATAACTCCCATCTACTGTAACAAAAGCAAAGAAAAAAAACACCGGTACACCACCATCCTACGACTAACCCTTCCCACAATTCCACACTACCTTAAATAAACAGAACACAAATGTATGTACATCATTTTTGCAGGGGGCAAGCCGCCATGCACCCCGCCATATGGGGGGACTCTGCCACCCACACCCCCATAACTTAACTATACCAACCTTGAGATTGGACTACCATGTAGAAAGGGCATATTTACTTCTAAAGTCAGCTACTGCTGCAACTTACTGCAGGTCAGTAACTGTTTTTGAGATTTTGACTTTTGTTATTATAACACTTAGTTGTTTTGCAGTTTCGGTTAATTCATCTCAGAAATATGGGATTCATTCAAATGAGATTTTACTCATTTGAAGTAGACCCATATGTATATATATATATATATATATATATATATATATATATATATATATATATATATATATATATATAGATGGATCTATGTCAGATTATCAAAGTTCCAAAACTTCAAAATTCATATGGCCGAGACAATATTATCGAAGTTTCAGAACTTTCTACATTAAAAAACAGTAAAAAACAAAAAAAAATCTATTTTTAACATTTTTGCCCCCTGTATCCCCCACACTACCTGCTAATTAAATATACCAACTCTGAGATCACACTACATTGTGGAAAAAGATACATTTCTCATTCAATGCTGTACTGCAATCTCCATTCAAAACATTCAGAGTTTCAAAACTTTGGTCATATGGCTCAACCACATGACTTTCAAAGTTTTAAAACTTTGATAATCTGATAGGACCCATATATGTGTGTGCGTGTGTGTGGTTATATAACCATTGATAACTGTGTGAGTCAGACTGCAGTCATAAAGAAAGAGCGGATTTGCTTTGGGTTTGAGGGCAGTCATATATTCACTAACATTTTTATAATAACCTTTTTAATCTGCACTTGTGAAGGAGACTGTTCTTTTTCTCTTGTTTCATTTGCATTGTCATTCTTAGCAGACTTCTTCTTTTCCATCTATCTCATACATACTCTTCTGGGTTGCAGGCTGCCAGCTAAACTGTACATAGTAAGCACACATTTTTGTTTATTGTTAATACTTTATATAAGGTAGATTCAGGTCTATATGACAATAATGTGTTTTGTAGCTTTAGTATATGTTATGAAGTTTATAAGGAAATTATGTGATCAAGTTTATTCTCTCGTTTTCTGTTTGTTGTGTCTATTGCTTATTCTCATAGGTGATTCTGAGCATGGCACTGTGGAACTCCTACCACCTGATGTCAGAGTATTGGTAACCTATGGTGATGAACAGGCATATCCTGGAGAGTGCAGTGGGTCAGTCTGACACTTTTTGACTCCTCCATTCCCTAATCATGTTGAACAACAGTCAGTATGACTACACATACACATGGAACACAGAACTCTGATATAGGACAAACTGAGGTTAACACAATTGTCAGGGTAGTAAGGTTACACTGGTTGCAGAGTCAGTTACTTCTCCCAGTAACAATTGTGATGGCATGTTGCCACACAGGAAGACTGGTAGGTTTGCTCAGAGGAGGCCTGATGTCCACTATTCTCCTGAAGCTGTTGTGTCATTAGATATCACCAGGCAAATACATAGGGCTGCAGTGGATGCACAGGCAAATTCCACCTGGGCCTTGAACATGAGTGCAATTACTGAATGTCATGCATTCTGACATGAGTGACTCCCTGAACTGTGTATGCAACTCCTTAAACAGGATGAATGGCACACTTGATCTGACAGTTTTGGTGATGGAACATCTGTTGTGGGAGGGAATGCACCCACTTGGCTGGAGAGGCACTTCATCTTCAGGTGTTAGCAGACATAGCCATGCAAGATCCTGCTCCCACTGTGCTACTAGAGCCACTGTTCTGTCAGTGATTGTGGTGTCCACACCAAGATGTGGGAGGCTATGGGTTGTGGATCTGGATGGAGTCATGATGAGAGCTCACCCAGAAGACATCACTCATGTTTATGTATCACAGCGACATCTAGCCAGGGCCATGAATGCACCAGTGCAACTCATGGCAGAAGTGGTTCTCATGGTGAGTTGTGATGATGCTGATCTATGTCATCTTCCATGCACAGCTCACACCTGTCCAAAATGCAATAACATAATGCTAGCACAGTGCTTTATTGTGTCCAATCGGATACACACACATAGAACAAAATCATTCACCCATACTACTTTACACATATAAAAACTATTTATGCAGTGCTGTCAACTGCTATACATCTGTTGCTACTGGCACCAAATGCTGTATACTTTGAGTGATACATGTGTTTCTTACTTTGCATACACTCACTGTTTTGGTGTCAGTTTTGCCCTTAACCCCCCCCCCCACACACACACACACACAAACACCCTGTGAAAATGATGACGGCTGTTCCCTGCCCTTTGCACATGTCTTTGTGACTATTGGCTGCATATACGTCTGATGCACACAGTGGATAGCTGATGCTTGCTTAGTCACAAGACTAGATTTATCAATATGCATTGCATAGCTAAAATTGTTAATTTCTTGTTCCTACTAATTTGTGAATGATTTACTGCAATATTGTTAAACAGCATTGTATTTTCAGTTAGTATTGTCATTACAGCATTGGAAGCATTAGGAATTTCACTTGCTTCTAGGTATAATCATGCAAATGAGGGTATAATTGAACTGTTCCATGTTTTATGGACAGTGGTCAATTGAAACGCATGATGCAAGTTATTGGTTCTAACATGTACCTGTTATCTTGCAAACATCTTACAGAGGTGATATTACTGATATAACGCTACACATCAAGAAAAAGGCATTACTTAGAGACATACACACATTTCCTTAGAAGATTAATCAGTTATATAGTTACATAACATTTTTTAACAGGTTCCACACCTACCTTTGTCATTATTGCAGGTAACAGTTATGTGCTTGGGGGACATCCCTGTTTGTTGCTATCAGAACACAGCCTTTACATGGTTAAGTAAAGGTCATTGTCTTTGACAGGCATCAGTTTTCCTATGTGTATGTGCATGGGATCTTAGCCATTGAGCTAGGTAGTGATTGTGTGTGCTGTCCTTTGCCCGTTAGCCAGAGCCATGGCGTACTATACATACCACCATTTGCCAGCACTATCTGGTGGTTCTACCTCAGATTCTTCATCTGTAATTGCTGCTGCTGGCCCTGCCTTTGGTCCTTGAAACTGTGGTCCTGCCCCTTGCTGTCCATGTTGAAGCTGTTTCCTGAGAAAACATGGCAGTGCCGGTAAGTATTTCAGCACAGCTGCTTGGATCATACTGCCATGTACCTCCTGATGTGTCTAGACATGATAGTCTTGATTTAAGCAAACCAAGCACATGTTCTGTGATATCCCTAGTCTTAGCATGGGCCTCATTGTATTCTTGCTCGGTTGGGTTATGTGGATTTCTCATGGATGTAATGAGCCAGTGCTTCAGTGCATAATCTAATCCACTACTAGTTGTCTGTGAGGAATGTCACCCCTTGCAAACCCAGTGTACAGCTCACAAGTGTGCCATATGTGTGAGTCATGGAAACTACCTAGATTACAACCACAGACATTGTAGATAATTTCTTGGGCATTACAGACAACCTGGCAGTTTATAGAGTAGTAACCTTTTCTGTTGATGTACCTCCTTCCCTGTTCACTGGGTTGGGCTTTTATTTCTATGATTTTGCAATCTATGGCCCCCAAAACTTCAGGGAAGTGTGGTATTACACAAACATTCCTGCATGTTTCTTGCTGTCTCTTGTGGTTTTCTTGGGAAACAGATATACTCCCTTGCATGTAGTTGCATTGCATTTAAAAACTGATGAAATATTCTAGAGTCAGATGCTTGTGCCACTCCTAATAAACCCTTGTGGGTCTCCGTAAAGTATCAGTAGCTAGTATACCTAACACTAAACATACCTCTGCTCTCACTGGAATGAGTTCTTCATGATTTCCCTTTGGCCTGAGGTGGGGGTGGCAGAGGTTACATATTTCCTCCAGTGTTTCCCTGTCCACCCCATATCTCTCAGCAATTTCTTTTTCATGCAGTCATGGTACGTTAAATGGGGTCTAAACACCCTTCTTCTTGCCTGAGGTCTAGCAGCAGCAGTAGCACCCTGATGTAAAGCCTGTTGTACATATAACATAGTAATAGTAGCAGCAACCCCTAACATGTATTTTTTCTAAGTGTAACTGTGCCTATAGTCAAAAAGGTTGTGGTTCACACGACAAAAGCCTACACCAAGTACACATGATTGCATTATAGCTTCCTGAATGGCTCTACCATATTTGATTAACTAATTTGAATGTACTTTGGATTGTTATGCTTTAATTAGCATATTCTGCCAATTCCTATTGTTTGGCAGCTTTAAACATTATGTAGAGGCACTTAATGAATAGAAAACAGCATGCTATTACATTGACAATGCTGCACAATGCCAAGATGATTTCTACATTTCAAGTCTTTTATATGGAGTTGAATAGAAGGATCCCTATAATGTTTTTTACAGGAATAATCTGTAACACAGTTCTAAATTTAAGTCAGACTGTAAATGATACCATCTAATATAGACATAATACATCAATTGCTTCTCATCATGGCACAAGCTTTGCATATTTTATGTATAATTCTTATATCAGTGCAGGCATTAATGCAGCATAGTTTTAATTTGTAACAGATTTTTTTGGTCTTTGGACTATAAGTCCTCTGCAGTAGCCAAATCTGCTAAAATAGATCACATTATCAATGTATTTGTTATTCTAGAGAGAAAACTGAAAATGTGAATCTCTTTCACATACTTATGAATATGGAGAAAAAAGACTTGTGTATTTTTAAACTTTGATCATTATTTTGTAGGACCAGGTAAAAGATAAGGCCACTGTCAAGCTGGACAGGAAAGTATAGCACAAATTCCAAAAGTTTTTTGGAGACCTAAGTGGAAATATTCAGGTGCCTATATAATGGTTCCCTATTATTTAAGCAAACGTTCAATATTGCGAATGCCGCTTTATCGACAGCTAATTGTCAAAAAGATCAAATCCCAAACAAATGGAACAGTGATTTTTTTTTTTCCTAGGGGAAAAAATCACTGGTCTGTTTTCGGGAGTTTGATGTTTCCCCCACTGTGGTGTGATCTCAGAGTTGGAATATTTAAGTAGGGTGGGTGTGGGAGGCGAATCCCTCCACTTTATTTTGTGTTTGTGTTTTTTTTTTTTTTGCGGACCAGCAATTTTTTTCCCTAGGAAAAATCTCTGTTCCATTTGTTCGGGATTTGGCCTTTTCGACATTAAGCTGTCGATATAGTGGCAATTGCAATTTTGAACGTTTGCTTATTTAATAGGGAAGCTATATAACAAGGCAGGAGGAAGAATTCAATAAATAAATAAATAAATAAATAAATAAATACATACATACATACATACATGCTAGCTACAAAGTATAGCGTATGTAGTTGTACCTCTAATCTTTCTTTATCAACAACTTTGAACTCCTTCAATATCAGTAAGTTGATTCTTGTTGAATACACAAATAGGAATCCACATTCCAAGTAAAGTCTTACCCAATACTGACAATAAACTGTATATTTCTTATTATCTGAGTCACTTTTTCCATAATACTGTTATTAACTAATGTTTAATGATTATCAAAGCTGAGTACATCAGAAATTCATAACCACTGTATTTAAGTAGTATTAGGTACAACATTGTTTGAAATTACTTTTATTACTCATCCAGCTAATACTTAAGTGCAAACTGAGATGTCTTTAGAAACTAATCATTAAATAACTTCACACCTTATTGTCAGTCAGCTTTTCCCGATGATGGTGCCAGTGATGGAAGACAAAATAAATCAGACAAAATGTTGTCCTTTCCAGTGACAGAGTATGTCTAGAATTCTCCCCTGTACCGAGTTCCTTCTTTAGCCGAGAGATAAAAGGTTCTGCTATGTTTCCTGAGCTCCCCCTTCTTCAAAACTATGCAGTTCATACATAACCACACAAACCTGATTCCCTGAGCACAGATTGGATTGCTGCAATAATATAAGCAGGTAAACACAAATTCCAATAAGCATTTTTTAGGTTCACAAGCCTCTATAACTACCTCATATGGAGACTCCTCAGCCTTATTACTTTATTATTGTCACTTTGAGTTTGTTGCAACTCAGAGAAAAAACAACAATCTGAAAAAGAATGAAAGAAAATTAAAAACATTACTTGCTCTTTCTCTTAGATGGCATAAATTTGGAGAAAGTAAAACACATATGCTTTGAAATAATGATCATCAGTATAACTTGCAGTCAGAATACAATTACTCAGAAAAAAATAATCTCTCAACCAATCCAGTTTAAGTGAATTTAAACTAAGTAATATATCTTGGAGTAAAGAAGGGAAAGTGAGGTACAGTAACATGCCCTTAGTCTGCCAAGAGTCTCTACATAGTGGGTCACACCTTAAACAGCCCCACTTAAAGCCACCAGCAGGGTATTCTTATATGTCAAAATTCAATCAGTTGGCTCCTAGTTCAGTAGAAGAAAGAGAAATAGTTGTACTCTGAAGCTCAATCAGATCATTGAGCTTTTTACCATGTTGTATACAACAAATACAGTGAGGCTGTGGAGAAGGTTGATCTCTGTTACTTGTATCTATAATCTTATTCCTTTGGTTGTCACCCAAGGCTCATGGGTGTAGAAGATGCCGAGGATGAAGAATAAGTGGAAAAACCTTAGTCCCGGAATGTCACCATCACAGGCCTGTTGTAACACTTCAAAAACTGTGTCTTCTGCCATAATTCATTTCTTTTTCTCATCCCCCTTTCAATCAGTCACAAACAAAAGCCAATAAACATAAAATGCTCCATTCAAGGTAACTATCCTCCCCTCACCTGATGAGTCTTATCTACTACTTACGGAGAATATATCATGACCTCACATTCAGTTATTCCAATTCACTGCAGATCCTTCCACCACAGTGCAATTATTCATGTACATGTCAGAGAGCTTTGTATGATAAGACCAAAAGCCCACATTGTCTTGCACATCATGCAAAAGAAAAAAAAAAAAAAGCATGAAAGAAAAAAGAAAGAAAGAAAGATTAAGAGAGAGAGAAAAAGTCTTCAACTGGATATCTACACACCACACTCTGAACTTCACCTTCAGGTCTTGCCATGCAGTTCATTTCTACATTTTCTAGAATCCCCACTAGAGTTAGCACTAAAGAAAACCCCTGGGAAATTTTAGCTAACACATCACTTGTAATTTTCTTAAGGATTGTCAGCAAATGTTAGCACAGATAGAGCGGAGGTGAGAGTGCAGTATGTATCACTCAAGCATCAGGTCTATAAAGGATGCTTGGTTAGCAAAACTTGATGTAAAGTATTCTGCTATTTGATCATACAAAATAAGATTGGCACTTATTAGGTTTGAACTTGACTGAGAAGTTCTTTCCTGATAAGACAATACCAACAGGCTATGTACCGGCATGTGCCATTCTTAAAAAATGACAGGAATTCTCCCGTAAATATGCAGCAAGGAGCAATAGTGAATCAGGGCAGTTTAGTAATTTGAAGACTTCTTGATAGTGGGGAATGGCAGGATGCATAAATAGATTCATACATACATACATATATACAGTGGATATAAAAAGTTTATACACCCTTGTTAAAATGCCAAGTTTTTGTGATATAAAAAAATGAAACCACAATAAATCATTTCAAAACTTTTCCCACATTTAATGCGACCTATAACCTGTACAATTCAATTGAAAAACAAATCTGTTATGGGAAAAAATATAAAAAATAAAAAACGCACAATATGCTGGTTGCATAAGTGTGCACACCCTTAAACTAATACTTTGTTGTGTGTGCACACCCTTAAACTAATACTTTGTTGAAGCACCTTTTGATTTAATTATAACATTCAGTCTTCTTGGGTAGAAGCCTATCAGCATGGCACATCTTGGCTTGGCAATATTTGCCCACTCTTCCTTGCAAAAGGGCTCCAAATCTGTCAGATTGTGAGGGCATCTCTTGTGCACAACCCTCTTCAGGTCACCCCACAGATTTTCTATTGGATTTAGGTCTGGGCTCTGGCTGGGCCATTCCAAAACTTTATTTTTCTTCTGCTAAAGCCATGCTTTTGTTGATTTGGATGTATGCTTGGGGTCATTGTTGTGTTGAAAAGTGAAATTCCTCTTCATCTTCAGCTTTCTAGCAGACGCGTGAAGGTTTTGGGCCAAAAGTGACTGATATCTGGAAGTGTTCATAATTCCCTCCACCTTGACTAAAGCCCCAGTTCCAGCTGAAGAAAAGCAACCCCAAAGCATGATACAGCCACCACCATGCCTTACCATGGGGATGGTGTTCTTTTGGTGATGTGAAGTGTTGTTTTTGTGCCAAACACACCTTTTGGAATTGTGGCCAAAAAGTTCAACTTTGGTCTCATCAGACCATAACATATTTTCCCACATGCTTTTGGGAGACTTGACGTATTGTTTTGCAAATTTTAGCCTAACCTGGATGTTTTTCTGTGTAAGTAAAGGTTTCCATCTTGCAACCCTAGCCCATAGTCCAGACATATGGCAAATACAGGAGATTGTTGTCACATGTAGTACACAAACAGTACTTGCCAGAAATTTCTGCAGCTCCTTCAGTGTTGCTCTAGGTCTCTTGGCAGCCTTCCTGACCAGTTTTGTCCCACAATAAGTATCCAAGTTGTTTTTAAAAATATCTAAACTAGTGCTTGCTTAATGTAATTTGGTAATCTTTTCCATGCTTCAGATACGCTCACAGATGATGTTTAGTACATCTCTCATTCTAACTAGATTGTGTGATGATTCCTTACTACTCTTTGATAACCCCAAACATTCCCAGAGGTAGTTGTCTCCTGTCAAATATCTATGTGAGACACTGCACACATTCAAATATGCTAATCTTTAATAATAACTTAAATGTTTCATCCATGGATGCACTTCGTATATTTCCATTGTACTCTTTCCAGTTTACTCATGCTTGTTTTCTTATAAGGTTTCTTACTGTTATTCGGGTGCAATGTAACTTACAAACAATGATTTCATCGTTTCTGATTTCCTAGACTTTGTTCATCTTGTTTTACAGCCTAGAGTGTTATAGCTATTATTAAACAATTGGTTGATATGATTAGAAAAACTCAAAGCTGGATCTACCCATATACTAAGGTCCTTAATGAATCTACCCTTTTAATAATCGTGTACTTTATTAACTATTCACCCACCAATTTATGTTTCCCAAATCTCATATGCTAAGTTTTTGATGTATTTTCCAGCATATTGTTTTCTTGTGCCCAAATGGTTAATTTAGGCATGTTCTTTTGCAAACACGCCCTATCTTTAACAAGGGAATCAGTTTGTTCAGTTTCAAGTCATGTCCATACAGACTATAGAACTCTTCATACGAAAAGTACAGAGCAGAAAAAATAGTACCTAAAAATTATATGTCTAGGAGAGAGCCCAGTGGGACACCCTGGCTATAACCTAGAATTTCACCTGTCCAGTTGCTGTATGATACTTGTTATATCCTATTTGTAAGCCATGCAATTATCCATCTTATCTAGATTACACCAATACGTAGTTGTTCTAATTTATTCATCAGTGTTTTGTGCATGATCCTGTAAAATACTAAGTTATCTATATAAATGACATCATAGCACCATTTGTCTTCATTTTTATTTATTTATTTATATGTGTTTATCGGAGTAGCACACTGATCTCAGCTGACCATTTGCAGGCACAGCCCTGGCGAATAAGATCGGATAAGAAATGAACAAAACATATTTACAGCTATAAGAATATGTTAAAAACAAATATCTATACATATTTACTGATGCAAGAGTATGTGGCAACATTTAGTTCAAGAAGTAGTTTGCAATGTCAAAAAATGGATAGAAAAATGGAATTATACTTGGCTGAACTTTATGGATAAGATGTTGCCATAACGATCGAGATGGCTTGTGCTACAGGTATAGCAGCATATCATTAAATAGAGAGGTATGAAAACACTGGATGAGACAAGTGAGAACAGTTTTAGTAAAGGATACCAAGGGGTGAAGACAGAGAAAATGTAGCACAGGCATGCAGAGGGAAGAGGAGTAGAAAGGAGAAATATGAGAGATGCAAAGAGAAGAGGGAAGTAGGATGAATGAGGGGCAGTAAGTAAGGGGATAACAAGGTAATATAAGGAAGGATGAAACAGGGATAAAGGGGTGTGTGAAAGACATGAAGGGTTCAGTTAACATGGCCTGAGTGAGTGTGGCTGCAGTTTGTTTGGGTGAAGAGGTAGTCCTTAAGCTATTGTCTGAAGTCGGAGAACTTTTGGACATCTCTAACTGATAGAGAAATGGAGTCTAATAGTTTAGGTGCTAGGATGGAGAATGCATGGTAAGTGTAATGAAGTTTAGCTTTTGGAATTAGTAGGGTGGGCTGAGATTGAGAGACACCCCTGAGATTGTATGTGGGGGTTTTGGTGAAAAATTTATGAGTGAGAGGGGATGATATCTCAGGAAAAAGGGCTTCATGATTTAGTAATCCCAGTAGGAGTCTGACTCTCAAATGTACTAAGAGCCATTTAGTTTTGGTGAGATCTAGGCAGTGGTATTCATTATACACCAGTTAGTAACAAGCCAAAAAACCTTTTGGAAATGGTTTGTAAGGTAGAGGCATTTTTCTTTGAGACTGCAGCTATAAATGATAGTCCGTAGCTGAGTTGAGATAAGTGTATTACTTTGCTTATTGCAGCTTTAGGTGGTTTGGGCAGAACAGGTGATAACTTGTTGCCTACAACACTAATGTGCTGATCTCTTTGCATGTGTTTTGAATGTGCAGTTAAAAGTTAAGAGACTGAATTATCCAAATGTCAAGGTGTTTGAAAGATGTGGTAGTTTCTAGGCTGGTATTTTCAACATCTTTAACATTAACTCATCACATCTGAGTGGCGCATCTAGGTGCATCTGCAGTTAATTCCTACTGACACTTCTAGGGGTCAAATATTGCTTGCTCACATTTCCATCAATAATTTCAAAGTCATGCTATGTACAAGGTTTTAAAATATTTCATCTTAAAGCTTACACAATGGCAAACTCAACTGCATTAATATCTGACCTCTGTCTAGTGCAGGTAAAGAGATATTAACTGGTTTATGATATTAATACATATAGATATAATTTTCACATTTTTCTAAATATTTTAACAACCATGTAACACAGACATAACTCCTTTGCCTCAAATGAAAGCTCCCAGTGAGATAAATAAAATGCTGCTGAAAGTATGTGTGTAACTTGAGTGTTGCTGAGATATTGTAAGTTGTTTGCAAAATAATATAAACATAATAGTTACTGTGTTTACTGTGGCTCATATCATTCAGTTTAATACCTAGAACCTAACGAATATTCCCACTCTAAAAATAATTTGTGATGAAGGATTTGCCATTTATCCTTCTTTAATAACCCCTATGGTTCCAAAGATATGAACATTTGTTTGAAATGTGAGGACATAATTTGTTTCTGACAAAATGTCTAGGCTCCACAGATTGGAAGTTACAGTGCAAACTACCTGAGCTCCATTGGAGTGAATGAGTTAAGGACACTGGTTACTATGGATTTTTGGTTGGTTCCAAATAGCATTGCATTTGTTTTTGAGTGACTCATCATTAGTATAAATTTCTGGCCAATTAGCTACAGTTTGGGGGTTTGAAGGCCATCTTGGGGCTGAGCTTGTATAAGAGAATGTGATTTGTTTGGCTTGTAGATAACGATGTCATCTGCATAAAGAATTAGAGGTATATGAGGATAATCATATGGGAGTTTGTTGATAAATATGGAAAATAGCAGAGGGGACTGACTCAAACCCTAGGGAACTCTTTTCAAAAGAGTAGGTATTTCAGAGGTGGTGGTACCTACCTTCACCTTGAGCAATCTATTTTTGAGGAAGTCTACAAACCAAGGTTTTGCATTGTCATAGTGTCTATTTCAGTTAATTTGTCAAATAGCAAGTTATGGGCAGTTAGAGCAAAGGCTTGTATGACGTTAATAAAGACAGTTCCTGTCAGGTTGCCCTTATCTGTACTGGATAGGATATCATATGTCAGGGAGTAGAAAGCTGTTATGATGTTGTGTCTAAACTAGAGCCGATGTTGCTTCCTGGATAGAAGATGGTATGGATGTAAATAAGCCGTAATTTCCTTGTAGATACGTTGATGCTTTTTCAAGTATTTACCTAAAGTGGGAAGTATTGAAATAGAACAGTAGCTGGCTTAGAATAGGAGTGGCTCTCGCTATTTTCCATATCTGATACATAATCTTACTAGTTAAGCAGATGTTGTGTATGTGACTGAGAGGATGGGAGATGATGTTCTTACAAAGGTTTATGAACCAATGGGTTAGGTTTTCTGAGTCTGCTGGCATATCTATTTGTATTTGGTCCAGTTGTGTTTCAGTCTGTTTGGTTCTCATATTTTTGAAATGGAAAAGTGGAATGTAAATTGGGACAGAGGGTGGCTGTAAGGGCTGGTAGGCTTGTGCTCATGATCTGTGGTGTGTTGCTGATATCATTGAAGAAGTCAGTATATGAGAGTTTGCTTGTAGTGGTGTTAGAAGGATTCAGGGAAGTAAAGTTACGTTGCATTTTTATACCAGTCAACAGGTTGATTTCTCTCCCGAATCATTTAATTTTGGCTAAAAGTGAGATTTTTTTGTTTTAATTGTGACTGCTTTTCTGTCTGACAGATAGCTTAGCTAGGTTGTGTAGTAAGGTATATTTGTTGTAGGAATCTGTGGAGGGGCTGCATTTTCAATTGTGCTATTTCTCATTTTTTTGTTTTTATTGTTAGTTGTTAATAATAGAATACATTGTGTTACAGGTGGTCATACATCTATTTTCAGCATTTGCTCCGATGTATGGTTTCAAGTCCCAAGATTTACAGTTCTATCAATAATTTATGCAAACAACCATCTCCATTATTTTTCACAACAAAAAAGCAAATTTATTGGTCTATATGGCTCTGGGTTTGTCCTATTCTTCTTTCCTTTAACGATGGGTTTAATAAAATCAGGTGTCCAATCTTCAGGAATCTCCCAATAATGGCATAATGAATAGCAGATATAATAGTACAAGTTCCTGCCAAATTGTTCTTAGGTCATTATTATTAATTCCATGTTCTCCCTATGCTTTGTCTATGTCTAGGTTGCATAGTTCTTTTTCAGTCTAATCTAATCTAATTTAACTATCTTAAGAGATGTGGATGATACTAGAACAATGTATCACCGTCTTTGTGAAGTCAAACTGTTTTGCACAAGATTTGGTAAAACATCTATAACCTGTTATGTTTGAGAATAAATTTTAGAATCTAAACAATTTATCAATTTGTATGCATTTACTTCCACTACACCACTGCATCTTATGTATCTAAAACATGGTTTCCTATTATGCTCAATATCTTTATAAGTTCGTAGATTCATAGGTGTGTACTAGGCTAATGACCACAAGGCTTTTTTAAGACTAGCCATGTATCTCAATATCTCTAAAAAGTTCTGGTACCTTGATAAGTGTAAACAGGGGCTTGAGAGATTAAACATTTACAAGCAGGAGTCTGGGAGATGAACCCTTTAAAAATTGCCTGTATCCATTTGAGACATAGGTGCCAAGCCAGGGATGAATTTCCTGTTCCCCATCCAGTTGTTTAAGTTACACTTGAATTAGGTTAGGGAGGAACTCTGCTTCACATGAATGAGGAGCCTGTTCCATAGACAGGGTAGTCTGTGGGATACATACCTTTCTCTCCAGCAGGTCCTATTTATATCACAAGCAAAAAGAGTGGTCCAATGACTGATCCCTGAGGGACTCCACGTGTGACTGACCTCTTTGTAGAGGTGTACTCCCCAATTTTAACTTCCTAGGTCCTGTCTGTGAGCCAATTAGCTATCCACCAGATGACATATGATTTTGTATCCAACCTCTTGAGTTTGTCAAATATGCCCGAGTACGGTATTTTGCAAATGCCTTGGCCAGGTCAAGGTAGGCAGTGTGAACCAATTTGCCCTCATCCATTGCATTGGTGACCTTCTCATAGAAGACAACTAGGTTGAGTAGGCATGACTCACCCTTGATTAAACCAAACTGGGTTGGGTCCAGGGTCTGGAGGTTTACTACATCATTACTGATCATTTCCATGATAATTCTTGCCATGGCTTTGCATATACGACTAGTGAGATTTATGGGTATGTAGTTTCCAGGGTCTGTTGGTTGTCCACATTTGTACAGAGGGATGACTGTTGTTCTCCATTCATGGGGCACTAAGCCTGTTTGGGGGGGTGCAGTTAAATAGCAATTCCAGATGGCCTGATAGGCCATGTTTCATGTTATTTAGAAGGAATCCTGGGATATTGTCTGGGCCCATTGATGCAGTGTTCTTGGCCTTAGAAAGAGCATTAAGGACCTGCTCCCTAGTGATAGTTGGGGGGTATATTTGGTGGTATTTCCTGAGAGAAGGTTGAGGGGGAGACTGGAGTACAGTTGGAGCTGAATTTGTCAGTGAGTAGGTTTGCTATTTCTTCTGGCTCAGTATAGCTGGCTCCATTTATAGAGATAGTGCTTTATTTTTTTCTCGATCTTGTCTCGTAGCATCTTTAATTTGTCTATCCTGTTTGTTTATTTCCATTTTCAAAGTTATAATTTGACCTAATTTCCATTTCTTATGCTTTTTTTGTCTCTCAGCTTAATTAAGTACCTTATTCTTATTTGGAAATATATCTTTCTGAACTTGTGTGCCTAGATCCTGATGTTAAACATTTTGTATTTTTTTTTTTGCATTCATACAATTTCCCATTTAAAACTAGTCATATTAGCTCAGCATTTTTTCACTGAATGCATCACTCCAATTAGCTTTACATAGTAACAGTTTTGCTTTCACATAGTCTGCTATTACTGTTCTGTGCATTGGTTTAGATTTAAGTTTCGCAGAATTATATAGCCTTAATTTAAGCCTTATAACCCCACAGTCGCTTCACATCAGTGGTGGTAAAACTTGAGATGAAGTAACAGTCATTTCCTTAAGAGTACAATGTCCAGAATGTTCCAGTACCTGGTATGTTTTTAATATTGTTATTATTATTAATCTGCAGCAACTGTTGTTCCTGAGCATACATTGTTAAATAATTTCCTTATTAACATTATTAAAATTAATACTATTTCAGTTTGTTTCAGGTAAATTTAAGTCCCCAGCCACTATTAATTTTCCCTCATGTGTTTTATGTAAGAAATGTACAACTTTGTCTATGTCATCAGCACATAATCTTGGTGGTATATACAGTCATAGACTCATAGGAGAATAAGTTTATATTAGGCTAATGACTATCATGGTCTTTACAAGCCCAGCTGTGCAACCCAATCCAGTTTTGTCTCTGAGAAACTTGGATGTTTTTAAGGTGGAGTATGTTAGTAAAGAGATAGCTAAGGGTTATGAGAGGTATGTTAGTTGGGATTAATTTACTTAGTGTTGATCTCCATTTATCAGAGATATGAGAGCCAGACTGGGATGAATTTACAATTTCCCATCCAGTGATCAAGGTTTCCTTTCAAAAGTATCAGGGATTAAATCTAGCTTACATAGATGGAGAGCTTGCTCCAACAACTGCTATCTGTTCTTGGATTGTCTTTATTTTCGGAGTTACACAAACTACAGTATTGGTGTTATCATCAATCATGTGATAATCACAAGTCTTATAACAATCTTTAATCCCTATCATAACACCTTCAACTGACATTTTATTAGAACAGCTGTAACAGCAAAAACATTTACGCCCTGTCAAAACTGTTTTCCAGTCACTGTTCTTTAACCATGTGTCTCAAAAAACAACATGAACCTTGTGAGAATGTAGCAAACTTTCCAATAAAAACATGTAACTAATGAACATAGCATTAACAACCAGCACAGCCACATGAAGTGCTTCTATCTGTAAACTGTTACATTTCTGAAATGGCAAAAATCCTGTTGTTTGTTAATCAAATATTTGAATTTATCTGCTGCAAAAATTCTTCTCCCTTCCCTTGACTGGTGGACTTCAACTTGTCTAAATACACGTGACAAAAATGAGGCTTGGATGTTCTACACACTTTCACTTGTTAAAATCTCCCAAGTTTTCATATAGATATTCATCCCACAAATCTTTTCATTCATGCTGACCCGACTCTCCTTTCATTACATGGTCTGTGAAAGATATGTCCTAATGATTTCACTTCATATACCTGAAATGCTGAAATCTCGAATTTCAGCATTTCGAGTCCATGAAGCCGAAACTTTAGAATAGCGAAAGTGCATAAGCGTGAATGCGAATATGTCGAATCCCCACTTATGCAGTGATGCTATGTTATGGGAAGTGTTTGTTTGGGATGTTTCTGACCAGACTTTCAGGTTAGTGAGTGTATGTGAGTATTTTGTAAGTTATGTGTGATGTGTGTGTGTGTGTGTGTGTGTGTGTGTGTGTGTGTGTGTGTGCGCGCGCGCGTGTGTGTGTGTGTGTGTGTGTGTGTGTGTGTGTGTGTGTGTGTGTGTGTGTGCGCGTGCACGAGGGACTGTAGAATGTGTGTGTGTGTGTGTGTGTGTTTTTTTTCTCGGTTTGTGCGATCTCGGAGTTAGTATTTAAAAGTAGGAAGGGTGTGGGGGATGCATAGGGGCTTGCCCCCCTGCTTTTGTTTAGTGTACGTATGTGTATGTGTGGTGTTTTGTTGTGTTTATTTTTTATTTTTGTGGTGTAGGTGTTGTGGTTTGTGTATGGTGTAGTGTATGCTGTGTGTTCGGGTTTGTGATTTTGGCTTTCTGGGGTTTCGGTGTTGTGATGGTTTTTGGCTTCATGGACTCGAAATGCTGAATTTTGAGATGTCATCATTTCCGGTATATGAAGTGAAACCGTCCTAATACATGTACAAGCTATGCTATATAAGAGGGCTATAAGTTCCCTAGTAGCAATCATTAAGTCCTTGAAGATGAAATGACGTGTACCAAGATAAATAAAAACAGCTCCATACCTCTTTACATTAAGGCATTCCAAGACCCTACTCACATCGTACAATGTTCATTATCCTCTCCATTAATGTAAGCATGTGTTCCTCTAATAACTGACTCTCCATTTACTAGTATATAATTTCTGATCGCCTACCTTTACTTCAGTAATGCGTGCTCTATCAATCGTTACAGAGGAGTGATTATCATTATCAGTGGACTTATTAATCTTACCATTTTCATTGATTATTTAATTTTCAAACATACAATTCTCATCAAGTAGTCTTTGTACATCTACACCTTGAGCAATGTTGTCAAATTCGGTTGGTCTCCTCTTTTTTCTTACAGTAATATTCCCTAATCCTTTCAAGTTCAGTTTTAATTTCTTCCTTTTAGTCTGCCTGTCATCTCTTTTTTTCTACCTTCTCTGTTGGAAAAATGATGTGATTTTCTGCAGAGTGAATGTTTTATGATTGAACGATGCTATTATCCACTGTAATATGTGTGCTACATAATAAAAGAGGTGTCTGTTTTAGTATATATTCTCTTTGCAATGCAGACATTAATCAGTTTCCTTTTCTTCATAGCTGTTTGCTATTCCTTTTTATATTTTCTTCTACATGCTTTGAATCCACAAACTGTAGAATATTTGTATCCTGCCTTCCAAAGTTGCCTTGGTAGTATCATGTTTGATAGGGGTTGAGTGATCTTTACTGATTGTGTACACTTCCCTTTCTAAACGTGTTCTATTTGCACTTTGCCTTATATTATTTATATCATCAGCCTAGTCATTAATATGTATAACAACGACTTTTAAAGCTCTGCCAATTGCACAAGTACAATCACCAATAATACTTATAATAGTAAGCAAATCATCCAACGTTTGAAATGTGGAGCATACGTCGCCAATGTTATTGGATGTTATATTGATGGATCTATGTTAGATTATCGAATTTCCAAAACTTTGAAATTCATATGGCTGAGACCATATGACTGAAGATTCAGAACATTGAACATTAAAGAATGAATAAATAAACAAACAAAAAAAAAAATATTTTTGACATTTTAGCAAGGGGCAAGCCCCCCTGCACCCCCCCACACCAGCTGCAAATTAAATATACCAACTCCAAGATCTCACTACATTGTGGAAAAGAGTAAATTTGCTGTTCCACGCTATACCACAATCTCCATTCAAAATGTTCAAAGTTTCAAAACTTCAATCATATGGTCCCGACCATAGACATACATAAATACATACAAATGTTTCAAGCACAGGCATTATAGGTTCATAGGTTTATAGGTTTATAGGTGGGTACTGGGCTATCTGCCCGAAGGCATTTATAAGCCTAGCCAGAATGTGTTGGCTTTGGCCGTCCCTTTAGATTAGTTCCCTGCGCCTCTGTCCAGTAGAGCCACTGAAGTGATCCCCGAGATAAACTTTCTGTTTCCCATCCACTCGTCAAGGTTTCTTTTGAAGAGTGTTAGCGAGGAGTTCTGCCTAATGTAGATTGAGATCTTGTTCCAAAGCATGGGAAGTCTCTGGGACAGGAATCCATCCCTCCAGCACATCCTATTTATTGTTGTGGTAAGGTTTAGATCCCTAGAGCGTGTGGCTCGAGGGGATAAGGGTTTCTTTAGGTGGAGCATGTCCATCAATTCTGGGTTGGACATGGCCTTGTATGTCAGGCAGAGATCACCTCTGAGTAGGCGGTATGCAACCGAGTACAACTGGAGTTTCTTCATTAGAGCTGCATAGGGCATCTGTTTGAGGCAATTGATCCTCTTGGTGAGGTACTTCTGTGGTATTTCCAGGCTGTTGCAGGTGTCTTGTAAGGTACATCCCAAATGGGGCATTGTACTCAATGATGGGTCTGATGAGTGATGAGTAGAGGGGCACAATGACCTCTTTTGATCTGGATGCAAACCCTTTTGTGATAAGGTGAGCCATGTAGAAGGATTTTCTAACCACTTTGGCAATGTGATTATCAAAGGTGAGATTACTATCTACTTGGGTCACCAGATCACTTATTAGATCTTCCGTATTTAGGGGAATGCCATCTATGTGGTAGTTTGTGGGTACTTTGTTTTTTCCAAAGGGGATGACTATGCACTTTTTGGCATTTAGCTTGAGGCCATGATTTTGACACCAGGTATCCATCTCAGTGAGACCCTTTTGGAGGATGTCTGTGTCATCCGGAGAGTCAATTATAGCCCCTAGTTTACAGTCGTCTGCGAACTTGGTCAGCCATAGTCCTCCTGTGCTTGCCTGTACCTCTGAGAAGTATATGCCGAACAGGAGGGGTCCTAGGACTGAGCCTTGGGGAACACCACTTGTAACCGGTTTAGAGATGGACCTAGCTCCCACAACTGTCACCATGTAGGTTCTGTCCGAGAGCCAGTTGACAACCCATCTTGTGACATAGGGGTTTATGTTTAGGCTGGTGAGCTTGTCTATAATACTAGAATGGGGAATGGTGTTGAAGGCCTTAGCGAGGCCTAGGTAGGCCGTGTGTACCACCTTTCCCTCATCTATAGCCTTGGTAACTGTCTCAAAGAAGTCCACCAGGTTTAGAAGGCATGATCTGCCCTTAACAAAGCGAAACTGGGTAGGGTCCAGTGTTTGGAGGTTCCCGATGTCTCTGTTAATGAGTTCCATGATGATGCGCTCCATAGCTTTGCAGACCAAACTAGTCAGGCTTATAGGGCGATAGTTCCCAGGGTCTGTTGTGGCTCCACTTTTGTGGAGCGGGATAACCATTGCTGTGCACCACTCTATGGGTATGTAGCCTGTGGAGAGGCTGAGGTTGAACAGTGTGTTTAGGTGAGGCGTTAGTTCGTCTTTGAGCTCGTGTAGGATCCAGCCTGGGACACTGTCCGGTCCCATTGATGCTGACATTTTGGCTTTGTAGAGGGCTGTTTTAACATGAGTGACTGTGATTTCAGGCACTCTACATTCTTCTGGTATGGTTATGGGTCCTTCTGGGGGTGAGATGGAGGTGAAGTTTGCGCTGAACCTGTCTGCCAGGATGTTGGCGATATCAGTCGGTTCAGTGTATTTTGTGCCATTCTGCACTAACTCCGAGCAGATCTGAGCATTGCCACTTAGATTCTTGACATAGCTAAAGAATGCCTTATGGTTGTCTTTGGAGTCCTTGACAATTTTTTTTTTCAAAGCTCGCCTTGGATGATTTTATGAGGGATCGTAGTTTCTTGCTGATACTGATCAGGGATGCCTTCCCTTCTTGGGATTTTACTCTTTTCTGTACTAGTTTCCTCCTTCTATTGTATAGCTTGTTTATGGTAGGAGTCCACCAGACTGGTTTCCTTTTGTTGGAGGAGTGAGTCTTGGTTTTGCTTGGGATGGCACGATCAATGCATTCTTGTAGCTGCCCGTAGAATGCATTAGTAAAGGATTTTGCAGCTTGGACAGTGTTATCCTTCAGCATGGGGGCTTTGAAACTTTCCACCTCGGTCTTAAGTAATGTGAAGTTTTCTTTTGAAAAGTTTTTCATGGTGGCTTTCTTGTCCGGGGGGGGGGGGGGGGGGCAGAATATGGATATCCAAAGTTATTTGTTTATGGTCAAATCTAACCAGCAAGGGGTTAACCTCTGGTGTGGAACATATTGATTTAAAAACCAGAACAAGACAGTTATTTTTTTAGGAAATCTAAAGATTAGCAACAGAATATCAGTCTACAAACAGAAAACTGTAATGGAGTGCATAAGGCCATCCATTTTCTCTGCCATTAGGGGAATGCCCAGCCTATGACAAAGGTATGAAATGTTGTGACTCCTAACTCTACCACCATCCTTTTTTAGTGTAACTGGCACAACTAGTGTAGTCGGTTTCTATGATGTCTTTATGGTTTACTTGCCGTTGTACAAGGTTAGGTCAGTGTACTTAATTTGAAGCCCTTCTAACTTGCCAATATGCCAAAACACTTGTTCCCTTATGATATTTGAAGTTTTGAAACTTTGATAATCTGATAGGGATCCATATATACATGCATACATATATATATATATATATATATATATATATATATATATATATATATATATAAAACATGGGTAAAGTGGCCTCAAATGATTAAAGTATTTTAAAAGAAATGAATACTCAAAACAAGTCACCACAGAATTCAAAGAAATTAAAACAATTAACAATTTAATTCAAATTATATGAGGAATTCACAAAAACAATATGCAACTCAATATTAAATTAAGTACACTGACCTAACCTTGTACAAGGGCAGGTAAACCATAAAGACATCATAGAAACTGACTACACTAGTTGTGCCCGTTACACTAAAAAAAGGATGGTGGTAGAGTTAGGAGTCACAACTTTTCATACCTTTGTCATAGGCTGGGCATTCCCCTAATGACAGAGAAAATGGGTGGCCTTATGCACTCCATTACATTTTTTTGTTTATAGACTGATATTCTATGATAACCTTTAGATTTCCTAAAAAAATAACTGTCTTGTTCTAGTTTTTAAATCAGTATAATGGTGTGTATTTTTGGTCAGATGACTGGATTAATTTAGATAAGTTCATAAGTAAGTTACTAGGCTAAATGTCCTTGTGGATCCTTGGTGAAAATCAAACCCTGTGCTTCTTGTCTATGAGGTAACCAACTTAGCAGTTATGCCAATCCCAAGGCAGATATAATGTTAGGCAGAGATGCAGCAGTAATAACTGGGATAAGTCTTACATAAGAGACCAGTTATTTGCCACTTGGTTGCCAAACAAACAGAGGTGTGTTACATGATAGCTCAATACACAAGGAACTCATACCAGTTTGGGCATTGTGGGTGGTATAAGCAGCTGAACTAGGCAACAAGTGAATCACTTTTTACTTGGATAATCAAACAGTTGTAGCTGCATTAAATAAAAGAGCTACAAATGTAGTTCAATCATGGGTTTTGTTGTGAACATCGGTACTACAAAGTTTGCATATTAATAGCCCTTTATTACCATGTTACTATCCCAGTAAGATTAATGAAATAACTGAGAGTCTTTCACTGTTCCTGGTTATGGACACTGACTCCAAGACCATGTCTGCTTTTAAATGAGAAACCAAGATAAATCTTGCCGATTGGCAAAATCATGCAGGTTGTTTGATTAGGAAGACTTGGGCTACTAGTATAAAGATGTCAGATACTGCAGTGTGTAGAGAATTTGACAAAGCTCTCTCTGACTGCAGGATATTTTCATTAGGATTAATTTGGTATTATAAATGGTCTTGGTTAAGAGTTGGAAGATTGGGGACATTATTACAACTATTAGAATAGGCTTATTAGCCTTGATCCTTGCTTGTCTGCCATAGGGGCATCCTGATTTCTCTGACCAGTAGGCAAGTGTCATACTCATCAAGGGATGCAGAAAAGTGCAGTAAGAAAAGTAGATCAAAGGCTGACAGTGCCTACTGTGTTTCAAGGTGGGATGAATATAGCAAGTCACAATCATGAACAGTGTACTAAAGTATACTGTTTTGAGTAGGATCGGTGCAGTATTAGGTAATAAGTGTGAAGGGACTCAGCAGCATCTAATTAGAGAGGATGTTTATGCTGTACTCATCCTGGTTCTGTTATGGTTGCAAAAAACACGAGACTGACCAACGGTGTAAGGGAGAGCAAAATATTTTACATGCTCATTCTGATCTTTTACTTTGCTCACTTCATTGGGTTGCTATGCATGGTTAATTTAGTCTGTGGGCAATGTCAAGGATACTGTGGCCATGACTGTATTTAAGCTGCCACGGAGGCAGCTTTTATATTCATAATACTTTGAAGCTTTGATGAATAATCAATTTCTAATCAGGACTTTCACCCTAACCAATATGCTGCATATTCTTTCCAAAATTATAGATTTGAATAACTGGGCATATATTTATATTTGTATTGATATTTATAGTTATAGTTATAGTTATATGTATGTTTATATTTATACTTATATGTATATTTATATTTATAGTTGTATTTATAGTGAAAGAGAAAGGGAAATCTTTAACTAGGATTTAGAGTTGACATCAATTTACTTATACTAACCTCCTATTTTGCTTCTTAAACAAGATGTAACAAAAGGATTTTCAACTAGGATTGTGAATTGGTATTAGTTTGAGTCATACCTTTCAACTCTTGTGCTCAAACTCTAAACAAAGCCAAAATGAATGGATGGACAAATGCCCAAAATCAGGAATACTTTTTAAATATTACTCTATTTCACATAATATGTTAATAAAAAAACAGGTTTTGTATCAACATGCATTTTTAGAACTATAAGAAGTAATTTGTATCAAAATGCATTTTCAGAACAATAAGAAGTATGAAAATGTAACATCTGGAATTGCTGACTGACTTTAATTCTCAATGATTTACCAGAAGGGACTTCTTCTTCTTTTGGCTTTTCCCGGTTAGGAGTCACCACAGCAGATCAGCTCTCATGATTGGCAGTGGAGTTTTACAGTGTCGAGTTGCCAGCCCAGCGCCCAACCTTCCACAGAAGTCACACACGTGCACGCACTCACACCTAGGGCCAATTTAGAGTGCCCAATCCACCTACAGCATGTCTTTGGGATGTGGGAGGAACAATGAGATAAAATCATGGATGTTCTGCAAAATCCCGATCATTTTAAAGTTTAAGTACTCTAAATAACCTACATACTTTTGCTTCACTGGCAGTTTTAACAAGATGTGTTTCAGAAGCTATTCCTTTTATTCTGAGTGTGAGGATGGCAGTGTTGTGACCTGGGGGCAGACAACTTGTACTAGATCTCGCAAAATTGAAGCTTTATTTTAAGGCCAAAGGCATGCGGCTTGACTTCAGCTTATGCCTGTTTTGGACAAACTCTGTGAAGAGAACGGTCAACCTCAGGCTATTTTATAGCATTTAGGAGAAAAGTATTTATGTGCCCAAAACAAGTTACTATGATTCACTTTAAAGGACTTAACTTTTAATAGACAAACATTTGCTCATGTTGCAGTTATATTGTCAGAAATCATTGGCAGATTGTTTTCAAGGCAGGATCATAATCAGAAAACATTGCGAGAGCCAGAAAATTGCTTTCAAGGCAGGCTCATAATCAGAAAACATTGAGAGAACCAAAAAATTAATCAATCAGACTGTGGCAAAGAAGGCAGTGTTATGGTTCTAGTCTTAAAACATACTTTGATGAAAGGGACCCATGTGGTATAAGGACATGGGATTTATTTAAATGTATTTGGCAGTGATCTCATTAATGTGTATTTAAGTTAAATTTTTCAGGAGTTGACAGTCAGTATCCTGTAATGAAGACAAAAAGGGGGATAGGTGACAGTGTTATTGGATAAGAGGGGGCTAAAAGGAATCTGTGGAAAGAAACAAGCTGCCATTCAAGGAATTTTGTCTGCAAAGAGGAATTTGATTACGTTTATGATGTGACTATACCCAGCTGCAGTGGGTTAAGGTAGAGTAACAGAGAATTGAGGATAATGTGAGCATTTTCATTTTGCTTATGTTAAGAAAACTGTTTATCTGGTTGATGCAGATCTGGTCTTTAGAAAATAGGTTCAGTAAGAGAAAAGCTGCCCATGATCAACTGCCCTTAATGATCCCAATATAGGAGCATTTAAGTCTTCTATGAGATTAAGGATAACCCTTCATAAATACTGTGCCTATCTGTAGAGTCAGCTGCAGTTTAGCAATAAATGCTCACAACTGCTTTTTCAAAATGAGCATGTTATTAGCGTATATGATGGACCTCGTTCCTGTACTGAAACTATAGCTAATGTTCTTTTCCATTAATCCATACACAGTAATTGGACTTGATTTATTCCCTCAGAATTCTACTTTACCTTTCTCATAGTGCAATACTGTAATTAAAGTGGAAGAAACTTTTTTTACCATTTAGGTAATATTTTTATTAAATTTTCAAAATAAAAATGTATTTGCTTTAAAATGTAATACAGTACAAATATTACTCAGAATGCAAATATCTGATAATTATATTATACTAGTTACACAGCTTCATTAACAGACTAGGAAAGTATTTTGCATAAGGAACAGATTTTACTTTTTGTACAATAACATTTCTTATACTTTGAACCTGTAGCCAGTATTGCTTACACATTTGGCTCAGTGTTGCAACAATCTACACACTCACCTTTCATACTGAAAAAGTAGAAGACTGTGGGTTCTATTACCAAGAGGGGCTTGTATTTGTTTTCCAGTATTGAAATTACAGTGTGGCACTGGTGGTGCTGTACTTTTGAATGTGCTCTCTTTCAAATGAGACCTTAAACAGAGGTCCTACCTATCTAGTTGGTGGTATCACAGTTAGATATAAAGTATCCCAAGTCACGTATTAAAAAGAGGAGGTTTAATTTAATAAAAGCATGCTATTTGCACAACATTATTTTATATTTTCACACAAAACACTCTCATTCACTATTCATGTCTTACCCCTTTTCCACAACCGAACTAATATTTGCCTCTATCATATTGAAATGTAATTTATTGTTGTATAATACTTTTCATCTTGCTTTTCACATATACTAAATCCATATAAAATGATTTTAGCCATTCTTATCACTGTCTACCCCCTTATATTTCCCATGCATGATCATTTCTAGCTTAATTTAGTCGATTCATTCATTGTTTTATATTATCTTTGTAGCATTTTGTACCCTTTTCCCCAACCACAATATAATAAAACAACAGCTTATTATTATTATTTTCTGCAGGCATTATACATTCTTTCCTGATGCTGTTTACGCATCATTTGCCCTTTAATAATAAAATTCTTCAGCATAACCCTCTATAAAAATCATTCCTTCTCATGTGTAATCTGACTGTTTCTTTCTTCTCTTTATCTCTACTTTTATCTCATCTTTTAACCCTAATTGTGGGATAACATAACATTTTACATGACATGCTTATGCAAATGTGTCCATTTTTCATGTTAAAGAACATTTCCATATCTGCTTTCCATATTAAACTTTTTTATAATAGTCACCTACTGACCCTTCAAAAAACAACTCATTTCTTTTCCAATTTCCTATTATTTGCCTCATATTTCTGCCAAAAAAGCCACATTAAAATACCCTCTCTAATCTTTACATCTCTGACTATCTAATACATGTATATTAAAACCAGTTATAAGTCTTGATGCATTAACCACAAACCCCATTTTTCTGTTTTATTATACAACAAACCCATCTTTAAAGGTTTTTGTTGTAACCCCATATTATTTGAAAATAATTTTCAATAACTCATTTTCCCTTATATCAGAACGCATAAATATCTCTCCTAAATAATGAACACACCTAGTATAGCTAAATAAAACAACTTTAAGTTTTCTGTACTTGTACTATTAGGTATCTCAAACTCCTTTTCTAGTGCTTCTTTATAATTTCCATGTCTCCAAATTAAACTCCTAGAACTTTAAAAGCTTATCTAGTAAAATAAATACCACATGTTTATTATATCTGCATAACCTGTATATTTTTCTTTACTCAGTACAATCCATACATAGCTCAGAATTGTTTTCTAGCAATCCCACCTCTTCTTTTACCCATAGTCCATTTAATTAAAATGATTAAATAATTTGCATACCATAACATTAATGGTATCTCTATATCAACTTTATGTCACCCTTCATCATCCATGTCACCTTTTACTTGCACCCTTACTGCATTAACTATCACTACTAACCAAACTGCAGTCATAGGGCACTTGCTGCATCCCCTGATCCCTGCAATCCCTTCATTAACTAATATTTTTCTCACATGCTTCTATGTACATCTTGTAAACACATACGCACCTCCTCCCATTCCTACTTCTTAAAAATCTGCCACATTTGGTCATAGTGTACATTGTTAAACTCTTTCATTATATCACACACTACAAGTCTAGCTTCCAACTCCCTCTACTTTATATTATCCACTATTTTCTGAACAATTATTAAAATTAGTTTTGCATCTTTATGCTTGACCAATTCACTCTACCTTGCAATACATAGGTCCTTCAGTTTTTTGTTACATTGTTGTCATCATTTTATCATACACATTATACAGTATTATTGGGTACCAATTTAAAAAAAATCCTTTTTTTCTAGAAAATGTAACCTTTCCTCTGCAAATGCCCTCATCTTTAAAATATACCTTCAGTTATTCTTTTTAACAAAATCACTTTTTCTCTGCCTCTTTCACATCCTTAAAAAATGATATACTAATGCATCTTTCCCTGGTATGTCCTTTGCATTTCCCTCTTTTATCACTGCATTCAGTTTGTACAGTACTACGACTCCCTAACATCTTTCTACTTTTCTTATTTTTATCCTTCTAATTTATTTCTCTTTTCTTATTTTCCAGCTATGCTTTTCTTTTACATACTCAGCAATAATTTCCTTATTTCTTGCTGATGTCTTATACTACTGCTTTCTTTGCCTTGTTTATTTTACTTTAGGTTTCTTCCTTTGATGTGAAAAATTCATAACAATTTTTTCCTTTTACTAAATTTTGCAGTATTAATAAAATGTCTTTTACTTTCATCCTGTTTAACTCATAACTCTCTTTCTAAACAATTATTGTCTCTTCACCGCTCTTCATGATTACCAATCAGTTTCACATCATTTATTTTTGACATCTATACCATTCCCTCTCTGTCTTTTATAAAGGTTATACCAGTGGTCAACCCTCATAAAAAAAAAAAAAAAAGATGTTATAGTTTAGGTGAAGTGTTTGTTGAAGAATTCAGCAATACTGGTGGAGGAGGGGGGAATGGATGGCTAGGGGGTATCAACCTAATCTGTGTGGAGGATATTGTTAATAATGGACCAGAATTGCTTAGGGTTGTGGTTGGTAGAGTTTAGGGTGGATTTATAGTAGAGGAATTTGTCCAATTTTATATGCTTTTTGGCTTTATTGTGCAGTTTAAGGAATGATTGCCTATTTCAGTTATTTTTTGTTAGTCGCCAGTGCTCCCAGGCCTTATCTCTGGATTTCATTAGGGTTCTGGTGGTCTTTTGTAACCACAGGGCACGCCTGGATCTGACTTTGGCATTTCTTACAAGAGCATGGGTGTTTAGGATGGAGAGAAAGGTACTGTTGAAGAAGTGGACAGCCTCATCTAGGTTGAGGTATTTTAGTGGTGACCAGTTCATTTTTTGCAGGGAGGGAACTGTTAGGAGTTATTTGCATTAATAGATAATATTGACAAATTAACACTTTCATTTTATTCTTGTTGATATCATGATTATTTCATACTATACCTTTTACTCGATTTTCCACACAAATGGTTTGATTTACTAGTCACTCCCTCTTCCATATCTTCATTTTCCTCTCTCTTGTGTTTATAAATATAGTGCCATCTTGTGGTGGAAAATTTGATTGCAAAAATCAAATGATTTCATTCAAGCCCACAACATATATTGCATTTAAATTAATTATCCATCTTTATTTTTTAGCATGTAGCACCTTTAATTTTTTCATATTTATTGGGAGAATGAAAACTAACCTTATCAAACCCTACAAAACTAAATAAGACACCTGAATGTTGCTCCTTTTGTCGTACCAAGGCACTACGTAAACTATTACAACTCAGGTCACTAACATGTAAAGACAGTCTTTGTTTAAATTGTACACATATTTCACCAATGTAAAGAGCCCCACATTGGCATGTTACCAAATATATCACCGACTCCTTATCACCTGTTATCAAGTCTCTAACATGAAACCATCTTACAAGTATTTTTATTGGAAAATGACTTGGTTTCAACATATTGAAAGAAAAACACTCTGACCACATAGTTGACGGCCCATAGTTTTGGAACCCAGCAACATTTGATCTGATTTGGCCATAAAAGGATTTTTTAAAAGGTGAGAAATAATTGTTCAGTGTTTTTTTTTTTATTTGCATATGTAAGCAAGGATTATCTGATATAATATTTGTAAAAATGTTAACTGCTTTCAACAGGTATCTATAAAAGTATGAAGTAATCTGATGTGCTAAGCTTCATTAGAGAAAAAAAAAGTTTCTTCTTATGCATCTGAAAAAAGTACAGAAGCAAGAGAACATACCATAAGAAATATAATACAATGTTCCTTTCTGGTGGAAGGCAGCACCTCCTATAAATTGCAAGGTGGATTACAGCACCAATACATGGTTAAATGCAGACATTTCTTCCAGTTACTATGTCAAGAATACTACAGACAATTCTCAAGTAATGCACACTCCAGCATAAGCAGTACTAGTGCTAAACATACAACAATACAGTAGAATATGACATACTCAGCACTTTACTTCCTGCCAATGCCTTTCACTGAACAGATGTCAGTGAACAGTCAGGCATTACTCTGAGCGTATGCTGCCACTAAACAAAACAGATACGTAAACCATAAAGCTTTACTTACAAAATACTTTTCCTTAAAGATAAGAGGGACTGTCTGATGTGCAGTAACAGTAGGCCTTATACCTCAGAGCATAGGCTACACATACCACAGCATGCAGTAATTATAATCTATGAGTTTTTTTTTTTTTTTTTTTTTACTAAAGGTAACATGAATGTCATGATCCAAAGTTGTGGACTAGACATTATCACTTTGCCTGCACAGCCATGTAGCTTGAATTCTGTGTCTTCTTACTTCAGTACCAGCCCTCCATGGTCCTGATTTGGTATCTCACAAGTACCTCAGGGAAATGTGCCATCCCATCAAAGGTATGCATAGTCCTGGCTTGGTCCTGCAGTGGCACTTGTGGATAAATAAACTGACCTATATGTGGCAAGAGTATATTGAGGAACGGTTGAAGTATCCTCAAGGCAGAAGCATGAGAAATACCTAATATGTCACAAGTCTGTTTCTGGACACCTTAGTATCCACAGATATAGGAAGACCAAGCAATAGCCAAGTTCCCAAACATGGGCCATGAAAACTCATTAAATCCCTTACAATATCCTAGGCTACTCTATGTCTATCATGAATTTTTGATTATAAGTTATAATGAGTTAAGGCAGCGGTGGTGCAATGGTTAGCTTTGTCGCCTCACAGCAAGAGGTTCTCCTCTTCAATTCTCAGCTAGAGCGCCTTCTGTGTGGAGTCTGCATGTCCTCCCCATGGTCAAGTGACATTTAAAGACATGCAGGTAAGTGTGTGCGTGAATGGGTGTGCCTTCTATGAAGGTTGGGTGCCGGGCTGGCAACTCGGCACCGTAAAAATCCACTGCCAATCATTAGCGGAACTGAGTTCTGCTGTGGCAACCCCTAACTGGGTAAAGTCAAAAGACACAAGTTATAATGAGTTAATCTTTGTCTATATCTGCATATTCTTTGCCATCAAGTCCCTCTGGATGCCTATGTTTTTTACTCAGCCAAGACAAGCAGCTCACAATGAGAAATAGGTAAGTTGGCAGTAACACCAAGCATCTTCAGCAGTTGCAAAGTAAATATAAAAGGTATGACTCAGTCATTTGTAACTTCTCTGTGCACGGAACTAAAATGCATAAAAAGGACTATGAACTGCAAAATGTCAGGAGGAGACCTCCCTGGCAAAAAAATTTCTCTGGGTGTTCTCATTTCTATTTCATTAACCCTTAATTTACACAACATGATTGAAAGTAGTCTCGCCTACGCACAGCTGGCCTCTGTGACTCATGCTTGAATCTGTGCCTAAGTGCGACATACACAAACTGCCTTTATGCTTAAGCACAATGACTATGAATGCCACTCTAACTTTTACTGATCAAACTGTACAAAGCAAATTGGGTATTTCAGAAGATTTATTAAGTCTAGAAATAGTGATTTAAAGAAAATGATTACTCCATTTAGAACACCTGTGTATGGTAACTGTTTATAGTTTCCTCATATAAATCATAGAAGACTAGGTAAGATGGAATACAGAGGAAATAAACAAAGTTGATTGGTAGGTTTGAGATGCTGATATACACAGACAGGTTGTTGAGACAGGGACTATTCTCTTTGAGCCTTATGTGTTTTGATTATTAGGGTGGCTAAGCATTTATAGCTATTAGAGAGAGTGTTGATCTGAAAAAAAAGAGCAACATATAATATATAACCTATTAGAGAGAGAGAGGTGATTTGAAAACAAAGAGTAACATATAACAAATTATTAAGGATATTTAAGAAAAATAATAAAACCACAATGTTTTTTTTTTTATTATTTTATACATTTGTTAACTGAGTAAACCCACTGGGTACAAGTGGCCCCCTCAGGTGTAACCCAGGAAAACTGTCTGCTCAAGTGCTTTGCTGAGAATCACACAGACAGCAAATTGAGGGATTCAAGCCTTGTACTTGTTATTACAGATAACAATTCTTTAACATTTGACAGCCATAAACTTCTGCGCTAACACCAATGCTTTCAATGCAGTTACCAGCTGGAATAAGTTACCAACAGTTAAAAATGTCTATTGCTGCCTAGATAGATTTTAAAGATTCTATTGATGCTTTACTATTGGGAAGTCTGTTTTAAGCAATTTCTTTCTATAAAGGCTTTAGCCTGTACTTAAAACTTGTATTGTGTTATACTACATTGTTCATATCCTCTTGCATTACCCACTTGCATTCTATCTCCTAATACTGAAAAAGCATGTGGGGAAGAGAAACAATATAGAGATAATCTTATACTTTAAAATATTAAACAATACACAGAAATACAGTACTAGCTTGACAAAATGGGATTATAAGATTTGAAATTATAGTACAAAGATGGCTGGAAGATATCAATAAACAGTTTGATAAGGAAGCTTATTTCAAAGAAAGAGTAGTATGCAGTTGGAAGAATCTCATATGGCACAATGAGGATAAGATTATCAGTCACTATCTTTGTATTTTTCCAATATATGAGCAAATGATGCCAAACACTGTTTTTTATTACTTAGCTGATCCATAATTTAAAGGTTATCATCATTCCAAAATATGGCCATTATACTGCAGATGACTTGTGACTGTAAAACAATCAGACAATTTTATTGTTATCATTGCCCAAGTAAAGACACAGTCAGTCAATATTGTGAAAGGAAGTGCTTATGAAAGTCCATTGTTGTATGATTTGTCATCTCAGGCATGTACTGTCTCCCCTGGAACTGTGCAGTCAAAAAAAAAAACCTTCAATGCCCTCATTCCAAAGCATTTGATATCATAGTCTGTATTATTCTAATTTATTTTTGACGATTTTCATAATAAAGTTTACTGCTCAACTATTCTAACACAGCACTGACAAATGAGGCACTTACCAAAGGACAAGCCATGTTATAAGTCCACTGTTCTTTCCAGACTAATGTTGTACTGCCATCTAAGTACTGGCAGCAAGGTATGAACAAACCTTTGATGGGTCACCTTTTCCTCACAAGCCATGTAAACATAGCTGTCTCTGACTACTTTGTACACCTAACAACATTATCTGCTCTTGTTGAACTGATTTGTACCCATTCAGCACATATCTACTTTTTTCAGCTGTAGTGAGTGATCATAGGTCTGATTAAATGGCATGTTAAGAATCACATAAGCTTGGTTAAATGATATGCCCAGAATTTTTTGGTAGGCATCTGGATGTTACTGCACTCAAACTAACTAAACAGATAAACCTTCCCACCTTAGCCTTTAAAAGGGTACTGACTTACCGCAGAGGTGGAGGTAATTGCTAAAACTGAAATATCCCACAATTGATGCAAAATAAAATAGAACAAACAGGTACATAATTGTATACCAGAGGCAGATGTACAGAAAAATTAAATTCTATGCCCACTGAATAAGTTTTTCCACAGGATGATGACGTTGCAACATTCTGTTCATGTGTTGGAGCTGTAATTCTGGTCCACTGCCCCTTTTTTTCCTAATGAACAATAAATGTCATGTTCCTACTGAATTAGCAATAAAGGAAATGGAAACCGGAAATAGCACAATTCATCTTCAGTTATATCCATAAGCAAGTGTACGATATACAAACACACACACACACACACACACACACACACACACACACACACACACACACACACACACACACACAGCAATTTAGGTTGTTTAGCACTCATGAGGAATAGTACAATGTAAAGCATTAACACATCTGCTCCTGTCATCAGGAAACGTATGATGTGAATTTAGTAGAGTTTCATTAGTTACCTCATCTATGAGGGCTACGTGTTGCCTGCGTACTACACAAAAGATGCAGAGATGGACATCTCTGTAATAAATTATTATAAACTACCAACTTTGGAAGTCTAAAAACTTTGTCAGATTGCATGCATTACAAAAATGGAAATTAGAAGTCATGTTTTTCACTAGTGCTGAACTTTGTATACCCTGAGCTCTAAGACGGTGCTTTTATCTGAAAGTGAAAAAAGAGCTGGTATAGGAACTGTAGACAAACATGCTGTAATATAAGAAGTCTGCTTAATAAAAATGGAATAATAGACTGACAGAACAAAGAAGATGCCGTAGGAAGGGAAATAAATTAAAACCAGCTGATGAAATGCCTTTTGCTTTTTTTTTTTCATGTCTACTCCTCAGCATTCACAGGTTTTGATAAAACATAGCTTTGGTTGCCCTTGGCAGGTACATGTTCTTTGTAGTTTTTACCCCCTTCTCAGAGAACAGGTAGTTAGGCAACAGGAAGAGTTGAAAAGTTTAACATATCATACAGGAACTCATCTGTGGATTTAAGCACAGAAAAATATAGGGTATAATATTCACTGAAATGAAAATCTATTAAGAGCTACATTCTTTCTGTGCAAAAAAGGAACCCTGTCCTTTTCATTATAGACCTCCCCATAAGCTGACTACTCATGCTAAGACCATCGATATTCTCATGAACATATCAGATTATTTGCAGCATTAGCTGTTGGTGGAATAATCTCAAGGAACAAAATGCAACTATAATAATTAAACAGCATGATTTTAAAATGGCAGGAGATGATTATTTACAAATGAAATACATAGCATTTTAAAAGAATGATGTTAAGCATTATTCTTCATAATGCTTGTCCATTCTTGTTATTTTTAGCTGTCTTCATCCACTGACCTGCAAATCCCACTAACCAGTCCTTCAAAGCCATGTTCGATCTGCATTTGAGCTGCCTAACAGCTGTATGTAGTGTTTCATTGCCTGTCTTTTTTATCACTAGGAGCAAAATGTCTAGTTTCATGTGACCTCAGAAGCACAGAATGATGTATACAAATGTGGACTTAGGAAATTAAACCCAGAAATATATGATGAAGCCTGTTAGCAGTTCATTGCATTGGAGTTTTGTGTTGTATAAATTAGGTACTGTATTTTGCAAACATAGACAATGATTAATTACCAGGGTGGCCACAGTGGTGTAGCAGTTAGCGCTGCCGCCTCACAGCAAGAGGTTCTCCAGTTCGATCCTTGGCTGGGATGCCTTCTGTGCAGAGTCTGCATGTCCTCTCTGTGGTCATGTGGCTTTCCTCTGGGTACTCTGGTTTCCTCCCACATCCCAAAGACATGCTGTAGGTGGATTGGACACTCTAAACTGGCCCTAGGTGTGAGTGTGTATGTGTGTGTGCCTTCTGGGGAAGGTTGGGCACCAGGTTGGCAACTCGACACTGTAAAACTCCACTGCCAATCATGAGCAGACAGGTGATCCGCTGTGGCGACCCCTAACTGGGAAAAGCCGAAAGAAGAAGACAATGATTAATTACATTTGAGAAGTGAACTCATTCTTTCTTCACACAGACAGCTGACTATCAGCTGACCCCAAGGCATCAGCTCAGTCACTGTGTTTGCTACCCCTCCAGCCTCCCCTGGACTAGGTGCTATTTAATGTTGGAGCCAGCTTATAGATCAAGGCATCACTTGAAGCTGTGTGAGTATTTTTTCATTTAATTCCCCACAGCACTGTAGGTCTACAGTAGCACTCTGAGGATACAAAATGTATTGAGCATCATAAGGGGTTGATATCAGCAGGATCCGCCACCCACCTTCCATCAGGCAACCCAACATAATTATTTCCCCAGGGTCTTCATCAAGGAAATGAAACTGAGATGTATACCACATGCACACACACACCCTACTCTACCTCAGTGTATGAATACTCATCCCCACTGCCAGCACGTTAGATGCTAGAGCTGTTAAACACTGATCATCTAGTCATGGTCAGGGTTTTATCTCTCTATACTGCTCCCCTGGCTGAAAGTCACTTTTTTAGGATATTTGTTTCTTTTCACAGCCAACCTTTCCATCATCTGACTCTGTAAATGAAATTAGGTTACCAATATTAGATACAGGAATTCTCCAATTGTGCAAAGATGATTATTAAAGGAGCTCTAGAAAGCTGGTTCTTGTGACTCCCAAATGACAAAGCAATAATCTTCTTGTTTTTAGTCCAGCAGCATAATTCAGAGATCATGGTTGTAGGAGTGAGGATACTTCTGCAGAATATGACTTAGTCATCTGGCAGCCATCCCACTGGAAAAAGTGAACCAGTGCAGCACATGTTTGTCAGAAATGGCTTGTTGTTAGGTCTGAGTAAATAAGCATACAGATTTTCACACGTTACTTAACTAGATGCTGTCCTGTTGCCAGGATATGGGAGTCTTCTGATAAGTACTTCAATATTGCATCTGATATATATTTTTTTTACTTATTTATTTTTTTATCCACACCACTGGGGATGCACAAGCCAGTGCATTTCTTTGTGGTGGTCCCAAGCCTAGATAAATGGGGAGGGTTGCATCAGGAAGGGCATCCGGCATAAAATTTTCCCAAATCATACATGCGGACAACAGTACAGATATACATACAGGATCAGTCGAGGCCCGGGTTAACAACGACTGCCACCAGTATTATTGGCCAACAGGGTGCTGGCAGAAATTGGGCTACTGTTGGCCGGAGGAGGAGAAGAGGGGGGAAGGCATGCCTGAAGGCAGGTAACGCCTAGGACTGTGGTAGTGAGGTTCGGAACTTTGAATGTTGGCAGTAAGACTGGTATAGGGAGAGAGCTAGCTGATATGATGGACAGAAGGAAGGTTGGTATATTGCGTGTGCAAGAGACCAGATGGAAGGGGAGCAAGGCTAGGTGTATCGGAGGTGGGTTCAAATTGTTTTATCATGGTGTGGATGGGTGGAGAAATGGCGTAGGGGTTATCCTGAAGGAACAGTATGCTAAGAGTGTTTTGAAGGTGAAAAGAGTGTTGGATAGAGTGATGTTTATGAAGCTGGAAATTGATGGTGTAATACTGAATGTTGTTAGTGCATATTCTCCACAAGTTGGATGTGCGATGTATGAGAAAGAAAAATTTTGGAGTGTGTTGGATGAAATGATGACTGTACCCAAGGGTGAGAGAGTGGTGATTGGAGAAGATTTCAATGGGCATGTTGGTGAAGGGAACAGAGGGGATGAGGAAGTGATGGGTAGGTATGGTGTTAAGCAGAGGAATGCAGAAGGTCAGATGGTAGTGGATTTTGCGAAAAGGATGGACATGGCTGTGGTTAATATGTATTTTAACAAGAGGGAGGAGCATAGGGTGACATACAAGAGTGGAGGGAGATGCAGACAGGTGGATTGTATCTTATGTAAAAGGGCCAGTCTGAAGGAGATTGGAGACTGTAAAGTGGTTACAGGAGAAAGTGTAGTTAGGCATCATAGGATGGTGGTTTGTAGGATGACGTTGGTGATCAAGAAGAGGAGGAGGAGTGTGAGGGCAGCACCAAGGATCAAATGGTAGAAATTGAAAAAGGGTAATTGTGAGGTGTAGGGTAATTGTGAGGTGGAGTTCAGGGAAGAGTTAAGACAGGCACTGGGTGGCAGTGAAGAGTTACCCAATATCTGGGTAACTACAGCAGAGCTAGTAAGGGAGATGGCTAGAAAAGTGCCTGGTGTGACATCTGGAAAGAGGAAGGAGGACAAGGAGACCTGGTGGTGGAATGAGGAAGTACATTAGAGTATACAGAGAAAGAGTTTGGCAAAGAAGAAGTGGGATTGTCAGAGAGATGAAGAAAGTAGACAGGAGTATAAGGAGATAAGGTGCATAGCAAAGAGAAAGGTGGCAAAGGCTAAGGATAAGGCATATGAAGAGTTGTATGAAAGGTTGGACACTAAGGAGGTAGAAAAGGACCTGTACTGATTGACTAGACAGAGGGACCAAGCTAGTAAAGATGTGCAGCAGATAAGGGTGATAAAGGATAATTAGGGAAATGTACTGACAAGCAAGGAGAGTGTGTTGAGCAGATGGAAAGAGTACTTTGAGGGGCTGAGGAATGAATAGAATGAGAGGGAAAGAAGGTTGTATGATGTGCGGATAGTGTAGTGGATTAGCAAAGAGGAAGTAAGGATAGCTATGAAGAGGATGAAAAATGGAGAGGCTGTTGGTTCAGATGACATACCTGTGGAAGCATGGAGGTGTTTAGGTGAAATGGCAGTGGAGTTTTTAACTAGATTGTTTAATGAAATCTTGGAAAGTGAGAGGATACCTAAGGAATGGAGAAAAAGTGTTTTGGTACCAATTTTTAAGAATAAGGGGATGTGCAGAGCTGTAGTAACTACAGAGGGATTAAATTGATCAGTCACAGCATTAAGTTATGGGAAAGAGTAGTGGAAGCTAGGTTAAGAGGGGAGGTGATGATTTGTGATCATCAGTATGGTTTCATGCCAGGAAAGAGCACTACAGATGCGATGTTTGCTCTGAGAGTGTTGATGGAGAAATACAGAGAAGGTCAGAAGGAGTTGCATTGTGTCTTTGTGGACTTAGAGAAAGCAATTG
>NC_056735.1:238877406-238879906 GCF_019279795.1 Protopterus annectens
ATTTCACAAACCCAGAAATGAATATTTGACCATGCAATCCTTCTAGTGAGTCACAATTGGAAGCAAACATGGAACCATCAAGGTTACTCCCCCAACTGAATGCCATATATATCCCTGCAGAAAGGCAGCCCTGCAAGCAGATAGAAACCCATCAGGGGTAGGCAAGACTGAATGACAATCTCTGGATTGCTTCTGTACCATTATTTTAGCTGTTGCTGACATTACATAAAACAGCAACAGAAACAGAGGAAAAATAAAACATCGAATAGTGGAATAGTGAAAGGTACAAAACATGTGCAAGGTGTGCCATTTTTACAAAAGGAATACATATGACAAGGTGCAGTACAGGAGATGTTGCTATTACCGAAAGTGGATCCAAAGGGATTATTGTAGATATTAACAATGCTCACAAGGAGTATATTGGAGATTAATGCAAGCAATGTACTGGAGGACAGTATGGCTCATGTTAGCTGTGGTATGACACCTGTATAGATATGTTTTGTCAGAAAGGAACAAGGTAGGGTTTGATGGACATGACATGTACAGAATATGTTCGGCAACATGCTCACTGTGCCTGTGATACTAATAGTAACTGGTACACTGACCTTATAAATCCACAGAAGTACCCAGTAGAGTAACCAATTTGTGAAGTTATCACAATTTCAAGCCAGTCAGAGCATAGGTAGTCCATACAAAACTTTATTGCAAATAGGTGAGCGCTTTCATGATATTACTTCATCAGACCTTATAAAAACATAGTAACCATCTTCACTTTTAAATGCACTTCAACCAATCAGAATAAAAAATCATAGCAGCCATTTAATATCCTACAGCAATAAATCTCCACTTATAAAAATGCTTTTATAAGGAACAGTAATATAATCAATATATAAACAATATGTAAACACAATATATAAAAAAACTATATATAGAAAATACTTCTAAAATACACATCACAAAATCATAAAATACAACTGTCAAAAATGTATACTTTTTAAAAAAGCACATAAGCAACAATGTGACTCAAGCTATATAAAGCACCCAATACTGTGTATATTACTCTTACTTGAACAGTTTCCTGTTCTTTAAAACTGGCTTCAAGGGTACCCTGTCATTCAAACCCTTCCCCTTATTTGCCCTTAATCTTATAATCCATCTAGTTTCAGAAGTCTCAGTGTAGTTACATATGTCCCCACCCCTATTACTGGGGTTAATTTTCTCAACTACTAAAAAAGTGAAGTCATGCTCATTCCCTTGGGAAGACACATGTTTAGCTAGTGCATTTGTTAAAGTTCCATTCCTAATATGAAGTAAGTGCTCCCTGATGCTAAATCTTAACTTTCTAATAGTTTTGCCTACATAGAAGGCCAAGCATAAACTGCAGACTGCTAAATACACATTATTGTGTTGCAGTTTGCTGCTATATCAAATTCATACATCCGCTTGGTATCTGGATGAACAAACTTATTACTTTTATTAATATATATATACACATTGGTTGAACTTACCACAGTGTATTGTACCTTTAACAACAACTATGTCATGTCCCTTACATTCACTGGGATAACACAACATCCTTTTTAGTGACTTCTTGTTTTTGAATAAAAAAAACAAGGATTTTCTACTACCATCTGTAATAGCATTGTTGCCTCACAGCTAGAGATTCTCCTGTTTGATTCTCAGCTAGTGTGCGGGGAGTGCCTTCTGTGTGGAGTCTGCATGTCCTCCCCGCGGGTTGAGTGGTGTTCCGAAAGACATGTGTGAATGGGTGTGCCTTCGTTGAAGGTTGGGCATCGAGCTGGCAACTCGGCACCATGAAAATCTACTGCCAATCATTAGCGAACTGGAGTTCCGCTGTGGCAACCCCTAACTGGGAAAAGCCGAAAGACAACATCTGTTTAATTTCAGGGTTCTGAGTTAATATACACCAATTCTTTTTAATCACATTTGTTACTATGTTTACATCACTAGTATAATATGTAGAAAATCTAATCATATCTTTCTCTTGCTTAAAAGGTCTTTTCCTTTCATATGGTAATGAAAAATATGGTTTCCCTATGTTATCTCTCCATGTGGTAGCTTCATCCAGGACTCCAGTTGTCATATTATCAGTGTATCCTCATTCACTGAATCTATGTTTCAAGCCAGATAATTCTTTCTCAAACTCCTCATCCCTAGCAGTCAGTCTGGAAGTTCTAAGAGTTGGTCCCTTCACTATATTCTTAATATGTCCTGGGTGCATGCTACTCTTATGAAGCAAGGTGTTCCTATGACATATTTTCCTAAATAATCTGGTAGCTAAGCCATCAATATCATCCTTGGAAACAGTAACATCAAGAAAATCAATTTCATACACTGAACTTTTCATTTCAAATTTCAAAAATTTAGTACTATTTCCTATCTCTAGGAGAAATTCCTCTAATACAGTTTCAGTCCCATTCCAGATCAAAAAAGATCATCTACAAAACTACCTCCATGTAACACAAATTTATTCTCCCAC
>NC_056735.1:238884906-238894906 GCF_019279795.1 Protopterus annectens
CCAGTTTGCAGTCATCTGCGAACTTGGTCAGCCACAGTCCTTCCATGTTGGCCTGTACCTCCGAGAAATATATACCGAACAAGAGAGGTTCCAAGACTGAGCCTTGTGGGATGCCACTTGTAACTGGTTTGGAGTCTGACATGGCTCCAGCTATTCTAACCATGTGGGTTCTGTCCTTGAGCCAGTTTGCAACCCATCTAGTGACATAGGGGTTTATATTTAAGCTGGTGAGCTTATCTATAATGCCCAAGTGGGGTATTGTATCAAAGGCTTTTGCGAGGTCCAGGTAGGCTGTGTGGACCACCTTCCCCTTGTCAATGGCCTTGGTGACTGTTTCAAAGAAATCGACCAGGTTTAAGAGGCAGGATCTGCCCTTAACAAAGCCAAACTGGGTAGCATCCAGTGTCTGTAGGTCCCCAATATCTTTATTTATAAGGTCCATGATGATCCTTTCCATAGCTTTGCAGACCAAGCTAGTGAGACTTATGGGGCGATAGTTTCCAGGATCCATTGAGGCACCACCTTTGTGAAGAGGGACCACTGTTGCTGTATGCCACTCTTTGGGTACATATCCTGTAGTAAGGCTGAGATTGAACAGTAGTTTTAGGTTTGGGTTTAGCTCTTCTTGGAGTTCATGTAGGACGCAGCCCGGGACACCGTCTGGTCCCATTGATGCTGTGTTTCTTGCTTTGGAGAGGGCAGCTCTTACCTGAGCGTCTGAGATGTCAGGGGGGCAGCACTCTGCTGGGATAGATATTAGCCCTTTTGGTGGGGAGAAGTTTGCGCTGAACCTGTTAGCTAGGATGTTGGCAATGTCTGTGAGTTCAGTGTATTTTTTTGTCATTTTGGACTAATTCTGAGCATATCTGGGAATTCCCACCCAGGTTCCTAACATAACTAAAGAAAGCCTTGTGATTATCCTTAGTGTCCTGTGCAATTTTTCTCTCGAAGCTGGTCTTAGACGATTTTATGAGTGCCCATAGTTTTTTGCTAATACTGATCAGAGATGCCTTCCCTTTTTGGGATTTTGCTCTGTCATGTAGTAGCTTCTTCCTTCTATTGTATAGTTTGTTTATGGCTGGGGTCCACCAGACAGGACTTCTGCCTTTGGAGGATTGGGTCTTGGATTTATTTGGGATTGCATGATCCATGCATTCCTGAAGGTGTTCATAGAATGCGTTTATAAAGGATTTTGTGGTCTGGGCCGTATTATCCACAGGCCCGGGGGCTTTGAAGGATTCCATCTTGGTTTTGAGGAGTGTGAAATTTGCTTTAGAGAAGTTTTTCACTGTGGTTTTCTGGGCATGGGGTGGGGTCGGGATGTGAATATCCAGTGAGATTAGTTTATGGTCTGATCTTACCAGTGAGGGATACACTTCTGGTCTGGAGGATAGAGTCCCCATGTTGGTGATGATCAGGTCCAGTATGTTTTCCCCTCTTGTGGGAGTGGTAACAAGTTGTTCCATAGCATTTGAGTTTATAAATTCTAGGAACCTTTGGGCTAGGGTGCTGGAGCTAGAGTAATGCTCCCAGTCTATGGTTGGGTAGTTGAAGTCACCCAATATAATGGTGTTTGGAGAGACCTTCATATTTTCCAGTGTTCTCAGGAAGGCCGAGTGGGGTTCCTGGGTTTGGGAGGGTGGTCTGTAGCAGGCTATAAACTGGAAGGCAGTTTTACCCACTGTTAGTTGCACATGGATAGTCTCTGATGCTTCGTGCTGTGCCACCAACCTGGAGGTGTGGGTATCTTTGACGGATATTGATACTTCCCCTCCTTTTGTGGTTCGGTCCAAGTTTTGGGGCCGAAAAGCATGGTATGAGGTATAACCTGGTAGTGCTGGGGTGCTCTTGAGAGCCTTGAACCAGGTTTCTGTTACTGCACAGATATCGATGTTCTCCATGCTAAGGAGAGTTTCGAGTGCGTGCATCTTGAGGTTTAGACTTCTGGCGTTGAGTAGCATTACTCTTAGTTTCTTATCCCTTGTGATACCTAAGGAGGTGGGTTTATCTTTTGAGCCTTGCCTAAAAAAGGCACTATGGGGGTAGCAAGAGCCTTTGCCAATATCCGAAAGCCCAGGGGTGACAGGTGCAAGCCGTCCCTAGCGAAGCATCGTGGCTTGTCGAGCATGTCATCCCAGGCTGACAGGCATTGGATCCCCTTTGAATGACACCAATACTTAAGTCAATTGTTGAAATTGATAATCTTATCTTCATACTGTGGCATCATTCTTGGTGAGGGTAAGATGCTACTCAAGGTCAGGGTCATACCGGCCTGGGCTACATGCTCAGAGAACTCCTCTATGTCTCTTTTCATGTAGTCCAGGAGGTATCTCAGGTCATTCACACCAGCATGGACAATGACTGAGTCATATTTGTACTTGCCTTGGAGTGACCTGAGTGCTTGTGTTATGTGGTGGATCCTAGCGCCCGATAGGCAGCTCACCGTGACCTTCTCCTTGTTCAGCCTGGTGAGTGGGACGTCAGTGTGCCTGATGATAGAGTCACCTATTACAAGTGTATCAGGTGTGTTGTTTAGCCTTAAGGGCTGTGACTGTTCAGCACACTGGCTTTGTGAGCTATGTGTTGCATATGTTTTGTTTTGGGGTAGCGGTTGCTTGGGTGTCTGCTTTGGAGGTCTCTGCTGCTTAGGCAGATTTTTATTTAGAGCCTCCAAGTATGTTTTTGTGTGTTTATGTGTTTGGTTTGCTGTCGTGGTAGGTCTATGTGAGACTGGAATTGTAGTGAGTGTGGTTTCCTTCTCCTCTGACTGGTTACGCCAGTACTGAGTTGAGAGAGCTTAGCCTCCAGTTTGGCTATATGGTTGCATCTCTCTCATGTGTTGGAATTTGTTGGGAGCAGGAGAGGGTTGTCTGTGTACATTAGGCAGTTGTAACATTGCCTCAAGATTCCCAGGTTCACCAGTTGGACCGGAGAGGAGATTGACAACTGACCTTTGGACATGCTAGAATAGTATTGGGAATTCCTTTATAATTGAAAAAAGGGCCAATGGGGAACAAGTTACTCAAGGGGAGTTTGTGAGGGTGTAGTGCTTTTAATTTTTTAGTGCTGACTTATATAATTGCTTTAGTGAGCAAGTGCTAGGCTTTAGCTTAGGAATAGGGTGTTTATTATGAGAACTAGATCAGTTCCAAGGCTCAAACCCAAATAAGCTGCGCTGCTCGATGCTGCGCTATGCACAAAATCACGCAAAGCCGCGCTACAGCGGGTTTTATACAGGCGGACTTCAAAGAGCTAGAAATTGGCCCAAAACAGCCAACAGACTACTAGATTCCTGTGCTGGGAACACTCCTCCAGGGACAAACAGGCTGCTCCAAGCTCCATGTTCCCTTATATGATTGTTTGCTTTTTTAACATCACTAAAAAGTGCTAAGTTATATGAGTATTCACTTTTCTGGATTATAACCACACACAAATGCACACATACACGCACACACACACACACACACACACACACACACACACACACACACACACACACACACACAGGCACACATACCTATATAATATATAATATATACATATATCTATCTATATATATATATATATATATATATATATATATATATATATATATATATATATACAGACAGAGAGAGAGAGAGAGATAATTCATTGAAACTCATTTCAATGAAAATGTCACATACACTAAAAAATATATTTCCAGAAGTTTACCCTCTGTGTGAGGAGCGTTGCCCCTCACATCCCCTAACTTTAATATACTAAGTCCCCAGTTGTACAACCTTGAAAAACAAAGAATACTCCTGACACACTGAATCACTGCTGGTGTACATACGCAAACTTGTAGACATACAGCTACAGCTTAGCAGGGGCATTAGCAAGGAACTAATAAATGATCAACATTAGTTTGCATTATAATTCTTATCCTCCAAAATGAAACAACAGTTATTTTCCACAAGCTAACATAGTTTTTACTTGAATTTGATTCAGGTATATGTGGTTTATATCAAATGAGTTTTACATCAGATTATCCAGTTTTCATTTTTTTTTATCAGATTAATTGTAACCTGTATGTATGTTTATATACATATATATGTTTACCATCATTATGTCGATTCACAGGCAATTGAGTAGGAATATGATTGATGCACCTCTGAGAAAGTCAGAATGCCGAATTCCAGTATACCCGAAACAAATACAGAACATTGAAACTCCCGACTGCTCTGGACCCAGGAACAAGCATTACCATGAGTCCAGAAAGAGGGGCAAGGTAGGACATTCGGGAATGTCGTTGTTCAACATTCCATCATTCGATATGCAGGACATTGCACAGGTGGATTCAATCACCTGTGTAATGACATAATGATAGTAAACCATATACATATATATATATATATATATATATATATATATATATATATATATATATATATATATATGCAGAGTTAAAATACTTATGTATGCATATGCAGAGCTAAAAATACTGATGTATGCATATGCAGAGCTAAAATACTTATGTATGCATGTACAGAGCTAAAATACTTATGTAGGCATATGCAGAGCTAAAAAATACTAATGTATGCATGTGCAGAGCTAAAATACTTATGTATGCATATGCAGAGCTAAAAATACTAATGTATACATATGCAGAGCTAAAAATACTAATATATGCATATGCAGAGCTAAATACTTATGTAAGCATAAGCAAAGCTAAAAATACTAATGTATGCATGTGCAGAGCTAAAATAGTTATATAAGCATATGCGATCTAAAAATACTTATGTATGCATATGCAGACCCAAAAATACTAATGTATGCATATGCAGATCTAAAATACTTGAGCATCAATATTTATTTTTTTAAATGTTCTTTTCCACATTAATCATAACACACACATATTTAACCATCTCCCAGATTCACTAATCTTCTGTGCAGGACTAGCTTAGTCCTGCATGGAAGCGACTTTTTAGGAGCAGCACCACAGCGCCATGCATATTAATGAAGGTGCGCTGCCTGAGCTCCTAAATAGACATATAGCATGCACAAGTGCAGGGGGTGTGTCTGAGAACAGAGATCTCACAATATACATGCCCCTACAATCAGGAACTGCAGTTTAGCAACAACAGTGAGTGAGACCACTCATAGAGCATTGCATACCCCCAGCAACACCCCCCCCCAAGTTTATAAGAGCAATAGTTAAAATATAATAATATAAAAAAGTATTTTTTTTTTTATCAAACAGATCAAATTTAACTGTAGATGCGTGGGTTTGACCATTGCTTAGCTATGTATACTACAGCTTAAATGGCACAAGAAGATAAATATCAAGATATATGCAAATGAAGCAGTCCTGCAATAGTGTAGTGGTCAGAGCATTCGTCTTACAAGCAGTCATTCCTGGTTTGAGTCTACTCCAGTACATTCCATTTTCCATGTCAAATTACTTTATGAACAATATTTTTTGTTGCATAACCTACTAAGTAACATATATTTGTGAACTGGAGTACTGCATTAAATGCAGATGTGAGGTGTCATTGTAATAATGTTGTAAAATCCACAGATAAACATAAGTGCCCATACAGTATATGTACACATTAATCAGGGATACAAACTGAAGGTATAATGTGTAATGAATGATAAATCCATAAGAGTGTCCAAATCCACCACCTTCCAAAGAACTATTAACACATTTCTGTCTAAATGAGTGCAGGGTTAAGCGGGAGTAAGAACTATTAAGCAGTATTAAGTGGGAGCAAGCAGGTTTAAGCAGTAGTAAGTGGGTTTATGCCCATTTGCACAGGAGTAAGCAATGCGCACACAGGTTAAGCAATAGGTTAACAGGTTCATAGGTTGGTACTGGGTTATCTGCTCGAAGGCATATATTAGCCCAGCCACGTTGTGTGGTATTCACCGCCCCTTTAGTAGTTCCCTAGTTCCTTGTATTAGCAGCTAGTACCCTTATCCCCTATCTAGTAGTGCTGTTGGTGTGATCCCCGCTGTGAACTTTCTGTTACCCATCCACTCATCAAGGATCCTCTTGAAGAGTGATAGTGAGGGGCTCTGTCTTATGTAGACTGGGACCCTGATCCATAGTAAGGGAAGTCTCTGCGAAGGGAATCTATCCCTCCAAAATGTTCTATTCATTGTTGTGTTGAGGTTTATATCCCTAGAAAGTGTAGCTTGAGTAGATTTGGTTTTGCTAAGATGGAGCATGTTCAAAAATTCTAGGTTGGACATGGCTCTGTACATTAGACAGAGATCGCCTCTGAGAAAGCGGTATGCAACAGAGAACAGTCTTAGCTTTTTCAATCGTGCTGCATAGGGCAACTGTTTGAGGCCAGTAATCCTCTTGGTTAGGTACATCTGTGGTCTCTCCAGCTGCTGGAGATGTCTAGCCAGTTACATTCCAATTGATGCATTATACTCAATAATGGGTCTGATGAGGGAAGAGTAGAGGGGCACCATTACATCCTTAGATCTTGATGCAAACCCTTTTGTGATCAGATGAGTCACAAAGAAGGATTTCCTAACAACTTTGGCAACATGGTTATCAAAGGAAAGCTGACTATCTACTTGGGTCACTAGATCCCTTATTTCTTCTTCAGATTTCAGGGGATTACCTCCTATGTTGTAGTTTGTAGGTACTCTGTTCAATATTGAAGCTAACTCTCTGTTAGCATTGCTTACTGTCGCACAAACCCATGCAAACCCGCTTACAATTGCTTAAAAGTGCCTTAATCACTCTGTATGCAACAGCAGCTGTTCTGCCCATCAACAAAATAAACAGCCCTTGCAGGTCTTGAACCCAAGAACCTGTATATTATAGTCACAGTAGTTAACCAATAAGCCATCACAGCAGTACATAAGACTGAGGTATCACCAAACAGATTCTCACTATAGAAATATTAAACTTAACATGTGAAAGGAATCTAATACAGTTTTATGTTGTATAACCTACTACATAACATACGTATGTGAACTGGAGTACTGCATTAAGTCCAAATGTGAGGTGTCGCATTAAAGTGTTGAAATCCCCTAATAAACACAAGGACCCTATACAGTGTATGTATCATGGATACCAAACACATATATAACATGTAATGAATAATAAATCAATGCCAAACAGCAAATAGTATGCAAATTAAAAATTAAGCAATGCTAAGCTTTGCACAGCCCTGCTTACAAGGTGTTAGCAATGTGTAGGCCAGCTAAATCAATTTGCCCATTGGTATACCCCTTTAAGGAATGCCAACCTTAGTTAAGCAGGTTTGCCCATAGCTTAACATTTTCAAAACTGTCCATTCACGGCAAAGTGTGGGACATCGGCCCTATTTAAACCCAACAGGTGGGAATACATGCCATAACTGGTTGCAGCTTCTTCCTGTAGGCACTATGACCAGTGTGGGAGAGGGAGTGCACTTTTGGCCACAGCACTGGGGCATCTAGGAGTACAAAGTCATGGCAGGACTCCATGTTAAAGACCATGACCAGAGACTGCTGCAGGGCTAGTACCAGGGTTCCCAATATAAAGTGGAAGCCTGGGACCATCTCACCCATTACCTCACTAGTGCCACTGGCAAACCTCGAATTGTTAAGCAGGTCAGGCATCACTTTGCTGACCTGAAGTGAAGAAAGAGAGAGCTCTTGAATCAGTGGATCCAAAGAGGCTGGGAGGATGGGAGATGTCCCAGCCGTGTGTAAGTATCACTCCACTACCTGTTTAATAATTGCCAGCTCATGTATATTATGGGGAGGTATGGCTGAATATTCCTCTTATGTCTTTGACAGCGGCAGATGAGCAGGCTGTGAACCGGGAAGCCCATGCCTGTAGATTGCAGAGGTTGTGTTGCAAGGCAGGTAAGTAATACTCTTGCATGTACCGTCATGAGAAATAAATCTAAAAGTAGTAGAAAGTTAATTGCCGGTATAAAACCTGTATTGTTTAAGGAATGCACTGAATACACCAGACAATATGGTAGGAAGAGTCTCGTATAGGTTTTATGTAAATAAAAGGTTAACAGCCTGACAATAAAGGTCTAACTGCTGGACTGCATGTGTTTACTCTGGTATCATATGGTAATGTAGTGTTGGAATCTCTTAATAGCACTATTGTATTAAGCACTGTTACCCACACTGTACTACATAAATAAAATGTGTAGGAATGCCTGCATGTGACTGTTGTATCCACAAGAGGTCATATTGTACAACTGAGAGAGACTTAAAAAGAATACAGTGAAAAGATAGACAACATAATCCAAATAGCACACTCAACTGAGATGGGAATTGTATTTTTAGCACACACAGCCATGGTTCGAATACTGGGAGTGATAGTAAGCTGTATGCACATTTATACCCCACAACTGTACAGATATGTCCAGAATGTCCAGTTAATTGGCCCATATCAGCTGCCTGTCACCTTGTCCCCCTGGCAAATCAGTGGGATGATCCCAGATGTTTAGGCAGCAAATAATGACATACAATTGTCAGACATCTATAAGAGAAAACCTGTCATTCTAGCAACTCCCCAAAATGTTATGAGAGTAATAAGCCAAATATGTCCCATATCCACCCCCATGTTGTGAAGCTGTGACCAGAGTGTGTGCAGTAACAGAGTGAGACATAGGTGCATGATAATAATGTGGAATCTGATAATATGCGTGGCAACATTCAGGTAGTGCTAACAGACATTCCCCCCCACAGGTCTGTCATATATGAAAACTGTGCTTAGAAATAAAAGATTGAAATTCCGGACTGGTACTGTTTACTCTGGTATTGTATGGCTTTGTTAGTGTTGCAGTTGCTCTGAATAATAAGGTATTACTCATTACTGTCATCCACACTGTGCCACATAATAAAACTGTCTAGGAAACCCTGTTGTTGAGTGTTGTAATTACAAGGTCAAATTGTAAAACCACGGGGGACTTACAGACAGAAATCAGAGAAGAGATCCACAGCAATATCTATATAGCACACTCAACTGTGATGTACACTGTTTTATTTTTAGCAGACACAGCCATGGTTCGAATCCTGGGAGTGGTAGTAAGCTGTATGCAGAATCATGCTTCATAAGTGTACAGACTTGTCCAGAATGACCAGTTAACTGGCCCATATCTGCTGGCTTTTACCCTGTCCACCTGGCATATCAGTGTGCTAATCTCTGTCATGTAGGCAGCATTTAATGTCATATAACTGACTGTCAGGCCAGTACATATTTGAAAAATGTCTATGAAAACCAACCTGTCATTTTACAACTCACCAAAGGTTTATGAGGGCAGTGGTGAAAATATGTCTCAGTTTCACCTGCATGCTGTCAAGACATGCCCAGAGTGTGTGCAATAAGAGATGGACAAGTATGTGCATAACATCAACCTGGAATCTGGGAATATGTGTAGAAACAGTCAGGTAGTGTTAACAAACAATACCTCCACAGGTATACCAGGTAAGAGGTTTATACTGCAGGTAAAACTCAGTTCATGTATATAGTTGTCTACATCCACACCACTGTCCAAACTAAGGTAATAGGGTAGTGAAATAATACCTGTAAGGTACAGATCACAGCACTGACTAGGAAAGTAATGAAAACTACAGGGATATACAAGTTGTTAATTGACATACCCCCCACCATAACTGCAACAATAAACTAAATACACAACTCAGACGGTATGTGCTCTATTAAATCTACTGTTGGGACATATGTCCTATTGTTTGATAAATATTTAAATTTGTTTCTATGCCTGTGCCATGCTGAAATACTCCCACATTGGTGGCATGCTGCCACCAATGTACCTGCATGCTGTTGTAATGGCCACTGTGGTTCCATATGGGCATGTGTTCTGTTTGCTATGCAACTGTTCCATATCTGGTGTTTCGGTTTACTGGGAATATCTATGTATGCTGTTATACCTAATCCTGGAATGTGTTCACTATTATTAACCCACATATGTTGCAAAACTGAAACACCATAGCACGTTTGGGAAGGCCGGTGTCAGCGGACCCATCTCTCCAACCTCTTCTGGCCATG
>NC_056735.1:238902406-238997406 GCF_019279795.1 Protopterus annectens
GATGGGGAGTGTCATCTGTGATGTGGAAGCCCCATGAGCCCCCATGTGGAAACGGTTGGGGCAAGGGCCTCACCCATTGCCAGTCACAATATCAGCTTCACAGCCCTGAAGGTTCCTATGCTGGAGGCTGAGCAGGAGGAGTATGTGGACACTGTGTGTGTGCACTTAGGGTCTCAAGGTGCTGTAGCACATCCCCCAAGTCTCTGTCGAGATACCAATGCATCAGACCCTGGAACTGACCACTGGTGATAGGATTATGTGCTCCTGGGGGGGTACCATCCCCTGAGATGGTTCCACCTGAAGGTAGTGCAGGACCAGTAGATGAGGAGGCCCCAGGGTGGGTCCCACATGTGATGTGGCCTGGTAACAAGGTCAGATGAGGTGGGAGAGGTGGTTCTGCTGGCAACTGTTCCCTAAACATGCTATTGTGTCACTGTTATAGAATGAATGTGGGTAGTAATAGTCCACACTTCCCAGATCATGTCCAGCAGCATGCATAGATATCCCCAATAACGCAAAACAACATATGTGCAGCAATCACATAGCAAACAGACCACATGCATATATGGAACCATAGTTGCCCTTAAAATGGCATGCAGGTGACATTGTCCGTAACAGGTCAGCAATGATAGTGTCCCCACAGCGAACATGGTTACAAACACATAGCACAAAATATAGTACAGTGCGATATATGTCCCAATGGTAGGTATTCTGTAGCCATACCTATTGAGTTGTGTGATCAGATTATTGTTGAAGATATGGTGGGGGGAGATAGAGATGTGTATTAAGAACTATGATAACCTTGCTGTATGACTTGCTCAGACCTGTTTCCATCTTTATACCTTTCAGGCAAGATGTCACATGAGAGCCTCCCAGTTTATACAGCAGACGAGAATGAGGTCATCATCACACACCTGGTGCAGCACTACCAGGTGCTGTTTGGCAGAACAGCCCATGTGCAGCAGGAGTGGACCACCCTGTGGAATGATCTTGTCCACAGGGTAAATTATGTCGGCCTGCATAACCGCAGTTATGAGCAGTTCCAGCATTATTGCAGTGACCTATTTCGCAATGCCTGTCAATGGGCTGCTTCAGTCCAGGCGGATTACCTCACAACCAGGGTGGGGTCATGATATCCATCCCCCCCTGACATGTGCAGAGGAGCTCCTTGCCAGCTTTGTGGCACCTGCCCACCTGCACACACAACAACTGACAGAGAGTATAGTGGAGGTGGGTGCTACCCACACACCAGCAGAAGAGCGTGCAGGTAAGGCCGCAGGGCATATCAGTAAATCACTGTTGCTTATCCATCCGCATCTGTACAGGTAGATCATGCATACGTGAGATGACATACATATAGTCTGTTGCTGTGTAGTAGTAATAAACAAATGTCCATAAGCTGTAGTATTGTGGACTTGTACTGTTGATGTACTGTAATGCTGCACCCACTCTGTACCAATGCCACAGCTGTGACTACTGACATCACATCTCTCATACACTTATGTAGGTCCCTCTGGTATACCTCCAAGGCAGCAGCCTGTAGCTAGTGAGTATGTTTTTTGTTCAGGCTTGCCAATACACTGGTCATGTTATGGCTATGCTATAGTCCATGCACACATTTAACACACCTACCCAAGATGCATGCCGGACTTGTTCATGTATTGTTGCTGTTAACTGCACTGCATCACAGTGGTGACCATGATGGTGTATCTGAAGGGTATGTCAGACTGTTGCATTATAACTAACATCCTGTCATTGCAAAATGTGTCCACAGAGATGAACATAATGGTGGGACAAATGGCCTACATGTACGAAACATCACCCTTATACAGTGCTACAACAGTGTATATACCAGTATTACAATGGCAACTGTTACAGATCTACTCTACAGCATATCATAATACTGTGGTCCACAACCCTTAAAACCTGCAATGTTGTCCCAACATGAGCAATGAGTGTGTAATATGGAACCATAGGTTAGGGCAGCAAATATGGGGACTATATACCTTCACAAACACTGGAAGCATATGTGTGCACACACTCCAGATAAAATATAGTGGAAGTAGCTCTTGAGGTACTGACTGCATGCATTTGTCATGGAAATGCACCTTCCAGAAAGTACATGTTCCCAGTGTCACACCAAGTATTGGTCTGCTTTCCAAGATGTTTGGCCATCAAATGTGCACACTTACCTGCAACAGAGGCAGCCATAGCTTGCACACATCTTACATGACATGGCATGAGCCCCATACCCAACAGGTAGCACCCATGAGCTAGACATGTAGCTATACCTCACCATTGCATATACCATGGCAAACAATGCAGACAGTCATTTAGGTGGCAAGGATATATGGGACAGGAATGATGTAGGAAATAAACTGATGACAGATGATGTCACATGTATTAAACTGGTCAAACGGGCTGACTAGTAACATGCCACAACACTGAGAAGGTTGTAGGAATGTCTAGCAAGTGCTGGCTGTGCAGTACCCCTATCAGCAATTGCCTGGACTCTGCAAACGTGTGGCCTATGGGTTAGAGTAATCAAATGTGACAGTTGTACCACAGGAAACATCAGCCAGGCCTCTCTACAGGTAGTGTATGCATAACAGAAGAGGTCCCCAAAAGTCATGCATTGCAATGTGTACTGGTGTACCATGACCACTTTGGAAACCTACAGACAGTATCACATAAGATACATGTGCTGCACAACCAATGCCTCACCCACCTCAGGCCCACCATCCCCATCTGCACCATGCCAGTGAAAGTGTACACCTGTATGTTTGCCATTCATTAGCTGGGACTAGGCTGTTACACATGGTGTTCATTGTTTGGGACTCTGCAAACTGACACACATGTGTAGGCCATAGTTGTCAAGCATCTGCAAAAAGGCTGAAGGTGGGGAGGGGGTGTCATCATGACACATCACTCCACTGCAGCAAGGATCCAAAGGATGCTACAAATTGCTGTATCTGCACACAGTCAGGGTCAGTAACTGTGTCAGACGTAACCCTGACTCCACAGCAATAGTGACGGCAGTGTGTGAATCCATAGAATGTGCACATGAGTTGACCTTACAATCATGCATTGTTGGGGGGCATCTGTAGGGCAGACTGACCATATACTGGCAAATCCAAATGGCCCATGCTAGTATACCCCTGCCAGGAATAGTGACTGCTGTAGTACACATAACAGTAGGTGCAACAAACTGTCATGATAATGCCGTGCACACATATGCACCCATGAAGTGTATGCATATCAGTCAGTATCAGCACAACTAACACATTTGTTAGACACTGCATTTGATTGTACAGGGCATATGTCACATATCAGGCTCATGTAATGTTAACATATGCAATAATGTGGTCCCATGGCATATCAAGGAAGAGGGCATCATATCAATAAGGGTGTGTACACTCCCCATAGCCACTGTAAGGTTTGACAGTTGTCAGTGTAATAGTATCGTATTGGCCATACATGCACCGCTAATGATGACATCTGTAAATCAGACATCAGGCATTTACGAATGACATCTGTCCACATACCATCCCTGGTATGTGTCAGACAAACACATAGGGGCTGTGAGCATTAGAGCAGACATAACTGACACAGTAATACACATTCAGCAATGGTGTGTACACCTGTGAGGTATGGTGCACAGTACATAGCAGGGTGCAGAACAGGTGCACAGCAATACTGTGTACATGGGTGCAGTGTTTTCCAGGGAAAGGGGCATCACCTACTAACACAACCCATGCATCACACACATGTATACTGTTGCTAGCATGGATTGACTATAGCTGCACTGCATGCTGTTGAGTACCATATATTATGTATGTTTACAGATGGGTAATGGAAGGTCTGTGTGTACTATCTTTGTGCAACCTCACCTGTAGGTGTGTTTGTGGGGGGTGAGGAGTGGGGTTAATTTGTCTGTAATACAATCTGGTGGAGTGGAGGGGGATTGATGCATGTAGGATGTGTGTGTGTGTGCTTGTGTGGGTGTCCATGTATGCACATGTGTGATTGTTCATACGTCAGTACTTCCCTTGGGAATCATGCAGTACATGGACATGGACTGACACATGAGACGCCAGGAATACTTGTCTGATATGTAATCTCAGGACAGCTGATAGTATAATAAGGTCTGTAGCATGGAACATGCATTGGGAGGAAAACTAATCACCAGGTATACTGTTAAACTTGCAATCAGTGGAAAGGTGAACGACTACCCACGTATGCAGCACTACAGACGCATTGGAGAATTACTAGACAACAACAGGGAGTGTATTCATATAGTACTGTTGTCCACATAATAAGTTGAGTGAGTAACAGATCTTGCATCTACTGAGCAATAGTTATGTATGACACTCCAGTGCGTGACATTATTGAGGGACTGCAGTAACCCCTAACATATGGAGGCCATGCTCACGATGTCAGGACATACCCAGGGAGAACACTGGATGACAGCAGTGAGTCCTTGTAAAACCTACTCCAATCAAATCAAAGAGGTAATGGAGTAACAGGTCATGTTTTGTGATCACTTGTCTAGGCAATTAGAAGAATGATATATTAATCATTGGTATTAATGAGTGTATGTTTTCAAGTGTGATGCAGGATGGGGAACTTATGTGAATAAACTTGGGACAGTCTGTAAACTCAGGGACAGGTAGGTATTATGGTGAAATGTCAGGGTGTGTGTGTGTGTGTGTGTGTGTGTGTGTGTGTGTGTGTGTGTGTGTGTGTGTGTGTGTGTGTGTTTGTGTGTGTACTGTTAAGCAATGCCATACAGGTCTTCAAGTGAGTTACTTGTTTTCCCCTCACAGGTGGTGAGGTGAGTCAGGGTCCCTCCTGCATGCAGTCTGGTATTGGTGTCCATACAGACATTGAAAATACTGATAGGTGTGCTGAGGCATAGGCGGAGATGTCAGAGGCTGAAACTGCACCATTGTTTGACATCCCCTGTTATCCACCCAATTCTCGCACACAGTCACAGTGCCTATAGATACCCCAAAACCAGTGGCCATAGCAAAGGGACAGTTGGTGGTTGGTAGCAGTGCATAAGACAGTGTAGTATCTATGGCTGCTGTGTCTGGACACAGCAGGCATAGCTGGATGTCCAGCAGGGCACCACATAGGCAGATGTACCAGGGTGCTCATGGGAGGGCCGCTAGTCATCATGCCCCTGGCAGAAGTGCCACATCTGTTGCCACCAGATGCATGTTTCAGGCTGTCATGGAGATGTAGGCACGTATGGAACTGTACACCAGACAGGGTCTGAGGCTACAGAGAGCTGCTTTTTCACCTGTAAGTGACAACATCCATGATCTTGCAGGTGCCATCTGTGATTATAAAGAGGACATGGATAGATAGTTGGGTGAGATGGTGGGCCTCATCGACCATGGATTGTCCATGTTAGAGCATATGGTGGGAGTGGGGTGATGGCAGCATGGATGCAGGCCAGCAACACCAAAAACTGGTGGTCGATGTGGATGCGTAAGGACACCAATCCACTCGCATAGTGGCAGTATCAGCCCCAACACTGCAGGGGGGGTGTCCACACCTCACCAAAGCAGGCCACGTGCACGTGGCCCTGGACAGTCCCAGGAGGGACCTGGTTCCAGCAGACATATGTCATCATCAGTGGAGAGTAGCATATTGAGGCCTGTACCTCGACATGCCAGTGGAACCCCTGGCAGGCATAGTCCGCGTGTCCATGGATGGAGGTGGTGAACTGCACACCCTGCCAGGTATGGTCTGCAGCTGTCCAAGAAACACATGCATAGGCCAGCCACATGACAGAACTGTGTGCATGCATACCCACACACTAAACAAACACACCTAAGGCAACCCCATACCTACACACACCACATCACCACTTCCATATCAGCAACTTAGACCCCTCACTCACACACATGGTGTCAAAAGTATGGCCCACCCTAAGTCTCTGGCAAACCAACAACAAACCCTGTGCATATGATGATACCTGTGCCACATCCTTTTCATCCATAACATCGATGCAGGGACAGGCTAATATGTTTCTGGTGCACACGGTGGCTGTACTACATTGTATCAATGTACTCCTGTGTAACATGTTGTCAGCAGTAACGTTTAACACTTACATATCAGGTAGTGTAGCTGTCCAGCCATGATGCATTACAGCTGTTAGTAACAGTGAGTGATTGTCATCTCCGAAATGTTATCCATTTATGTTTTAGGTGTACATGTGTCAGCAGAAGGATGGTCTGCTGTCATATCTCACAAGGGGTATGGCACTGTGGTCACACCATGGTTGTGCCATATTCTGGGTACAGTTGAACACATGTCACAGGTCTGTATAACAGTTACTGCCTGTGCCACATGGACAGATGACCACCTGGGACATGTATATTCAGCAACTGAAGTAGATCCCTCCACATACAGGCACGCTCTTACTTGGCAAAACTGGGACTAGACCCCTATCTAGGTATGTAGTGCTACTGATGTGTGTGTCCTTAATTGCACACACACACACACACACACACACACACACACACACACACACACACACACACACACACACACACACACACACACAGCGTTTAGGATGAGGTGTGTCCTAGGTTATATGTTACATGCAGAACATCCCCAAGCATGTACAGTATGGTAATGGGGATGTAATATTTGTATATGGACAATACATAGTGTGACATACCATCATATACACATTAACAAACACATAACAGGCTGCCACACACCTGAGAGCCCTGGGCCTATCAGTGCTAACTAACTTGTCAGTTTGTCCAATGTGTTACAAGTAGGCTGCACACAGCACATGCATAACTGGGCTGGATAGTGTTATCAGTTACCTGTATGTTTGATGGTGACAGTGGTCACCATACAGTGGTACATGGGACATGTACCAGGGGTACCATGGTGTAATAACATTATACTAAGCACCCACACCCCATTATGGATATTGTACGCACTGGAACCCACGATGACACTCTGACATACACACCATCACATACTGACCAAGACTGCAATACAACCCCTTGTTCATCCCGAGAGTGGTACTACAGGGATATGCATCTAAGGCACATGCCACAGGCATAGTAGGATGATGCATTGTCATGCCTCTCCTATGGGCAGCAACATCACTATCCATAATACTGTGTGGCAATGCGTATTGTAATAGGAGTATGTGGCCTCGGAATAATGTACCCTACATATATACACACATGCACACATACACACACTTGCCAGAACTCAGTGGGTATCCCATTCCTATCAATCCATTTGTACAGCAGTGTTGTGCTGATACTGCACGGCTTACATAGCCTTTAGTGAGAGGAGTGTAACAAGGTACATGTAATGTCTGGTACAGCAGCAGCCACATCTAACTATGGCAAATGGGGTTGGGGTGGGTGTGAAGTGCCACAGGGTATTCCCAACTGCAGGTGTACTAACAAATACACACTGATATCCTCAGTAATGCACATGTACACATTTGTCAGTACTGGGGTGATCACTGAAGGTGGTCATAGGTGTGCACTTGGCTATTATAGAGGTATCATGCCAATTGTCATGTGTCAGCAGGCAATCTATCTACAGACACCACTGTGATAACCCTCAGGGTGAGAGTGACATGCATCAGCCAATCCTCTAGGTGCCTCCTGCAAATGGCCGGTGAGGTCCTCCAATTGACATGTATGCAAAAGGTATTACAAAACATGGTTAATGTTTGTGTTGGAGACCTGTACCCAAACATGTTCTGCTGACTGTTGTAGTGTAGTGGAAGTACTTGTGGCATGTGGTGCGTACAGGGTGTTGTGTCTTATCTGTGCCAGTTATAACACAGCTAGGCAAACATGTCAGTGTCAGTCAAGCATAGGTTGCCTGTACATAGCTAAACTGAATACCTGACATCTGCACATCTGTACAGGTACTGATAGACATCAGCTTACCAACTAGCTATGCAGTAGGATGAACATGTTGACAGATAGACATCTGACACCAATAGGTATGCCATTACTACATGTTGGCAGCCCTCACTGACATGTGCTATAGAGACAGTAGTCTACAGTTAATTTCCACATGTCAGATCATTATCCAGTAGGAAATATATAATGTGACACAGCTCACACACCAGGAACATGACAGTGAGAACTCAGAGTCCATCTATGCATGCAGGGGTGTTTGTTGCAAGTACAACAATTAGCAATCTACTCGCTTGAGAAAGCACTGTCAACAGTAGTAAGGTCATGATACACTACATGTCAGTGTGCCTGCACATAACCTGTGATACTACCATTGTATGTAACACATTCACATGGATAAGAGTGTTGTACAAGTCATATACACTCAAGTGCCCCAGACATGAGACTCACACCCCTTGCTACTGTACTGACAGCACATAGATGCATGTTGTTTGCATGGCATTGCATTGCATACACCTATTACATATGTCATTACCCTGCTATGTTATCAGACTGGGATATGAGCACAGGTTACCAGGGCTGAGCCATGCTTAGCAGGTGCCAACATTGCTGCAATATAACAGCTAAGCAGAATTGCACACTGGTAAGTGAAGCCTAGACAGTGTAAGCACCTGTACATTTAACCATAGCTTAGCACTGCTTAGCTTTGTGCAAACCCATGCAAACACACTTAAAGCTGCTCAAAACTGCCTTAACCACTCTGTAACCAACAGCCCTTGCTCTGCCCAGCAACAAAATAAACAGCCCATACAGGTCCTGAACCCAGGACCCTGTACACTATAGCCACAACAGTTAACCACTACATCATGACAGCTGCAAGGAGAGTTGTTGTTTTTCCAATACATCTGTTAGTAGACATATTGAATAGTATTGAACAATTGCTGTGACTTCTACAATTGTATAGTACATGTTAGTGATATTACTGTTGCATTACATATGTTGTTATATCTAAATATACACATATCAGATACATACAGTGTGATACATCTATGAAGGTATACACAACAATAATATTTACACATGACAAGGATATGGATGTATACATATACATATGTATATATATGTCTACATGTACATACAAATATATAGTCATGTATATGTATTTATAAACATCTGTGTAGTGCATCATATATATGGCCATTCATAGATCTCTCTGTAGATATATATATATATATATATATATATATATATATATATATATATGTATTCACATCATATATGTACAGATATATCTATTTATGTTGATATATATATATATATATATATATATATATATATATATATATATATATATATATATATGTAGATATGTATAACTATATGTGCATATATATCTATATCTGTATATGTGTAGACATATATAGATGTGCATATATATATGTGTTTGTATATATATATATATATATATATATATATATATATATATATATATATGTGTACATATGTATACGTGTGTCTATATATATATATATATATATGTCTATATATATATATATATATATATATATATATATATATATTGTATATATATACATATATTGTATATATATATATATATATATATATATATATATATTGTATATATATACATATGGGTCTAGGACTATTCACTGAAAGAACATTTCACCGAAAGACAAATGACTGTGCACAAATCACTGAAAGCTCAATTCACTGAAACACATTTCACTGAAAGTTATATATGATCTTTTCCCCACATAATTTGGATATATATTAAGTTCAGAAAAGAGTAATTTATTGGAATTGCAAGTATTCATGTACATAGTTTAAAATATTTAAAATAGGTGGGAGTGGTGCCCCCCACACACCCCCTTACTATATATACTAACTCCAGGGTCACACAACAGTGGGAGAAAGGCCATAAATAACTTTCAATGAATTGTGCTTTCAGCAAATTGAGCTTTCAGTGAATTGTGCACAGTCAAATGTGTTTCAGTTAAATGTGCTTTCAGTGAATATTGTACACCTATATATGTAGATATGTATATGTCTATATATCTATATAGATATAGGGATATATATATATATAGATATATATATATATATATATATATATATATATATATATATGTCCGCGGTGGTGGTGCTGCGGTAACGTTGTCACCTCACAGCAAGACGTTGTCCCGTTCGATCCTCAGCTAGAGCGTCTTCTGTGTGGAGACATGCGAGAACGGGTGTACCTTCATTGAAGGCTGTGCTTCAGGGCCGGCAACTCGGCATGTAAAAATCAACTGCCAGTCATTAGTGGACCAGAGTTCCGCTGTGGCGACCCCTAACTGGGAAAAGCAAAGATGCAACATTTACATATATATATATATATATATATATATATATATATATAGATAGATAGATATAGATATAGATATACTTATATGTTTACCATATGTGTAGAACATGGAGTGGAGTACTACCTCAGCACCAATAGTCTCAACCTCTTAGTGCAAGAGGATGTCATGTATGTATTGCAGGTATATATGTAGACTGTTGCTACTGTAACAGGAGTTGTCTTAACAGACATGCTGTGTGTGGGAGGTCACATCTGCTATTGACATGTACCCCATCAGTTACTGACAGACATCCTAACAACATCATAGTACAGTACCACTGATAGCACAGTAATGATCCTGTGGACTACAGCAGAGATATGACCAATATATGTGGACAGTCTTGCATTTCACTTTCTGGTCAGTCCAGAGGTATACACAGATCCCCTTAGTGCGAGACATGTGGACCAAGCCTGACAATGTGTATGTTAACAGCCATGTACATGGGTATATCACATAAATACTGGACTACATATGCCCACACAGTCTATGCATTCACACGCTCCTGTCTGTCCTGACACATACAAACTGGTGCAGAGGTCAAATGGCCACATACTACCCAGTAGTTAGTGACATACATCTGTACAGCATCCAACTGCTTCGTCAGAAATACACAACAGTTATGGTGGCCCGGCAGCAGTATTTCTTGCAAATATCTGGACATAACATCACACTGGGTAATCACACTAAGTTGCTAGGCATGTAACAAACCACTGTGCAAACTTCAGGCAGAATGCCACAACATTGGCCTACATTTCGTATGGGGGAATACACATGTACCTGCAAATATAGCAGCTCTACAGGCATGTCACAGCAAAGAGTAACAGATACCTGTGTGAAAGTGCATAACCACAAACAATGTGAACACAGCCACAGCCACATATGGTAATCAAGCGTAATATTACACTATATGGACTGTCTGATCAACACCATCCTCATATGTGCCAGTCACACATTAACCCTACATATACTGGGTCACGACACAGTGTGGTCCAATGTCTGTCTGTGGTATGGGACACGTGTGTGTTTGCCCCTACAAACATGGAAGCCAATAGGGTACCATACACTGGAGCAGCATGTAACATCAGATAGAACAGGACCAAGTACAATGACATCTACCACAGTCTGTACATAGGCCAAGGTATGTATTCACAATACACATACTGTTGACAATCACCATAAGTACACAGACCCCACTACTGTGCACACAACCACAGAATGCCCAGGTTTTGTCCTCAGAAATAACCCCTACTGTACATAACATGTCTAGCAGTCTGACATCTGACTGGCTTGTTATCAGGTATGATGTCAATAAATAATCGTGTACAGAACATATGCACCTCTTACTGCATGACATATGTACAAATGAGCATCCAAGCCTTCTTTTGGGCACACATATGTTCAGACAGAATGGTGTGCATTTGTCTAGATCAGGGAAGATAATTTTTGCAGCAGACATTTTGCAATATTTGACAAACACTAACCAGGATTTTTGCCAGGTCAGAAATGTAATAGTTCACAGACAGCAACATTTGATGCATTTGTGATGGTTGTTATTGCTAGGAGCATTAATAATAAAGTGTTTTTATTAGAAAGTTGCTACGTTCCCACAAGATTGATGTTGTTATAGTTTGTGAAACATGGTTAAAGGACAATGACTGGAAACCAATTCTGTCAGAGTATAAATGTTTTTACTGTGACAGACATTCTAACAAAAAATCGGGTGGAGGTGTTATGACAGGCATTAAAGATAGCTATGAGACTTGTGATTATTACAGGTTCAATGATAATACCAATACTATAGACTGTGTAACTGTGACAATAAAGACAACCTTGGAACATATAACAATTGTTGGAGTGTACAGACCACCAAAGTCTAGTGCAGATGACCTGGAGGAATTCATACATTTCTTACACGAAACACAGGAGGGAAGAATAATATTAGCTAGGGACTTAAATTTACCAGAAACAGACTGGAATAATATTGATTCAAAAAGATTAGTAAAGAAATTATTCACAGAGTATATTCAGGAACATCAAATGCTTCAGATTGTAAAATTACCTACCAGGGGATGGAATATACTAGATATTGTTTGTGTTCCTAAAGAAATTACTGCAACTTTATGTCATGTTTTGCCACCTTTGATGTACAGTGATCATGGGGTCAAAAAGGTTAATTTGTTGCTAGATAATTCTGCCAAACTGAAATCTAAGCCAATGCACAGAAGGTTAATTACAGATTATAGGGAAGCAAAAAAGTTGCTAAATAAAACTAACTGGAGTGAGGTGTTCAGTGGAAAAACTGCAGATGGAATGTGGAAAGTTTTGAAAGAGAAATTGAGTGCAAAAAGTCAAAAAAATGTTTTAACATCAAGATCTAGGCATGTAACATCAGGGGGGTATATTTCCCTAAAAACAAGATACCTGGTTAAGGTGAGAGACAAAAATATAAGCAATGGAAGAGTGGTTGAACTACAAATTTGAAAACTGAAATAAACGAGCTGGACAAACAAATTAAGCATAGTGTTAGACAAGATCAAGAAAAATTTGAAGAAAATTTATATAAAGATATTGAGCATAATAGGAAACCTTTTTATAGATACATAAAATGTGGAAGGATAAACTGTGTGCAGATTCTAAAATTTATTCTCAGACACAACAGATTACAGATATATTTACAAAATCTTATGCAAAACAGTTTGGCCCCACAAAAGGGCTGGTAATTTGTCCTAGTGACATCCAGGTAACCCAAGATACTGGAATCAAATTAGATTATACTGAAAAAGAACTGTGCAAACTGGATCCAAACAAAGCACAGGGAGGAGACGGAATAAGTAACAATGATTTGAGAACACTTAAGCAAGACCTTACACTGCCATTACATCTAATATTCACTAGGCCATATAAATATGGAGAGATTTCTCAAGATTGGATTGGAGACATGCACTTATTAAACTTGTCTTTAAGGGAAAGGGGAGTAGGACAAACCCAGAATCATATAGACCCTTAAGTCTACTTTCATGTTGTGGAAAAATAATGGAGAAGGTAATACTGGATAAGTTATTGTCGGAACTGGATAGGTTGGGACTTGAAACCATATATCAGCATGCATATGTTGAAAATAGATCTATTACCACCTGTAACATGATGTTCTATAACAATATAATAGGTATGAATGAAAAATTGTGCTGTGATGTGATTTATATAGATTTAACTTCAGCATTTGACAGAGTCATGCAGAAAACATTGATCAATAAATTAGTACAACTAGGTATTGATGTACTGTTGATAAGATAGATAGCTGCATGGCTTACAAATAGGACGTGGCAAGTATCACACCCCAAATGGAAAGGTGAAATCCTTGGTTACAGTCAAGGTGTCCCACAGGGCTCTGTCCTAGGCCCTTACTTGTTTAGACTGTATCTTTCAGACCTTACGTTTTCATCTGAGGTGTTCTACAGTCTATATGCTGATGACCTGAAATTTGGTAAACTGATTACAAGTGTTACAGATAAGGCATGTCTGCAAAATAATTTGACAAAACTGACCATTTGGGCACAGGAGAATAATATGTTGATAAATACATCAAAAACTAAGCATATGAGATTTGGTAAACATAAACTGAAAGGTGAATATTTAATACAGCACACAGTTATTGAAACTGTAGACTAATTTAAGGACCTAGGTATATGGGTAGATTCAGCTATGAGTTTTTCTAATCATATTAACCAATTGGCTAATGATAGTTATAGAACTATAAGTTGTATAAAAAGATTTATAAAGTCTAGGAAATCAAACATAATGAAGTCATTGTTTGTTAGTTACATTAGACCCAAACTTGAGTATGGAATAACAATATGGAAACCCTATAGGAAAACAAGCATGAATAAACTGGAAAGAGTACAGCAGAAATATACTAAGGGCATCCATGGATGTGAAAATCTAAGTTATTATGAAAGACAAAAATATCTAAACTTGTAGAGTGTCTCTTACAGATATTTAAGAGGAGATCTTATTCATGTATGTAAGGCATTTAGGGACAACTACCTCTGGGAATGTTTGAGGTTATCAAAAAGTACTAGATAATTGTCAGATAACTTATGCAGAAGATTCTATAGGAATGAGAAGTGTACTAATTGGTTCTCTGACAGAGTAGCTGATGCTTGGAACAGACTACGAAATTACATTAAAGCAAGTACTAGTTTAGATATCTTTAAGAACAGCCTGAACATTTATTATGGGAACAAGTGTTTTGGCATATTGGCAAGCTAGAAGGGCTTTAATGCCCGTGCTTCAAACATTTGTATGTATGTATGTAAAGATTGACAGACTAGTGGCTGGAGCCACAAACACTGGGCCAATATTGGCATATTGCTGTAATACCCTCATACATTTACTGTTGTAACAGGGTTTGTTGTGACATATGTCCTGTCAGTAACTCTCATGGCTGTCACCATGTACTGATTGCAATCCTCAGATTATGCTTTTGCAGTTCTAAGATAGGTGATCTGTGAGTAACACAAGAAACATAAGACTCCAAACACTGGCCACTCTGCATATAACCCTAAAGGTGGGAGTTTCCTCAAACACATAACACTGTCATGACAGGTATTAAATCATGTAGACCAGCCATAGCCACACAAACCCTGCTAAACTAATATTACACCAAATGCAGAAGAGCAACACTTACATTCTGTAGTCATGTCTGGAACATCCCCCTCCTGTTGTTGGCCTGTCTCCACAGTGTATGTTGTTAGAGGTATATCCCACTACCATCTGTGATGCTGTTTGCCAAACACCGACATGAGGTCCTGCTCACAGTGAATGAAAAGGGCCAACACCCACATGATGTTCTAGTTATAGGAGTATGTTTCCATGCAATTGGCTATGGGAATGGTACCACAGCTGTTCCACATGCAATCAGCTAGTGGGGGGCTGCATTTCATGCAGAGGCCATCAGCTGATCAAGAGCATTACTTAAAAACACAAGCTGCTGCCTAAGCAAAGCAGATGTACACATCCACATCCACCAGAGAGGGAGTGAGAGAGACAGACAGAGACAAAGTAAAACAGGGAGGGGGTGGGAGAGTAAAACCTAAGCATTTTTGTCACACTCTTACCAGTACAGGGTTTCAAACCCCTGCCTGACTATGTATTGCTATCACATGTTTATGCAGTTATTGCATGTGCCACAAAGCTTACATGTTTAGGAGCTGTCCAAAGGTATATTTAATGGTGAGTGACATCTGCAACAGTGATAAAGGAGGGATAAGGTAGTTGTAGTACACATGCCTGTCCACATAAACAGGTGTCAACGTTGACATAGCCACACTCTCTCAGGGACTCACACACATTATCACAGTTGTCAGGGTCAGGATTAGACTTTCTAACTAGCTAGTTTGCCACAATACAGTAATACACAGATATCACATGCACCACAGGGGTTATCATGATGATATATGGGCAAAGAGTATGTCAAGGTATCTGACACCAGAAGGCATGCTTCAGTAGGCCAACTGGAGGTGTAGTGAGTGTGAATGGCATCCAAATCATTATACTCCACACACAAACACACACACACACACACACACACACACACACACACACACACACACACACACACACACACACACACACACGTTGCCAGTATTGACATGCATGGGTTTATTTCTTCACAGGTGTGTAGTGGTTGACTGTGCCAGAAGGCTGTACAAGGCTAGGTAAAGGATATACCTTGGTATCAGGCCATATGAAAATGGTCTGCAGTGTGTCTCAGGGGTGTAGTGTCTGGACTGGCCCACACAGGTCAGTATTGTATTCGCCATCCAGTCATCTGGGTTACTATTGTAGGTGGCCAGTACTGTGCAATGCTTGCCATGTATGTGTTCTATAGTCCATAACATGGACGGTGTCTGAGATGTGCACACATCCCACATGCATGTTCTGTGACATGTGGAAGTGTACCTGGGGTGTCTGGGGTATGTTGTGTAGACAGATTGTTATCATCAGATGTGCCATTCCTGGCCTCATGTGCTGAGAACTGGCAATGGATACCAGGTTAACCCTGCAACTACATTGACAGGATGATACAGGTATTTCCTGCTGTCAGTGGCATCTGTCCATACAGGGCATGTGTATAAGGCATGGTGTTTCCTTTGTGGGTTACATTTGCTGATACTACAGTTGTTGCAGGCGTCCAGTGGGGAACATAGTAAAGGAGCACTGTATGCAATTATGTGCCTATTGTAGGGTTGGGACAGGGTGTCATGCCCTCTGTAGTCTGCTTCAATCACACCATGGTTACTATCTGTGGGCAATATGCAGGGAACTACCAACATAGTGGTTGTTGCCTAGCCGAGTGTATTTGTGTATGAGACATGGGTTGAGAGTGTTCTCTGGGTAATACAAGGGTTGCCTAAATTATTTGTCCGGCCTTGATATCACATGTAGGGGTATGGATTGTCAACCCTAGCCTCTCTGCTGTTTGACATCTGTTATCCTTGTAAGGTGGACATTGTGGCATATAATAGGCTCACCATATAAGAAATTTGCAAAACCCAACTCCACAATGAGTCCTGTTGTTACACACTCACACTTACCTCCACACAGGATATGAATGACAAAAACACACACATCCCAAGTCTCACAGTTGCCACGTCTGGGATTGGAAATCCTACCTAGCTAGTAATCACACTACAGCATTATGCAGTTATAACACGTGCCACAGAGATTACTGGGCTACTTCTTCCCCAAAGGTGTATTTCAAAGTGAATGACATCAGCAGGCTTGCCAAAGAAGGGCACTGGAAGTTGTAGTTACTGTGAATGGCCTCAAAAGCATTGTTCCCTACACAGACGAACAAACACACATACAACCATCCACACTTGCCATGTCTAGGAATAGAACTCCTTCCTAACTAGTATATCACACTACTGCATTACGCAGCTATAGGACACACCATGGGGATTAGAGGGCTACTCTTGCCCTGTGGTGTATTTCAAAGTGAATGACATCAGCAACCTTGCCAAGGTTGAGCAATGGACAGTGTAGTTCATAGGTTCATAGGGTCATACATTGATACTAGGCTATTGGCCCTAGGACCTATACATGCCTAGACATGACAGTTCCCTGGCTATGACTTCCCACAATATTTACTTCCCTGCACCCCTGTCTAGCAGGGCAGCTGACATGATACCTGGGGTAAATTTCCTATCTCCCATCCAATTGTCCAGGTACCTTTTGAAGAGAGCCAAAGAGGCACTCTGCTTGACATGTATGGGCAGTCTATCCCAGAGTTTGGGGAGCCTCTGGGTCAGGAACACATCCCTTCTGCATGTATTGTTCATTGTGACAACAGGATTTGGATGCCTGGAACATGTGGCTGTGATGGTTTGGAATTCTCTAAGTGTAGCGTGTCCAACAGCTGTGGGTTTGACATGGCATGGTATGTTAAGCAGAGATCGCCTCTGAGAATACAATACATGACAGAGTGGATGATTTTGGCCTGTGGTCATTTCATGAGGTATGTCTGCAGTCTCTCTACTTGTTGCAGATATCTTGTGAGGTACATAGTCTACTTCCACCTATGTGGTACTTCACAGTTTCATGTCCCTTCCCAATGGGGATAACTATATATTTCATGGCATTGATCTTGAGGCCATGGTTCAGGCACCAAGCATGTCTTTCTGTAAGGACCTTCTGTAAAATATCCACATCATGTTGGGATTAAATATTGGCTTCTAGTGTGCAGTCATCTGCAACCTTTGTTTGCCTGTGTCCCATACTGTTGGACTGTACTTCAGAGCAGTAGATGCCAAACAAGGGCAGTGTCAGGACTGAACCCTAAGGTACACTAATTGTCACATGTTTGGAGCTTGGGTTGGTGTCACCTACATTTACAGTGTAGGTTCTGTCAGTACAGCAGTTGGCAGCCCATCGGGTGACATAAGGATTAATGGCCAGCTTGATACATTTATCTATGATTCCAGACTGGGGTTGAAGGGCTTGTTGAGGTCCGGATAGGCTGTGTGAACCAGCTTACCCTTATCCACAGCTCTGGAGATGGATTAATGCGTTCCATGGCCTTGCAGATCAGGCATGTCATACTGCTGGAGCTGTAGTTCCGAGGATCCAAGGTGGATCCCCCATTGTGGACTAGGATAACTATAGCTGTGCACCAGACAGTGGGCATGAAGCCAGAGGTGTGGCTATGATTAGACATGACACATAGGTGAGGTGCCAGTTCAGTATGTAGCTCATACAGTACACAGCCCAGGATGTTGACTGGTCCCATGGCTGCTGTTGTCATAGCTCTGTAGATTGTGTTTTTTACCTATGTGGCCATTATTACCAGAATATGGCAATCTATCCTTGTTGAGATGGGCCCTTTAGGGGTTGGGTGGGGGGTGCAGTTGACACTGAATCGATCTGCAAGGATATTGGCAATATCCCTGGGAGCAGTATATTTAATACCATCCTGTTGTAGCTCACCGCAATCCTGAGCATTGCCATTTAGATTCCTCATATAGCTATGGAATGGCTTTCAGTTGTCTTTGGCATCTTTGGCTATATTATGTTTGTAACTAGCTCTGATGGATGTTATGAGGGATCTCTGCCTCATACTGTAGCTGGTAAGGGAGTATTTTGCATCCTGGAAATTTCTCAGTTTTTGCAACAGTTTCCTCCTTTTGTTGTACAGTATGTTTATGGCAGGGGGCCACCACAATGGCTTGCTTTTCTTGGTGGGGAGCATCATGGTTCAATATTGGATAGCGCAATTCATGCATGAGTGGATGTGCTTGTACAGTGCCTTCATGTATGATTCAGCAGTCATCCTTTCAGTTCCCATCTGCATGGGTGTCATGACATTAGTCACGTCTGACATGTCTAGCATTACATTGGCTTTGGAGATGTGTGTTAAGGAGGTTACCTTACTTGGGTGTGGAGGAGGGATGTTGATGTTAAGGGTGATTAGCTCATGGACAGACCTGACCACCGATGGGGTGCCCATAGGTGTGGAGCACTGATTTCCAATGTTGGTAATGACCAGGTCTAGGATATTTGAGCCCCTGGTGGGACTATGGGTTACATGATCCAAGGGATTGGGAATTATGACTTCCAAGAACCGTTGGGCACACGTGTTGGTACACAAGTAGTTTTCCCAGTTAATGGCAGGGTAGTGTAAGTCACCCAATATTAGGGTGTTTGCTTGTATCATAATATTTTACAGTATGTTTCAAAAGCTGTAGTGGGAATCATGGGGCATTGTGGGGGATCTGTAGCAAGCTATACAATTTGGAATGCAGTCTAACCTACTGTTAGTTGCACCGGGGTATTTCAGACACATTCTGTTGGGCAAGAAGCCTGGTGGTTTGAATATCCTTGGTGAATATGGACACTCCTCCACCTTTATTATTTTGGTCCTGGTTTGGTGGCTAACAGGTGTGTTGAGAGCTGTACCTGGTATTGCAGGGGTGCTCTCTTGAGGCTTGGATCAGGTCTCTGTTACTACGCAGTTATCGATGCTCTCCATTTTTAGGTGTGCGTGGTGACTGTGAATGGCCAAAAAAAATTGATCCCTACACACTGAGTTTCACTATGTCTTAGAATAGTACTCCTACCTAACTAGTATATCACACTAAAGCATTACACAGTTATTGGACATGCCACAGAGATTACTGGACTACTCCTTCCCCAAAGGTGTATTTCAAAGTGAATGACATCAGAAGGCTTGCCAATGAAGGACAATGGAAGTTGTAGTGACAGTGAATGGCCTCAAAAGCATTGCTTCCTACACAGACAAACAAACACATACACCCACTCTTGCCATGTCTGACAATAGAACTCCTACCTAACTAGTTTATCACATAAGAGCATTACACTGATATAGGACATGCCATGGAGATTACTGGGCTACTTCTTTCCCAAAGGTGTATTTCAAAGTGAATGACATCAGCAGGCTTGCCAAAGCAGGGCAATGGAGGTTGTAGTGACTATGAATGGCCTCAAAAGCATTGCTCCCTATACAGACAAACATCCACACTTGCCATGTCTAGGAATAGAATTCTTATCTAACTAGTTCATCACACTACAGAATTACGCAGTTAGAGGATACACCAGAGAGATTACTGGGCTACTCCTTCCCCAAAGGTATATTTCAAAGTGAATGACATCAACAGGCTTGCTAAAGAAAGGCAATAGAGATTGTAGTGACTGTGAATGGCCTCAAAAGCATTGCTCCCTACACAGACAAACACACAAACATCCACACTTGTCATGTCTGGGAATAGATCTCCCATGTAACTAGTTCCTTACACTACATCATTATGCCATTATAGGGCACACCACAGAGAATACTGGGCTACTACTTCCCCAAAGGTGTATTTCAAAGTAAATGACATCAGTAGGCTTGCCATAGTAGGGCAATGGGGAATGCAGTGTGTGTGCATGGGCCACAACCCATTCATCTAGAGGCAGACACACAATATTCAGGCACACACAGGTTTATATTCCACAGGTATGTGTATGCAACTGCTAGATGACTACTGACTTGTACAGTCATGTTACACAGTTAACACAAGCACCACAGACACTATAGTGCTGAGGGATGCCAGAAGCAAATGTCTACTGTGATTGACATTTGTACATCATGTAGTTTTAGCCAATTGGATGTGTGCTGGGTGGGACAGGCCTCATGATGGGAGGCTCTTTGTCACTGCCACTCTCTTCCACACATCTATCTATGTGTATGTTTGGCCTATTATAGTGTGTTGTCCTTGGATATATGCGTGCATTCTTTTCCAACATCTGTGCAAGCATGACTGGTGTGTACTGAGGAGTGCATGCACTAACATCTGCAACTGTCAGATATGTATGGCCCACTGTTGTTGCCAGACATGGGTGAGTATGCCCAGTATGACCTTTCAGTATTTTGTTGTCTGACATGGCTTTCATTTCTCTAAGTGTGGGACTATGCCCAATATGACCTTCTGTATTGAATGTGTGAATCCATTCCAGGTAGATTGTACTCCAATGCAGACTTTTGTGTTTTACATCTACAGCTAGCAAGCTGTTTCTGCAGGATATCTGTAGATTGGCTGATAATATGGGGTCTAAATGGGAAAAGGATAGTGGGTTATTGTAGGTAATTGTGTCTGTGCTGCCTCTGCAACATGGTCCTGGTGTTAGCAGAGATATTCAGACATATGTACTGTTTTACACTGTGATGTTTTATGTCATCAAGTACTGTCAGGTTTACATATTTGCTAGCAGTGATGTCCTGGGGAACACAGGTTGAATGGAGCTGTGTCCAGTATTGTGGTCAGCAGCCTACATAGTCTTGCACAGTCATGCCATTCTGGAGGGGAAGCTGCAGGCACTTGCTGCTGGGTCTGTGTAAATGGTTCAGCACCTTGGTACAGTGGTGGCAGAGGATCACATGCTTCTACATCTATCCACATGACATTATGGCCATATCCTGCTGCAGCTATACCTCACAGCTGTACAGATTCACACAGGTTACCCAGAGGCAGGGGTCATAATTCTGGATAATACCCCTTCACATTGTGGTTTATGAGCAGGTTTGTAGCCATCCATTCTTGTGTTTGCAGCCAGGGATAGTATGTGCACACGGCTGAGTTTCGGACTTCACACACTCCATGCTGCCCATATTCCCATCCCCCCATTATTCTATCCTCTTCCATACATTATGCAAACATTATCTGATATGCTCCCTATAGTTATCCCCTCATCCCAGCAGTAATTTGGTGTTGGTCCACAGTTCATGCAGTAGGACATGGTGGACATGTTACTGTGATTTTTCTACATGGCTTTGCATTTGGGTTCTGTGGACTGTGTCATGTTGTTATTTGGAGGTCCATGATGTAACATACATTGGCAGTATGGCTGATACACAGGCCTTTGGCAGAGGATTATTGGTCATTTGGTAGTGATGCAGGCCAGCTGTAGCAGGTCATTGCATTTTGTCACTCCTACAGTCCTAGACTGCATTACACTATATTCCTCTGGGGTGACCAGGTAGGTGTGCAAGGTATTCATGCCAATACTTTCTGTCATTATTGATCCAGTGGTGTGGATACTGGCAGGGTGCTGCTTACAGCTAGGGACACACCTGCATGGGACACCTGTTCTGCATGCTGCATTCTTTTGTTATTTCCATAAAGAGGTGGGGGTCATATTGTACCCATTCCCAACAGCAGGGATAAGACCAGAGAGGTACCTGTGGGTGGTGGTGAGGTGAGCTGGGTGCATGTGCGCTATGGACACTACTTGCATCTGACTCATATGCATGGAGCATTCCACTTATGCTGGCTTGTGCAGGGACATCAGCTGTTTCTCAATACATCATTCCTTTTACCTTTGTGGCCTACCAGTGTTTGGCCAGACGACATCGGTATTCCCTGCTTCAAGCCCAGATAATGTGCTGCAAACATGTATGTACAATTCCAAGGGTGTGTCCATTTGACAGTTACATATTATACACTGTCTGTCTGGGGTACTTCCCCCTGTCTAATGCTTGTATGTCTGGGCCGACATTCATGCCATATCCATCTTTCAGATGTTGACACATATTACTGCGAAACATTTACTATGGCTTACTGCTGGAATGTGTTTTGCTGGGAAGCATTGTTTTTGGCACTGCAGTTGTGAGAACATGGCCCTCTCATCGGCAGTACTGGGCAATGGCCACCAGGACAAACCTCACCATGCATACATACTGACCCCTCTCACACAATATACGACACACACCAACCTATCACACACAGACCTGCATATTGTACCATGGTACAATCTATCCTACTGCATCGGTCAGCTCAGGTAATCTGTGCTCCACTGTTATTATACCTACACATGCATGGTACTACATTTCTACACAGGTTTGGGTGGGGGGGCACACCTGACTGTTACTACATTTCTACATAGGAATGGGGGGGCACACCTGACTGTTACTACATTTCTACATAGGATTGGGGAGGCACATCTGACACTTGTACACATTTGCTTATGACTGTACTGGTATTTCAGGTACTCCATTTCATTTTGTATTCTAACCTATCATGCTGACTAGAGGCATAACACTGTACTACAGGTCTTAGGTTTTGATTAACCTACATTTCGGTTTCTGACTTCTTACCCTTCAGAACTAACATCCCAGTGCCTGACCTGTTGTAGTCTGTCTGTGTAGGTCTGGGGGTGGATCTTCCCCATACTCATCAATCAGAGGCCTTAACACAGCCTTTGTTTGTGTTCGTCTATGCCTGTCCTGCTGGCTGAGACTGTTGTTGAGTATGTGAGCCTCCCTGACTGGCATGTGTGTGTCCTATGGACACACATATGGCTCAACACATTTCCTGCAGTGTGTTTTCTCACCTTGTCTAGTACTGGCTACTATGGTGACACCAGTATTTGTTACAGATCTCATGCTGCCACTATAGGTGTCTACTATGTGCTGGCATCCCATTCAGCCACCCAATTCCCTTGTATGCTCACATCCATACCATAGATACAACTACAACACATACTACTCCATTAGGCAATTGGTAAGAAGAGTGACTTACCTTGTGGCTGTTCCAGTACTGAGGATGGTGCTGGAGGGCTGACTATGTAGGATGCCCATAGTATACTCCCTATACATGGTTAAGCACAGGTAGTGTCATGTTTGGCTTCCCTTTTACTGTATGTGTGAGTCAGACAGAGGTGTCATTCCCTGGGTCCCTACCGTGTCAGTGTATGTGCCATGCATTGCCTCTTTGCCAAGGCCTGGGCATACTGGGCATCCCTCCTTTTGCCTAGTGGGGCAGGCTCAGGTTGTTTCTCCTCTGAGTCACTCTGTGCCTGTGCAGGCCTTGGCAATGGTGGGGGGCTGTGTGGCCCTGCCCCATGCTGTTCCTGTTGCAGCTGTTTCCACAGGATCATATTGTGTAGCATGGCATATACAATGACAATTTGGTTACATGTAGCTGGTGAGTACTGCAAGGCTCCACTGGATGTGTCCAGGCACTGGAACCGTGATGTGAGCATTCCAAACACACACTCTATTATGATTTTGGTCTGTGTGTGTGCCTCATTATGGAGTTCTTCCTCGGGTGTGTGTGCATTTCTGATGGGTGTCATCAGCTATGGCTCCAGTGCGTTACCAGCATCCCGCACTAGGTGGCCCTAAGGGATATCCCCATTAGCAAATCTTTGGTACAGCTGCATCAGATGCCAGATGTGGGAGTAGTGATATCTTCCAGGGCAGCCAGCACACACATTCATTATAATGCCATGAGCATCGCACACGACCTGGCAGTTGATGGAGGGGAAGCCCTTGCTGTTGATGTAGACCCTATCCCACTCACTGGGTGGTACATTGGTGCATATGTGGGTGCAGTCTATAGCACCCACTACTTCAGGGTATAATGCTATTTGGTGGAAGAGACACATATTGCTAGCCAATGCCTCATGGGTGTTGTGGAAGTATACTTGCTCACCGGCATGTGCTGACATGGCATCCAGGAACTGGTGGAGTACCCTGGATGCTGATGCCTGTGAGATCCTCATGCTATCCCCAGTTGGCCTTTGGAAGGTACGTGTGGCTAGTATTCTTAGGCCTACACATAACTTGGTATCCACTAAGATGGGGTCCCCTCTGTTAGTTCTGTATGTGAGATGTGGCTGGCACAGCTCCACAATTTGCTGTAGGAGGTCCCTGTGCACCCTATAGTGCTCCACTATCTCCAGCTCCTGTAACCACTGGTAGGTTACCCTAGGTCTGTACACTCTTCTCCTTCTCCTCACTGTGGGCTGGTCGACAGGATTCTCATCCTCACCACCCTCAGCCTCTTCCACATGTTTATTTGTGATAGCTGCTGCAGTCCCTATCATTTTTTTGCTTTTGTTTGGTAAAATTTCCTCACTTGTGTACACAGGTGGTATAGAGTATGTGGGGGAAAAAACAAAGGGAAAGGTGTTTGCATAGTTTATAGTGGTGTGCTGACCTGGGCTGGTCTGCTGCCTGTGTAATTGGCTGATTCTGATACATTTCACCTGCCAGCTATGCTAGTACTCCTTGATTACCTTCCTACTGCTGCTTTCCCTTCCAATTGCCTTCCTGTTTGAGCCTGGGGTGTGCCACGCAAACACAGTGCTCAGATGTGCATGAAGCTGCTATTTCCAGGTTTACTTTTCTCCTTTAAAACCCAGTGCGCAGAGCCCACACCCGCTTAGGCAATGTAAAGAGTGCTAGGCAGCCTCAGAAATATCCCCTTGCTTAGCTCTGCTAAGCTCAGGGTAAACCCGAGCCACAGGGCTTCAATAGGCTTACAGTATACCAGACACACCCCTCTATAATGTCAGCTAGCTCTTAGGCTTGCACCATGCTCTTCCTGCACCTACACGGTTGGGTGCAGGCTAGCCATGATGGAGAATATGGGATTCAGTATCATTCTCCTCATTTGCATAGGATTGCCTGCTAATGCATAGTTACAAGTCCCACACTGAGCCTTCCCCCTTAGCAACCACTATTCACTGGCCATGTTGTATTTTCCCTGTCATTGAGTATAATGGCAAAATAGTGATTTTTGGATACAAGGCTTATTTCAGGTTTTTTTTTTATTGTCGGTCTGATCCCGTTTGCGCGCCGCTACACTACGCTTAAACAGCCGAAATCTGCTAAAAAAATAAAAGTTATTTTTTTATTTTGGCAACTGTTTTCCATGCCAATAGCCATATATTTGGCCATTGGCATGCTTTCAACATAATATATACCCTTTATTTGGAGCTGTCATGGCTCCGTTTTGTAGTTTGCAGAAATGTACTCGGTTACTAACAGAGTACATTTCTGCAGACAACACTAGTCCTACATGGCTGGCTGCCAGCTTCCTGGATCACAAATTCACCTCATTTGCATGGTTTTCACCTGCAAATGGGGTAATTTGCATACAGGAGCTGTGCCCATGCAGGAATAGTCCAGGAGTGCTCATGCATCTCCCTGGAGCTTATTCCTGTATCACATGACAGCCATATTGGCTCCAGCCACTCCTGCACTATTCCTGCATGCTGTGCAGTGCTTGCTGAATCTGGGGGATTGTGTCAAAAGTTTTGACTAGGTTGAGATACATTGTGTGAATGTTACGATCACTGTCAACAGTCTGTATGACCATGTTGAAAAAGTTAACTAGATTTGTTAGGCAGGATCTCTCTTTGATGAAGCCAAACTGTTGAGGTACTTGCCTAGTGAGACTTTTTGATATCATAACTGATGAGATCAGTTATGATATGCACCATAGCTTTAAAGATCAGGCTAATAAAGCCATTGAATGTATACTTATTGGGGCCTGCAGTAGCGCCACTTATGTGGTGGGGCATCACCACTGCAGTATACCATAATTCATGAACAAATCAGATGGCTAAAGTTTAATTAAGCAATCTAAGGAAAGGTTTAAGTGTCAGGTCATATGGAGGAAGTATTTTTGATCTCTGATAGCACCTTCACAACATGTGATAATAGGGAGTCTAAGGGATTCTGGACCATCTCCAGCCAGCTGCTTACTCTTTTTCTGCTAACTGCCAAACACAATATGACCAGCACTTGTTCAGATATCACCTTATTTAAACTTTACAATTTTTCACCAGATTTTGAACTACTAACCTGACTAGATAATTCTAATCCACCCTTATTTACCCTCCTTTCTGCTTCTGAGCAATCTTCTCCACATCTCTCTTATGGAAGACAATCACTCTATCCAATCAGTCCTCAGGTCAGTTTTCAGTAATATGTGTATGTGTGGGTGTCAATGTGTTTTGCTTATATCCCATGTGATTGTCAACTCTGTGTGCATCTGTCCATTTCAAAAGTATAAGCTAGGTATGGTGGTTATAGTTTATGGTCAGGGAAAAATGCTGTGGGTGATAGTAAAATGCCGAACACGTACACGCAAATAAAACACATCACATTACTGCACATGTTATTTACATTAATATTGAACAGAACACATCAACAAAATTTGTATTTAACACAAATGGTGCCCAGGTATTGGAATAAGCTATCTATTGGGATTAGAACATAAAAAATGATGGATACTTTTAAAATTTAAATGGAAAAGTATATGAGAATTAGAAGATTTTCTCATGGCATTCAGTAAACTGCACTGTTACTAGCTATACAGGTAAAATAAATATGAAACTATGAACCATAAGCTTGAATTCACATGAAGCAATTTATATGTTATTACCATAAATATCTGCAGTGAGAAACATGTATCAGATTTCATATGAAGTATTTCTTTGCTACTAAGTGAGGCTCCATGTTCTATTTTCCAGTGTTTTAGGATAAGCAGATAAAATAACAAGAAATCTGGTACACAATTTATGCAAACAGAAGCTGCTGTCCTAAGCCCCCTAGCTCAGTACAGCACAATATAAGCAAGCAATAATGCCCAACAAGATGTGTGTTATTGTGGAAGTAACACCCGCCCAGGGGTGTTTTGAGGCCTGACACCACAGGCAGATGATCTGTACACCCCTGGAAGGGCATTATTTCCACAATAACACACAGCCTGGAAGGCCTTATTGCATTTAGTGAAGGGGTTGTCTATAAATTTGTTGTGTTTATTTATTTATTTTTATTACTACATTATTTTTTGTATTTATTTTTGATGTACAATAGTTGCTCTGCCTAAAGTTTCAAACTTGCTGTAGTATATGTTAATGGGGTTGGAGGAAGCATTTTACATCCAAAATATAACACTTAACAATATCCAGGTATTTACTTAATGTTATGGTCCCCTACTCCTAAAACATTTGGTTTGTTGCCAATCATTTGCGATAGAAGTTAATAAATAATGACATACATTTGAGTTTCAGACTTTTATTTACTTCAGAAAATGTATGCTAACACAAATTCTTTTATTTAAGCAGATTTATAAATTTATAAGAGCAATAATTAAAATATGTTCCTATTGTTGAGCCTTTGTTCCCCCTTTATTTCAGGCTTTAGCCAAATTTCTTCAACCGAAAGGTCCAGAGGTATGCAACCATCTTTGCTGCTGCTGCCAGCAGTCAATCTCACTCACTCATGCACAGACACACCCTTCTGCTTCAGAAATGCATGCTAACACAAATCCACTAAAATATGTTCCTATTTGAGTCTTTGCCCCTGTTTATTTTAAGCTTATCCATTTACCATGATCTAAGAGCATACCTCTCAACTCTAGAGATTTTTGTAGAATGTCCAGATTTTTGCCTTATGTTTTTGGTCTGTTCCTCATAAAAAAAATGTGTTTTTGATGAATCACTGGAATGATCTGAAGATTAAAGTCTCTATATAATAACATGCATTTGAGTTTCAGACTTTATATCCTTCAGAAAATGGCTGCTAATACAAATCCTGTTATTCTAGCAACTTTCTAAGTTTATTAGCACAATATATAAAATGTGTCCCTATTTCTGAGAATTTGTCCTACCATTATGCCAGGCTTTGTCCAGATTTCTTATGCTAAGCCTTTGAGAGGTACAGCAAAGAGGTCAAGAGGTATACAAACCTCTTAACTGCTGCTGCTGCAGCGAGGCGAATCGCTCTATTGCTCTGACTCCTCTGTCCTTCTCTCTCTCTCTCTCACAGGCACACGCACACACACACACACACACACACACACACACACACACACACACACACACACAGTCTGTTCTGCTTTCATGCACTCATTCACTCACACACACACACACACACACACACACACACACACACACACACACACACACACACACACAGACAGAAACATAAACACACATGCACACAATTTTTTTCTGTTTCACTCATCAGTTTCTCTTTCTTGCTCTCATACATGCATACATTCTCACACGCATGCTTTAATTTAATTTTTTTTTTATCTTTTCTCTTTTACACTCACTAAACAGCAAAAGTGCTGCTTAGCAAGTGTAAAATAATGGCGGCCATTTTTTTTTTTCAGTCTGAGCTTCACAGCAGCTTAATATGCTGTTGTGAAGCAGAAGACTGTTTTTTTTTCAGTGGGCATTACCTGTACATTAACACCCTGCTGGAGAACTTTCCTTCTCTAGTCAGGTTGAGATCTACAGGTTGCTCGTTCTCTAACATAAGTTAAGCGTCTGTGTGTAGGATGATGTATTTATCACACAGTAAATGATCTATGTGGAGTCATTCATTTGTGGATTAACAATTTGCAATGGTTACTTGTTTCCAACATGTAAGGAACTCTAACAGAAACAGAGAATAATTACACTGAAGTTCAGACATTGCCATTATCATTTATCAGCTGCACATTACAAACTTCTGTCCCAAAGTGATATGGCAGGTAAATCTCTTGTTGGAAGTTTCTTACATTGCTCTCTTACTCTCTCATTGGATGAATCAGCACGGACTTGCTTTCATCAGCCCCAGATGTTTTTTCACAGCTATAAGCATTATTGTAGACCATTGCAGTACCGCTGCTTTGTAATTTCTTGACACAGCTAATCTCATTTCTAAATTTTCACCAACACTATTTGGCTCAACACATCTTCCATTTAAAGTGAAGTTAAAATGTAAACTAAAGGCACAGTTGGAAAGTAGACACTTTATTTGAAACACGAACTGTAACTATAATAAACACATGCACAGTGTAGTATAATCTGTTAATATGTTGAATGTCAGGAATAGTTCAAGCTCGTTTTTTTATTGCAGCTCAGCCCTAGTTATAAAAATAAATGAAACATTCAGAAAATATGAGCTTGTCAGATTCATCAAGTCTTCAAATCAGCAGCTAGGATGTTTTTCTCTACAGTTTTTACTTTTGTCCTTAATTTTTATAACTTATGACTTACTGTTTCAACTTTTTCCATCATGTTTTATAGTAAGATGCACATGAGAAAAAGTGAAACAAAATTATAACGGTAGATAAAGATTTCTTGGTGCATCTAGCCAGCTTTCTCCTACCAAATCTTATGTAACTACAGATGTTTTTCTTCCTTTCTTTCCTATGATTTTTTTTTCCTTATGTGACTCATTCCTGAATATGATTACTGTGTCTGCTTTCAAATTTGCTGCCTCCTTACAAAGATAGCTATAACTATCAGGCCACCCATTCTACGAACAAATTCTTCCTCATATTATATTTACGCCTTCTACACTTCACCTCCATGTGTATGTTTTGGTGTAATGCAGCCAACAAGTTAATTATAACTTGCAGGAGAATTATGTTAATCTCTCATGATTAATTTTATTGTAATGCATTCTTACTATTATTCCAGTATGTCCTACCAAAAAAGTAACCTTACTTGTGTGAGACTTACATAGTTATAAAAACCGTGAAACAAAATTACCATTGTATGGTGTGTGTGTGCATGAACTGTACTATATGTATATAGCTGTATATTATAAGGCAAGATAAACCAAGAGAAAACTGTATATGATACTTTGGTTGTTTTACACTGTCACAGTTCACTGAATGTTTAACTAGGATTATAGCCCTAAGTATAAAATAAACACAATTCATTGTCCTATGTGTTTGTCACTCGGCTGCCATTAATTAATTTAAACTTCAGTATCACCTTGCTGTCTTCTGCTTATTTTTTTTTTCCATATATATTAACCGTCTGTGGGCACTGGGGTAGGACTAAAGGACAGAAGCCTTATACTGCTGCTGGTAAGACTTTATCTTTCCTCTAAATCATGTCCCAACATTCCTCGTTATCAGGAAATGAAATAGTCAATTGTTTACTTAATTACTATTGTTAGTTATTGGTCTCTTATTTATTATTTATTTTATTTTATTTTAATTTATTTTATTTTACATTTGTTAACTGGGAGGAAAGTCCATCTGGACATGTGCCCTTTTTCAGTGGAGGCCTGGAGAGAAAAACTAACATCAAATAGTACAAAGTCTTTAGTACAGAGTATAGTTAACACATATTAAAAAAAATTAAGTTGCTACATTTTCTAATACATCAATACATTTTGTAACACAGAGTAGGTAATTATTACAAGACTATTTACAACACTAATGGTTCATAGAAGTGAAAAACAATAGGAATTATAGCAACAACGTTTAATACATTCAGAAGGACTGTACTTAATTTCAGTATATAGAGTTTTCAAACAAAGATGTGTCAGTGCGATTGCACATTGGTAGTAGACAGAGAATAAGTTTGATATAAGAATCGGTAAGGTGTTTGTTGAGTGGGTTCAAGTTTTGAGAGGATGGTGTAGTATAGAAGGTCTGGAGGGAGTTTAGTACGTCTAACCTGGGCTGTGGCAGGAGCAGAGCCAGGAGTTTGTAAGGTGGGGTTTTTAGGAGTTCTTTAAACTGTTTAGATGAGGAAACCCTGAATTCACTATCCTTCTGTGCAGATTTAGCTTAGTCCTGCATGGAAGCAGCAGTTTAAGAGCAGGACGGCAGAGCGCCATGCATATTAATGAAGGCATGCTGCCTGAGCTCCTTAACTTACACGGAGTGTGTACGAGTGCAGGGGGCGTGTCTGAGAGCAGAGCTCTCAGAATATACATGCCCCTGCAATGAAGAACAGCAGAGTATCAATAAAAGAATGAGCGAGACCACTCATAGGTGTCTATCTATATTATTGGTTTGATTTCAGACCTAAAAGGAGTGTTTTCATATTTGTACAAACTGAGTCATAAATATATCATTGAACAGATGAGTTTTTTCAGCAAAATTCAAGATGCCTGAACCCTTTCAATAATCAAGAATTCCAAGTCTAATGTTTTTGATAGATATGTCAACCAGTTGCACACCTTGAATATTTAATTGTTGATCCATTTTGTACATATACGCATACCCCTAGCAACATCCACACGTTTACAAGAGCAATAGTTAAAATATAAAGAATATTTTTTTTATGAAACAGATTACATTTAACCATAGATACATGTGTTTGCCCATCGTTTAGCTATGGTTAATGCAGCTTAAATAGTACAAAAAGATAAAAAGCAAGATATATGCAAATGAAGCAGTATAGCAATAATGTAGTGGGCAGAGCATTTACCTTACGAGCAGTCAGTCCCAATTCGAGTCCCACTATAGTGCAATCAAATTTCCATGTCGAATCACTGTATGATCACTTTATTTTGTTGCATAACCTATGATAACATATATTTATAACATGTATATATTTAAAACATATATTTGTGAACTGGAGTAGTGCATTAAATGCAGATGTGAGGTGTCAGTGTCATAATGTTGCAAAGTCCACAGATAATTACAAGTGCCCCATACAGTATATGTACACAAAAATCAGGGATACAAATGGAAGGTAAAATGTGTAATGAATGATAACGCCATATAGTTTCCAAATCCACCACCTACCCATAAACCATTAGACATTACTGTCTAAATTAGTGCGGTAGTAAGTGAGAGTAAGCACTAGTAAGCAAGTGTAAGCACTAATAAGCAGTAGTAAGTGGAAGTACACATATTTAAGCAGTAGTAAGCAAGTTTAAGCCTGTTTGCGTGGGGGTAAGCAATGCGCACACAGGTTTAGCAATATTGAAGCTAACTCTCAGTAAGCATATTTAACCAAAGGTTAGCATTGCTTACCTTCATGTAAACTCACACAAACCCACTTACAATTGCTTAAAAGTGCCTTAATCACTCTGTATGCAACAGCCGCTGTCCTGGCCAGAAACAAAATAAATAGCCTTTGCAGGTCTCGAACACAGGACCCTGTACGCTATAGTCACAGCAGTTAACCACAAAGTCATCACAGCAATACATACGACTGAGGTATCACCAAACAGATCTTCACTATAGGAAAATCAAACTGAACATGTGAATGGAATCTATACACAGTTTTATGTTGTATAACCTACTACATAACATAAATATGTGAACTGGAGTACTGCAGTAAGCCCAGATGTGAGATGTCATTGTAATAAAGTGTTGAAATCCCCTAATAAACACAAGGACCCCATACAGTGTACGTGCACATGAATCATGGATACCAAACACATATGTAACATGTAATGAATAATAAATCAATGCCAAAATGCAAATATAATGCAACTTAAATATTAAGCGACGCTAAGCATTTCACAGCCCAGCTTAGTAAGTGTAAGCAATGTGTAGGCCAGCTAACTCAGTCTGCCCATTGGCATACCCATTTAAGCAATGCCAACCTTAGGTAAGCAGATTTACCCATAGCTTAGCATTTTCAAAACCATGCAATTACGACAAAGAGCGGGAAATCTGCCCTATTTAAACCTAACAGGTGGGAACACATCTCATAACTGGTTGTAGCTTCCCCTTGTAGGCAATATGTCTGGAAGGGGAGAAGGTGTGCACTTTAGGATGCAGTGCTGGGGCATGTAGGAGTCCAGAGTCATGGCAGGACTCCTTGTGAAAGACCATGACCAGAGACTGCTGCAGGGCCAGTACCAGGGTTCCTAATATAAAGTGAAAGCCTGGGACCATCTCGCCCGTGACCTCACTAGTGCTATTGGTATACCCTGAACTGGTGAGCAGGTCAGACATCACTATGCCGACCTGAGCGGTGAAAGGGGGATCTCTTAGATCAGTGGATCCAAGAGGCTAGGAGGACAGGGGAGATCCCAGCCGTGTGTAAGTATCAGCCTTAATAATTGCCAGCTCATGTATATTATGGATAGGTATGGCTAAATATTCCTCTTATGTCCTTCACAATGGCAAGTGAGCGGGCTACGAACCAGAAGGCTCATGGATGTCACTTGGAGCGGTTGTGATGCGTGGCAGGTTAGTAATACTCTTGCATGTACTGTCATAGGAAATAAATCTAAAAGTAGTAGTAAGTTAATTGCCTGTATAAAACTTGTATTGTTTAAGGCATGTACTGCATACACCAGAAAATATGGCAGGAATGTAAATAAAAGCATAACAGCCTGACAATAAAGGACTAACTGCTGGACTGCATGTGTTTACTCGGGTCTATATTAGAAGACCGACTGTTTAGGTGATCGAACACCTAAACATTGATTTTCTATTATCGAACCGCACAATGTCGAAAGTCCCAGGGAAACACGTCCCTCGGCAACAACACAAAAAGCATTACTTTACATCTAAATTTAGTGGGGGGCTTAACCCCCCACACCCCCTAACTAAATATACCAACTCCGAGATCGCTCAACAGTAGGGAAATAGCAAACTCTGGTGAACGGCCAAGGGAAATCTTTCCCTGCGTTAAATCGTCCATTCGTCATTTTTTGCTTTCGATATTAGAAGATTGATGTTTATGTGTTCGATCACTTAAACATGAGGTCTTCTAATATAGACCCGTTTACTCTGGTAACATATAGTAATGTAGATTTGCACTTAATAGTAATGTTATATTAAGCACTCTTACCTACACTGTGCTACATAAATAAAATGTGTAGGAATGTCTGTATATGACTGGTGTAATCCCAAGAGGCCATTTAGTACAACTGAGAGAGACATAGACAGAAAACAGTGCAAAGGCAAACAAAGAAATCCAAATAGCATACTCAACTGAGATGTGAACTGTTGCATTTTTAGCACACACAGCCATGGTTCGAATCCTGGAAGTGGTAGTAGGCTGCATACAGAATCATACCCACAACTGTACAGATATGTCCTGAATGTCCGGTAAATTGGCCCATATCTGCTGCCTGTCACCCTGTTCCCCTGGGAAATCAGTGGGATGATCCCAGACATTTAGGCAGCAAACAAGAAATACAACTGATTGTCAGACATCTATGAGAACAAACCTGTCACTCTAGCAACTCCCCAAAATGTTATAAGAGTAATAAGCCAAGTATGTCCCATCTACACCCCCATGTTGTCCAGCTGTGACCAGAGTGTGTACAGTAACAGAGTGAGATGTATGTGCATAATAGTAATGTGGAATCTGGTAATTTGTGTGGCAACATTCAGGTAGTGCTAACAAACATTGCTCCCACAGGTCTGTCAGATACAAACACTGTGCCTAGAAATAAAATATTGATATCATGTACTGGTACTGTTTACTCTGGTATTGTATGGCATTGTTAGTGTTGCAGTTGCTCTGAATAATAAGGTATTACTCATCACTGTCACCCCTACATTGCTACATAATATGTCTAGGAAATCTTGTATAAGACTGTTGGAATACAAGTTCAGAATGTAAAACCACAGAAGAATTATAGACAGAAATCAGATAAGAGATACACAGCAATATCTATATAGCACACACAACTGTGATGGAGAGTGTTTTGTTTTTAGCAGACACAGTCATGATCTGAATCCTGGGAGTGGTAGTAGGCTGCATACAAAATCATACCCCACAACTGTACAGATATGTCCAGAATGTCCATTAAATTTGCCCATACCTGTTGCCTGTCCCCCTGGGAAATCAGTGGGATGATCCCAGACATTTAGGCAGCAAACAAGAAATACAACTGATTGTCAGACATCTGTGAGAACAAACCTGTCACTCTAGCAACTCCCCAAAATGTTATGAGAGTAATAAGGCATGTATGTCCCATCTACACCCCCATGATGTCAAGCTGTGACCAGAGTGTGTACAGTAACAGTGAGATGTATGTGCATAATACTAATGTGGAATGTGGTAATTTGTGTGGCAACATTCAGGTAGTGCTAACAAACATTGCTCCCACAGGTCTGTCAGATATGAATACTGCACCAATAAATAAAAGACTGATACCCTGTACTGGTACTGTGTAGCCTGTTATTGCATGGCATTGTTAGTGTTGCACTTGCTCTGAATAATAAGATATCACTCATCACTATCATCCACACTGTGCTGCATAATATAACTGTCTAGAAAATCCTGTATGAGTGTTGTAATTCATGAAAGGTTTAAGAGGGCAATTGTTGAAATATGTCCCGGTTCACCTGCATGTGGTCAAGACATGCCCAGAGTCTGTGCAAAAAGAGATGGACGGGTATGTGCATAACATCAACCTGGAATCTGGGAGTATGTGTAGAAACAGTTAGTTAGTGTTGAAAAACAATTCCTCCACAGGTATATCAGTTAAGAGGTGTATACTGCAGGTAAAACCAGTTCATGTATATAGTTGTCGACAGCCACACCACTGTCCAAAGTAAGACAATAGGGTAGTGTACTAATACTTGTAAGGTACTAATAACAGCACTGACTAGGAAAGTAATGCAAACTACAGGAATATACTAGTTGTTAATTGACATCTTTCTCTCCCCCCACCATATCTGCAACAATAAACTAAATACCCAACTCAATTGGTTTGTGCTGACTTAACTCTAATGTTGGGGCATATGTCCTATTGTTCGATAATTATTTAAATTTGTTTCCATGCATGTGCTATGTTGAAATGCTCCCACATTGGTGGAATGGTGCCATCAATGTACCTGCATGCTGTTGTAATTAGCACTGTGGTCCCATATATGCATGTGTTCTGTTTCTTATGCAAGTGTTCCATATCTGGTGTTTGGATTAATGGGAATATCTATGTCTGCTGTTAGACCTAATCCTGGAATGTGTTGACTATTACTAACCCACATATGTTGATAAAACATAAACACCTTAACACGTATGGGAATGCGGGTCCCAGCGGACCCACCTGTCCCACCTCTTCTGGCCGTGGAACTGGGCACCAGTATGTCTGGCGCCCATCCCAGGACCTGCTCGTCTGCTGGTCCTGCACCACCTTCAGGTGGAACCGCCTCAGGGGATGGGGCTTGGCCCCACCTTGTAGCGGGCATGGACAGGACATTGTCACCTATTGCCAGGTTTGGGCCGTGGTGCATAGCGAGCTCCACAGGGAGTTTGGAGATCTGCTATGTCAGCTTGAGGGATGTGTGACAGGACTAGAGGGTCGTCCTTGCTCTCCGACTCAGCTCCCAGCACAGCCACCTTCAGGGCTGTGAAGGTGCAGTGGTGAATGCTTATGGGTGGGGGCCTCAGTCCCACTGTTTCCAAAAGGGAGCTCATGGGCTTCCGATTTCCCAACACCCCTCCCCATCAAGGTGTTTACCCCTCACATGTGTCATATACTGCCCCTGTATGCATCTTGTATGTCTTGTCAGTTAACCTACCCAACCTACCTCCTCAAATATACCTACTATCCCTCCCCAATATCCCACTTTCACCTAAAAAAAGGGCAATCTGTTCCCCAAAAAAAATATCGCCCCATACATAGCTATCCATTTTGCACGTGTCCACTGGACACATGTAATCAGGTCTAAGTGGCTTAAAATCATATTATTGTTGTCCTAACCCTTGTCTCAGGGGTAAGAGTGTCCAAATCTATCTCCAAATTCACTGTATATGCACAGCTGTTGCTGTAGAAAAAATGGGTAGCTATGGACCTTCCCTTCACCCTCCCTGCACATCCCTAGTTAATTTCCCTACTGTCTTTAACTCTTTATGCCTCTTTTTTCCACCACTTTCCTATCAACCCTTTTTCATTTCTTCTAAAGAAATGCGCATGGAGTGAGAGGGAGTAAACACTTTTAAGCAGCAGTAAGCTGGTTTAAGCCTGTTTGTGTGGGGGTAAGCAATGCCTACACAGAATAAGCAATTTAGAAGATGAGTATAAGAAACTGTAACTGGAAGATAACAGTGCTTACCTCCGCACAAACCCACGCAAACCCGCTAACAACTGCTTAAAAGTGTCTTTCCCTCTTTATGCCTCTTTTTCCACCACTTCCCTATCAACCCTTTTTCATTTCTTCTAAAGAAATTAGCGTGGGGTGAGAGGGAGTAAGCACTTTTAAGCAGCAGTAAGCTGGTTTAAGCCTATTTGTGTGGAGGTAAGCAATGCCTACACAGAATAAGCAATTTAGAAGATGAGTATACAAAACTGTAACTGGAAGATAACAGTGCCTACCTTCGCGTAAACCCGTGCAAACCCGCTCAAACCCACTAACAACTGCTTAAAAGTGCCTTAATCACTCTGTATCCAACTGCCTTTGTTCTGCCCAGCAGCAAAATAAACAACCTATGCAAGACTAAAACCCAGGACCCTACACGCCAAAGTGATTTGCCACTAAGCCATGTCAGATATACATAACCCTGATGTTTTCATAAACATATCATCCAGCACAGTCAGTCAACAGTGCAGGAAATGTAGATGTATGTGTGTGTGTGTGTGTGTGTGTGTGTGTGTGTGTGTGTGTGTGTGTATATATATATATATATATATATATATATATATATATATATATATATATATATATATATATGTATGTAGAGATATATATCTATAGATATAAAAGAGAACATAACAAATGCATATATGACCACAGGCACCGTTGATGGGGATGAGGGGGCCCAAGCAACATATGTCTTGTACGTATTAATATTTCCCCCTCCCACAGCCAAACAGGTCTGCCCTGCAATACAGTACCAACTGTTGCAAATCCCATAATCAGGACCTGACACAACACGGGCACAAGATGTTAACAGTAATCCATCCCACCTGTATGATGTCAGGCTGGTATCAATAATATATCATGCAGTACAGTCTGGCTACCATAGGGAATGTACAATGTGGAAGCAATAAACATTCCTAAGATACATACACACACACACACACACATATATATATATATATATATATATATATATATATATATATATATATATATATATATATATATATATATATATATATATATATATATATATATATATATATATATATATATATATATATATATATATATATATACATATGTAACTACACATACACACACAGAGATATGTATAGGAAGATACATATGTAAAGGGTGCACACCATACAGAACAGCCAGTATGCCTACAGTTGCCACTTTACCAAATGGACACTGTATGAGTCACCCATACTAAAGACAATTGTTGCCTGCAACATATACCCACAGAGAGGTCAAAGGATATAACATCACACACAGGTTTGCATACATGAGAAAGCTTTATTTGTGTACTATTAGAGTTGCATATGCCATGTCATATAGCTGTTTAGACTCCGAAATACATATAAACAGACTAATGCATCTGTCAAACAGATAAATTAATACACTATTCCAGAAACCATAACATATGTTGTTTTCCAGGCCGAGGCCTTCAAGTAGTAGAACAGTAAAGACAGACTGGGCCACAGGATAACAATCAATCAACAGTAAGTAATGCAAATGTATGGTCCAGCAGCCTCTATCTACACGCTGTACACAATCCCTAGGGGGTAAAGACCTCAGCTGAAACAACGAGATGTATCCGTTACATAACAAAGCATAACTGAAACCATCACAATCACACTGACAAACAGAACAGTCTGTATGTCAGGAAGCAGTAGGCCTGCATTTACCCAAGGTGAATTGTATGGTAATGTACATCCAGATACCTTAAGGCAGCTTACCCCTGATACCCCTCACATGTTGTAACATCCTAGGTTAGTTATGGTGCATCCCCCCCATAGACTGACATACAGGGCCATATACCACTGTTAAATACACTGGCCTCTGGACTGCATAAGGGCACACATGCATTGTGCATTTGAAGCCCACATGTATATGGCCCCAACCCCACAATATGTGTGGGGGGCCACAAAAGCAGTAGAATGATGGCAGGAATGGCAGCATGACATACTCACAAGTCACTACATAACAACCCCTGACAGCAAGTCATATGGACAAAGCCTGGTAAGTAGGTGGAGGACAGACGCTGGAACACAGGCCTATATGTGAAATAGTTTTGTCATACACTAAGCAAGTTGCTGGTGTTACAGGATTGTCTGAAACATACCCTTTGTCAGGAATATGAAGTCAGAAACACAAATGTATGTAGCCATGTACTGATAGCACTCAACACACACACACACACACACACACACACACACACACACACACACACACACACACACACACACACAGCCAGTGATATATCTGACACAAGACATGTGTGGTGGACAGGCAGAACATAACAAGCACACCTCTGGCCATCAAGTGGATACACACACAGTTGAGAGCTATGCAGACAGACTGCAGTCCATGTTAAACTAGTATGTACACAAAGACCCTGTAACACTGGTGCTATACAATGCATGCAACAGCAGTACTCACACTCTGTTTGTAGTTCTGGAACCTCATAAAAATATGTAGTTGGCCTGAGTGTGCAAGTTCTCTTGTAAGAGGTATTGCTACCTGCTGTCTGTAACACTGCTGCCCACACACAGGAAGGATGTCTACCATACAGGAAAGGTAAAGGGACCATGCCCACATGATCTGGTGATTTATAGTAGTGGGTTGCCATGACAGTGGCAATTGGATGTACTACATAGCATGCTGCATGTAGATAGCAAGTGGAGAACACTGATTGGTGCAGAGGCCATCAGCTGATCATGTGCATCACCAACAAAAGTCATGCTGCAATCTATTCCAAGCAGCTCAATCCATTTACTGGAGAGAAAGAGAGAGAGAGAGAGAGAGAGAGATGGAGAGAGAGAAAGAGAAAACAAACATAAAACATAAAACAGATCTAGAACCACAACAACATCAAAAAAGAAAACAAAGGAAGCAGGCTAAGGAGTGAAAAACAAAAATTACCTCCTACAAGGACACTATCCACAGCATATCTCATCCCCATAACAGGTATGTGAAGTAAAGAAAAGCAAAACAGTTCCTGTGGAAACAGTGAAAAAAGTGTGAGGTAGCAACCACAAAGATCATGTTAAATAAATGTATTGCACAATCCAAACACCAGTCAAGCTCACTTTCATCTTGTAACCCAAGACTTCTTCAGAACAATTAAACTTTGCCACACCATGCTTAAATACTCCTTGGTACCAATAAAAATTAATTACCAGTTAAAAACAAAGTACAAGGAAGTCCTTAAATGAACAATATTTAAAATGCATGTATGACTTAAAATTCATCTTAGTCGTGAAGTGATAAGTGAAAATGAATAAATCGGTTTAAAAAAATACTTCCAAATATGTAAATGTGCAAAATATGTAAAGTTACAGTACTGTGGCTCACTGTTTATTTTTATAAAAAATTAAAAAAAAAATGTTTAAAGCTTTAATCCCTGATACTTCAATACAGGCATAATTCTACATGCCTCATTTAAGCCTGGGGGTGGGTGGAATTTAATCTGAACTGCTACTTTAACTCTTCCCTCTAGTTTATTCTTCCAATTCCCTCCCCTCAAATCATTACCTACAATTTCTAAAATTCCAGAGTGAAAAGTTTTGCACAAACCGTTCCCCTCAGGTGCCTATATAAGGCATTATTCTCATCTGCATGTCTAATGGCATAAAGATGTTCATATATCCTTCTGCAGAGAGCTCTTTCAGTTTTGCCAACATAAAACTGTTGACAATTCTGACAAACTGAAATCCCTTCAGTTCCACATGAACCCCTTTTCAATGTTACTTTCCTCATAGGTTGCCCTATTTCTACATAGTCAACTCCCAGGATATACGTACAATATGCACAAGATCCACAGTTCCTAGTTCCTCCTTGTAGACCACTCAATTGGATGGGGTGCTCCAATAAAAAAATTAAATTGTTAGTTTTGAACACAAATGCAGGTTCTTTACCTATAAAATCAATGAGGTCATCAGTACCTTTAGAAAATTACCTAATTCCTTCTCACTATCTGTTTAATATCCTTACTTAGTTCGCCATATGTTAGAGTCAGTGCTTGACTGTACTTGTTGTCCCTAACTGAGGTCGTAGAATTTTCTGTAGACTCAATTGGTATTCCTAATAAAGGTTTAAATCTCTTTCACCATTCATTCATTCATGACTTCCTCACAGATGGGGTATAACATATGTGTCAGGTAATCCCTTTCAATAAAGAGGTTTAACAGAGTAGCCATTTCCCTCTTACAAATATCTTTGCTTGAGCACATTCTGGCTAACTTCACCATCTGCCCCTTTACTATATTTTTCTTAGTGTGTCCTGGATGACGACTGTTGTATTCCAAGTAATCATTCAAGAAAGTGGGTTTTCTATATACTCTGGATGTAAAAATATTCCTTACCCTGTCCAAAGTAATAGTTACATCCAAGTAGTTAATGGAGTCCTTACTATAAGCACTGGTGAATTTAAAATAGTCACAAACTCCATTGATGTAATCAAAGAATTCAAAAATGTCACCATCTCCTTTCCATAAAATGAAAATATCATCCAGGAAATGGAGGTAAGTCCACCATTGACCTGGGAATTTGCTGTTGAATATGTGTTCTTTTTCCCATTTATACATTACTAAGTTTGCAAAAACGGGGGCACAACTTATCCCCATGGCCTCCCCTTTAGTCTACTTAAAAAAAATCACCCTTAAATGTAAAAAAGTTGTTTTTTTAAGATAACATTGCTAAGTAGCATTACAAAATTGAATAAGTTGTTATTTAAATTACACACCTCCAAAAGGACTTTGTGAAAAAAAGTTAACCCCTCATAATGGGGGATCGAGGTGAACAGGTCTACAACATCAATGGTAGAAAAAGTGTTACTCTCACTATAATAATCACTTTTAATCCTACTCAAGAAGTCCCAGGAATCATGTAAAATGAAATCAATATTCTTCAGATTATCCCACACTACTCTTTCTACAAAAATTCCAACAGGGTAGGTCGTACGGGTCTATATTATAAAACTGAAAACCCGTTTGACCAAATACCACAACAGTGACACATATAGCCTGAACTGCAAATATGCCAAACCCCCTAAACAGGGAAATTTAAAATCTCGAATCATCATAGTCGGCCACCCTCACCATGCTCTACATACTACGTACCCAGACATAATAAATAAAACACATACATACACTAACCAAACCCAACTACTAACCCTACACTAAACCTTACATACATTAACATCTATGCACTTACCTTAACCTGCACCCTAACTCTAAGGTTCGTAACTATCGCACACTTACCTTACGGAGCTATACCGCAGACAGGCCAACCATGACAATTCAACATTTCGAGTTTCACAGTTTTAGATGTTTGCCATTACCGTAGTTTGCACAATATGTGTCGCTCTTTTCCAATTCGCTCAATCGGATATTCTGGCTTCTAATATAGATCCAGTCATACTATTTTCAGAACTGGTAATTAATCGGTATGGGGGTGTCGGTAATATTTTTGTGGGTTTTAGGAATCCCGAACATAACAGGGATTCTAGGATGATCATTACGTAGGTATTCAAAGGTTTTCTCATCGATAACATCTTGGAAAAGCGAGTTTTCCAGACATAATTGTATTTTTTTTTGTGCGATGTTAATTTCATTTAAAGAAAATGTCTCATATTTATCATTGTCCTGTAACATACTACAAATTTTATTAATATAGTCTTTCTCCACAATTACCATACCCCCCCCCACTTGTCAGGTTTCATGAACCTCAGGTTAACATTCCCTTTTTATTTAATTGTTCTGAAGAAGTCTTGGGTTACAAGACGAAAGCTCGCTTGACTGGTGTTTGGATTGTGCAATAAATGTATTTAATATTATCTTTGTGGTTGCTACCTCACACTTTTTTCACCGTTTCCACAGGAACTGTTTTGCTTTTCTTTGGTTGTAGTTCATTCAGTTCCTACCTGGTTCCTGTTATTTCGAGGTATGCGAAGTATATATGCATGTAATTGACTGTAGTACTTGGTCCATAATACTGGGGTAGATGATGTGGAATGATATACATGTGCCATCAGGTGCTGCTGTTGTAATGATCTTCAGCTGAATAACTGCTATGGACATTAGAGTCTGTCCCTGTGGGTAGTGGGCCATACCCATCAACTGTGTAGAGCAGCACTGGCTGACAAGATGTAAGCCATCATAGTATACCAATATAGTGTGTGGTGTGTAATGGAAGGGATGTATATTACTGTGGTTGATAGCTGGTGGTGGAAGTAATGCCATAATGATGGACACGTGGGTTCCAGAGCCCATCACTTGCAGGACACTCAGGATGACATGTATTGTAGCATGCTGAAATGTCATAGGCGTGTAATAGGTTTACCTGCAATCTGGCCCTATATATACCCCCCTAATGTTAGACTGTGTCCATATGTGGCACCTGTCTGTGTTGTAACAAGGCAGAACAGTGCAGCTGTGCAGGAAGGAGTTTTGAGATTGTGGACCTGATGTCCGAATGTACCCCATATATAGGTATGTATATGTGTATGTATGTATGTATATATATATATATATATATATATATATATATATATATATATATCTACATGTATGTCTACAGATATACAGATACCCATATGTAGACATATATATATATATATATATATATATATATATATATATATATATATATATATATATATATGTGTGTGTGTGTGTGTGTGTGTGTGTGTGTGTGTGTTTGTGCATGTCTACATATATACAAACACACACACACATATATGTATCTGAATACATATCCCCTATATTACCACTACAATGCTGCATGCTATGTGTGAGGGAACAACACACATAGCAATACACACAGATATATACAGCTGTAAATGTGTGCAACATGGACAGGTAAGTCACATGTGAACCCCTTGTTGGGACCACATTGCCCTTGTCTGTGAAGTTAGGAAAGGGAATATGGGGAAGTATGGCAGGTATGTTTGCGGAGGTGGTCCGGGTTGGTACATATAGAGGACAGCCTACAGGGGTGGTATATGACACATGTGGTGAGTAAACACCCTGTATTGTGTGTGTGGTCTGTGACGTGGAAGCCCCATGGGCCTCGATATGGAAACAATGGGAACAAGCCTCCCACCCATTGCTACTCACAACAACAGTCCATGGCCCTGAAGGTGCCTGGCTTAGAGGCTGAGCAAGAGGAGCATGTGGACCTTGTGAATGTGTACTGGGTGCCTCAAGATGATGTAGCACATCCCACAAGTGGCCCAGGGTGTGTCCCACATGTGATGTGGCCTGTCAATGTGTCCAGATGAGGTTGAAGAGGTGGTTCTGCTAGCAAATATTCCCTAAGCATGCTATTGTGTCACTGTTATAGAACATATGTGGGTAGTAATAGTCTACACAATCCCGTAACATGTCCAACAGCATGCATAGCTATCCCCAATAACACAGAATGTCAGATGTGCAGCAATCACATAGCAAGCATACCACATGCATATATGGAACCATAGTGGCCCTGACAATGGCCTACAGGTGAATATTCTGTAACAGGCCAGCAATGATTGTGTCCACACAAGGAACATGGCTACAAACACATAGCACAAAGTGTGATACAATACAATATATGTCCACTGGAAGGTAAGCTGTTGCCATAACTATTGAGTTGTCTGAACAGTTTGTTGTCATTGATATGGCGGAGGTGTGACAGTGTTGTGTATTAAGAACTATGGTAACCTTGCTGTATGAGTTGCTTAGACCTGTTTCCATCTTTATATGTTTCAGTCAAAATGTCCCATGGGCGCCTACCTGCATATTCAGTGGCTGAGAAAGATATTGTGCTGAACTATCTCATCCAGCACTACCCTGTCCTGTCTGGCTGGGCCACCCATGAGCAGCAGGAGTGGACCACCCTGAGGAATGACCTAGTCCACAGTGTCAATGTTGTCAGACTGCATAACTGCAGTTATGAGCAGGTCCGGCATCATTCTTCTGACCTGTTTCGCAATGCCCTTCGGCTTGCTGCTGCAGTTCTGAGGGATCACCTTGCAAGAAGGGGGGTCATGCCATCCATCCCCCCCTGACACATGTTGAGGAGCTCCTCAACAGCCTCTTGGCATGTGCCCATCTGAACAGCCAACTGCCAGACACCATTGTGGAGGTGGGTGCTACCCACACGCCTGCTGAGGAGTGTGCAGGTAAGGCTCCAGGGCATATCAGTAGACCACTGCTGTGTATGCATCCACATCTGTACAGGTAGAGCATGCATATCTGACATGTCATATATATAGTTTGTTGCTGCATAGTAGTAATAAATAGATGTGCATAAGTGGTAGTATTGTGGACTTGTACTGTTGATGTACTGTAATGGTGCACCCACCCTGTAGCAATACCACAGCTGTGGCCACTGACATCACATCTCTTACACTCTTATGTAGGTCCCTCTGGTATACCACCAAGGCAGCAGCCTGTAGCTGGTGAGTATGGTTTATGTTGATGCTTGCCAATACATCGGGCATGTAATGGCTATGGTATATTCCATGCACACATCTAACACACCTACCCATAATGCATGCTGTACATGTTCACGTATTGTTGCTCTTAAATGCACTGCATCACAGTGGTGACCATGATAGGGTATTGGAAGGGTATGTCAGACACCTGCAAGATAACTAACATCCCATCATTGTGAAATGTGTCCACAGGGATTAACATAATGGTGGGACACATGGCCTATATTAGGAACATATGTGAAACATCACCCTTATACAGTGCAACAACAGTGTATATGCCAGTATTACAATGGCAACTGTTGCAGATCTACACTATGGCATAAGGTATTACTGTGGTACACATTACTAGTTGGGACTAGGCTGTAACATGTGGTGTTCAGTGTATGGGACACTGCAAACTGACACACATGTGAAGGCCATGCTTGTCAAACATCTGCAAAAAGGCTGAAGGTGGGGAGGGTGTGTCAGCATGACACACCAGTGCATTTCAGCAGGGATCCAAAGGATGCTAAGAATGGCTGTATCTGCACACAGTCAGGTTCACGAACTCTGGCAGACATAACCCTACCCCCACAGCAATAGTGACAGCAGTGTGTGAACACCAAGGGATGTGCACATGAGTAGACCTTGCAATCATGCAGAGTTGGGGGACATGTGTAAGGCAGACTGACCATATATTGGCAAATGCAGATGGCCCATGCTAGTATACCCCTGCCAGGAATAGTGACTGCTTTAGTACACATAACAATAGGTGCAACAAACCATCATGATAAGGGTGTGCACACATATACACACACGGAGTGTATGCATCGCGGTCAGCATCTGCACACAGAACACATTTCGTAGACACTGCATGTGAATGTACAGGACATATGTCACATATCAGGCTTATGTACTGTTAATATATGCAGTGATGTGGTCCCATGGCAGATCAAGGAAAGGTGCGTCATATCAATAAGGGTGTGTACACTCCACATAGCCATTGTATGGTGTGATGGTTGTCAGTGTAATAGTATTGAATTGGTCATACATAGTCAGCTGATGTTGAGATCTGTAAACCAGACATCAGGCATTCTCAAATGACATCTGTCCACATATCATCCCATGTATATGTTGCTGAAAAACATAGGGGCTGTGAGCATTAGAGCTGACATAACTGACACAGTACTACACATTCAGAAATTGGTTGTACACCTGTGAGGTTTGGTGTACAGTACATGGCAGGGTGCAGAACAGGTGAATAGCAATATTGTGTACATTGGTGCAGTAGTTTCCAGGGGAAGGGGCATCACCTACTAACACAGCCCATGCATCACACACATGTATACGATTGCTAGCATGGATTGACTATAGCTGCATTGCATGCTGTTGTGTACCATATGTTATGCATGTTGACAGATGGGTAATGGGGGGACTGTGTGTGCTATCTTTGTGCAAACTCATGTGTGTGTGTGTGTGTGTGTGTGTGTGTGTGTGTGTGTGTGTGTGTGTGTGTGTGTGTGTGTGTGTGTGTGTGTGTGTGCGTGTGTGGTTATTTTGTCTGTAGGTTCACTCTGGTGAAGTGGAGGGAGGTTGATGCATGTAGGATGTGTGTGTGCATGTGTGTTTGTGTGGGTGCCCATGAATGCACATATGTGATTGTGGGGTTGTTCATATGGCAGTACTTCCCTTTGGGGTCGTGCAGTACATGGACATGGACTGACACATGTCACACCAGGAATACTTGTCTGATATGTAATCACAGGACAGCTGATAGTATAATAAGGTCTGTAGCATGGAATATGCATTGGGAGGGAAAGTAGACACCGGGTATACCCTTAATATCGCATTCAGCACAGAGGTGAATGACGACCCACTTATGCAGCACTACAGATGCATTGAGGAATTACTAGAAAACACCAGGGAGTGTATCCATATATTGCAGTTGTCACATGATAGGTTGATTGAGCAGCATATCTGGCATGTACTGAACAATACTTACACATGACACTCCAGTGTATGACATTATGGAGTGAACATAGTAACCCCTCACATATAGGGGCCATGCTCACGATTTCTGGACATACACAGGGTGAACACTGAATAACAGCAGTGAGGCCATGTAAAACCTACTCCACTCAGGTCAAGGAGGTAATGGAGTAACAGGTCTTGTGTTGTGATGACTTGTCTAGGCATTTAGAGTAATGATACATTAATGAGTGGTATTAATGAGTGTATATTACCAAGTGTGATGCAGGATGGGGAACGTATGGGAATAAACGTGGGACTGTCTGTAAAATCACAGACATGTAGGTATTAAGGTGGAATGTGTGTGTGTGTGTGTGTGTGTGTGTGTGTGTGTGTGTGTGTGTGTGTGTGTGTGTGTGTGTGTATGTGTTTACTGTTATGCAATGCTGTACAGGTCTTAAAGTGCATTCCTTGTTTTCCCCACATGTGGTGAGATGGGTCAGGGTCCCTGCTGCATGCAATCTGTTGACTGTATCCATACAGACACCAAACATGATGATAGTACTGTTGATGCACAGGTGGGGTTGTCAGGGGACAAAACAGCACCATCATTTGACATCCCCCTCTTAGCCATTCCAACCTCGCACACAGTTTCAGTGCCTATACATACCCCATCACCAGTGGCCATAGCAGAGGGACAGTTGGTGGTTGGTGGCAGTGCACAGGAGAGCGTGGTATCCATGCCCACTGTGTCTGGTCACAGCAGGCATAGCTGGATGTCTGGCAGGGCACCACATATTCAGATATTCCAAGGTGCTTGTGGTAGGGCAGCTGGTCATCATGCCCCCTGGCAGAATTGCCACAACTGGTACCACCAGGCACATGTTTCAGGCTGTCATGGGGGTGCAGGCAGGTATGGAACTGTACACCAGACAGGGCCTGAGGCTGCACAGGGCTGCTCTCACATTTGCAAGTGACAACTTCTATGAACTGTCTGGCACCCTCCGTGCTCATACTGAGGTCATGGATAGATGGGTTGATGAGATGATGGGCTTCAGTGACCATGGCTTGTCTGTACTAGAACATGTGGTGGGAGTGTGGTGATGGTTAGTTGGACTTAGGCCAATAACACCAACAGATGGCAGTCAACGTGGATGTGCTAGGACACCAAGGCACACCCATAGTGGCAGTACCAGCTGCAGCACTGCAGGGGAGGGATGCTGTGCACACCACACCACAGCAGGCCATAAGCACCTGGCCTGGCCAGTTCCAGGAGGGACCTGGTTCCAGCAGACATCTGTAATCATCAGGGGAGAGTAGCACATCAAGGCCTGTACCTGGACGTGCCCATAGAACCCCTGGCAGGCATAGTCTGCGTGCCCGTGGCCAGAGGCATTGAACTGCTCTCACTGCCAGGTATGGTCTGCAGCTGTCCATGAATACCTGTATAGGGCAGCCACATGGCAGAACTGTGTGCATGCATACCCAAACACTATACAGACACACCTAAGACAACCCCATACCTACACACACCAATCACCATGCCCAGTTCAACTCATTACACCCCTCACCCACAAACATGGTGTCAAATGTATGGGCCACTCTCGGTCTCTGGTAAACCAACAACACACCCTGTGCATATGATGATACCTGTGCCATAACATCGAGGCAGGGACAGGCTAATATGGTTCTGATGCACACAGTGACTGTATTACAGTGTACCAATGTACAGCAGTGTAACATGTTGCCAGGAGTAATGTTTAATGAATACATGTCAGGTAGTGTAGCTGCCTAGCAATGATGCATTATAGTTGTTAGTAACACTGGGTGATTGTGGTCTCCATGATGTTATCCATTTGTGTTGTAGGTGTACATGCATCAGCAGGAGGATGGTCTTCAGTCATATTCCACAAGGGGTATGGCACTGTGGTGAGACTATTGCTGTGACATATCCGGGGTACAGTTGAACACACGTCACAGGTTTTTATAACAGTTATTGCCTGTCCCACATGGACATGTGACCTGATGGGACATGTATAATCTGCAACCTGATGTAGATCCATCCACATACATGCACACTCTTACTTGGTAACACTGGGACTAGACCCTAGGTATGTAGTGCTACTGACCTGTGTGGCTTTCACTGCACACAACACACAGTAGGTAGGGTGAGGTGCATTCCAGGTTACATGTTACATGCAGAACATCCCCAGACATGTACAGTATGGTAATGGGGGATGTAATGGTTGTATATGGACAATACATAGTGTGACATACCATCATATACACATTAATAGACACATAACAGGCCGACACACATCTGAGAGACCTGGACCTATTGGTGCTAACAAACTTGTCCGTGTGTCCAATGAGTTACAGGTAGGCTGCTCACAGCACACGCATAACTGGGCTGGATTGTGGTATCAGTTACCTGCATGGTTGATGGTGACAGTGGTCACCATAAAGTTGTACATGGGACATATACCGGGTGTACCATGGTGTAATGACAGTGTACATAGCGCTCACATCCACCAGTGGATATTGTACTTACTAGAACCCATGATGAAACTCTGACATACTCACTATCACACATTGCCCATGACTGTGATACAACCCATCGTATATCACAACAGTGGTACTACAGGGATATGCTACTACTGCACATGCCACAGGCATAGTAGGTTGCTGAATTGTCATGTCTCACCTATAGGCAGAAATAACACTATCTGTACTACTGTGTGGCAATGCATATTGTAATAGGAGCATGTGGCCTCGGAATGCTGTACCCTACAGATATACAGACATGCGCACATACACACACTTTCAAGAACTCAATGGGTATCCCGTGCCTATCGACCCATTTGTAAAACACTGTTGTGCTGGTACTGCAAGGCTCATGTGGCTGGTAGTGAGAGGAGCATAACAGAGTACATGTAATGCCCGATACAGCAGCAACCACATCTGACTATGGCAATGGGTGTTGTGGCGGTTGTGAAGGCCCTCACAGAATTCCCAACTACTGGTGTACTAACACACAGATACTGCTATCCTCAGTAATGCACACATACACATCTGTCAGTACTGGGCTGCATCGCTGATGGTGGTCATAGCTGTGTACCTGGCTATTGTCCATTGAGAGATGGGTTGTGTAGGGGATGTGTGTGCAGTGGTATCATGCCACCTGCCATGTGTCAGCAGGCAATCGATCCACAGACACCACTGTGGTGACCCGAGATTGACATGCATCAGCCAATCCTCTGGGTGCCTCCTGCACATGGCCACTGAGGTGATGCAGTTGACATGTATGCAACATGTATTACAACTCATGGTTAGTGTCTGTGATGGAGACCTGTACCCAAGCATATTCTGTTGACTGTGGTAGTGTAGTGGAGGTACTCATGGCATGTGGTGTGCACAGGGAGTTGTCTCCTATATGTGCCAGTTATTACACAGCTGGGCAGACATGTTAGTGTCAATCAAACATAGGATGCCTGTATGTATCCCAGCTGGATACCTGCCATCTGCACATCTGTACAGGGACTGTCAGGCATCAGCTTGGCAAGTAGCTATGCAGTAGGAAGACTGTCGACTGATAGATGTTTGACAACAATATGTAGGCCATTACTACATGTTGGAAGCCCTCACTAACATGTGTTATACAGACGGTAGTCTACAGTTACATTCTACATGTTGGATCATTATCCAGTAGGGGATATATACTGTGACACAGTTCACACACCAGGAACACGACAATGATGCCTCAGATTCCAGCTACGCCTGCAGGTGTGCTTGTTGTCAGTACTACATGTAGCACTGTACTCTTGCCTGGGAAAGCACTGTCAACAGTAGTACTGCCATGATACACTACATGCCAGTATGATAGCACGTACCCTGGGTTACTACCCCTGTATGTAACACATTCACATGGATAATAGTGCTGCATAGGTCTCTTATACTTGTGTGTTCAAGACATGACTCTCACACCCCTTGCTACTGTAATGACAGCACATAGGCACATGCATTGTACATGACATTACATACACTTATTACAGATGTCATTACCCTGCTACGTTATCAGACTGGGTGGTGAGAACTGGTTACCAGAGCTAAGCCATGTTTAGCCGGTGTCAGCATTGCTGCAATATAACAGCTAAGCAGATTTGTGCACTGGTAAGTGACGCCTACACGATGTAAGAGCCCATACATTTAACCATACCTTAGCACCGCTTAGCTTCGTGCAAACTTGTGTAAACCCGCTTAAAGCTGCTCAAAACTGATTAGCCACTCTGTATCCAACAGCCCTTGTTCTGTCTAGCAATAAAATAAACATCCCTTGAACCCAGGACTCTATACACTATAGTCACAATAGTTAACCACTACGCCATGACCACTGTAAAGATAGTTGTTTTTCCAGTATATCTGTCACTACACATATTGATTAGTATTGAACAATTGCTTTGACTTACACAATTGTGTAGTAGTTGTTATTGATATTACTGTTGCATCACATATGTTGTTAAATCATAATGTACACATATCAGATACATATGGTGAGATATATCTGGGAAGGTATACACAACCGTGATGTTTACACACAACAGGAATATGGATATATACATATACATATGTTAATATATGTCTACATGTACATACACATGTATATTCATACAAATGTCTGTCTACAAATCTGTATAGTGCATCATATATTTGGCCATTTGTAGATCTCTTTGTATATATATATATATATATATATATATATATATATATATATATATATATATATATATATATATATATATATATATATATATATATATATATATATATATATATATATATATATATATATATATATATATATATATATATATATATATATATATATATATATATATATATATATATATATATATATACACACCCTATGTGTACAGATATACCTATTTATGTTGATATATATGTAGATATCTATAACTATATGTGCATACATATCTATTCAGATATACCTATTTATGCCGATATATATGTAGATATCCATAAATATATGTGCATGTGTATCTATATCTGTATAAGTGTAGATATATACTGCTGTGTATATGTATAAATTTCAGTGTTTATATGTATATATATATATATATATATATATATATATATATATATATATATATATCCATATATGTATGTAGATATGTATATGTGTATATATCTATATAGATATATGGATAAATATATAAACATATATGTTTACCATATGTCCAGAACATGGAGTGGAGTCCTATCTCAGCATCAATAGTCCCAACCTCTTCGTGCAAGGGGATGTCATGTATGTATTGCAGGTATATATGTAGACTGTTGCTACTGTAATAGGGGTTGTCAACAGACAAGTTGTGTGTGGGAGGTCACATCTGTTTATGACATGTGCACCATTGGCTACTGACAGACATCCTAAGGACATTATAGTACAGTACCACTGCTAGCATAGTAATGATCCTGTGGACTACAGCAGAGATATTACCAATATATGTTGACAGTCTGACTCTCTGTGGTCATTCCAGAGGTGTACACATATCCCCTTCATGCGAGACATGTGGAGCACACCTCCCAATGTGGATAATAATAGCCATGTACATGGGTATATCACTTAAATACTGGACTACATATGCCCACACAGTTTATGCATGCACACATGCCAGTCTGTCCTGACACATAATACCTGGTGGTGCAGAGATCACATGGCCACATACTATCCAGTAGTTAGTGACATACATATGTGCAGAATCCCACTGCTTTGCCAGGAATGCACAGCAGTTATGGTGGCCTGGCAGCAATATGTCTTGAAAATAACTGGACATAACAGCACACTGGGTAATTGCACTAGGCTACAAGGGATTTCACAAAGCACTGTGCAAACTACAGGCAGACTGCCACAACACTGGATAACATTTTGTATGGGGGGATACACATGTACCTACGATTATAGTGGGCTCTGTAACAGACACCTGTGAGAAAGTGCATACCTACAACCAATGTAAACACAGCCACAGCCACATATGGTACACAAGCTTAATATGACACTGTATGGACTATCTGATAAACACCATCCTCATATGTGCCACTCACACAGTAACCCTACATACACTGGGTCATGGCACAGTGCGGTCTGATGGTTGTCTGTGGTATGGGACATGTGTGTGTCTGGCCCTAGACATGTGAGCCAATAGGGTACCATACATTGGAGTAGCATGTAACATCAGAAGGAACAAGACCAAGGACAATGGCATCTACCACCATCTGTAAACAGCCCAAGGTACGTATGCTGTCGACAATCACCCTAAGTACACAAACCCCAGTACTGTACACACAACTGCAGAATGCCAAAGTTATGTCCTCAGAAACAACCCCTACTATACATATGTCTATCAGTCTGATATCTGACTGGCTTGTTATCAGGCATGTTGTCAGTAAATAATGGTGTGCAGAACATATGCACCTCTTACTGCATAACATATGTACAAAGGTTGATAGACTTGCGGCTGGAGCTAGGAACACTGGCCCAATATTGGCATGTTGCTGTAATAACCTCATGCATTTACTGTCATACCAGGGTTTGTTGTGACTTATGTCCTATGAGGGACACAAAGTCAGTAACTCTCATGGCTGTCACCATGTACTAACTGCAATCCTCACACTATTCTTCTGCAGTTCTCAGATAGGTGTTCTGTGAGTAACACAAGAAATAAAAAGGCTTGACACACTGCCCAGTCTGCAGATGACCCTACAGATGGGAGTTTCATCAAAAACATAGCACTGTCATGACAGGTATTAAAACATGTAGCCAGCCATATCCACACATACCCTGTTAAACCGACATTACACCAAATGCAGAAGAGCAACATTTACATTCTGTAGTCATGTCTGGCACATCCCCCTCCTATATGTTAGCCTATTTCCACAGTGTATGTTGTTAGAGGTAAATCCTAAAACCATCTGTGATGCTGTTTGTCAAACCCCAGATCTAGGTCCTGCTCACAGTGAATGAAAAGGACCAACACCAAAATTATGTTCCTAGATATTGGAGTGTGTTTCCATTCAATTGGTTATGGGAATGTTACCACAGCTGTTCCACATGCAATCAGCTAGAGGAGGACTGCAATTCATGCAGAGGCCATCAGCTGATCATGAGCATCACTTACAAAACACTAGCTGCTGCCAAAGCAAAGCAGGTGCACTTCTACACATCCACCAGAGAGGGAGTGAGAGAGACAGACAGAGACAAAGTAAGTCAGGGAGGGGGTGGGAGAGTAAAACCTAAGCATGTTTGTGTCACACACCTGTGAGTACAGGGTTTCAAACCCCTGACTGACTATGCATTGCTATCACATGTCTATTCAGTTATTGCATATGCCACATAGCTTACATCTTGGGCAACTATCCAAACGTATATGTGATGGTGAGTGACATCTGCCACAGTGATATAGTAGCGATAAGGTAGATGTTGTACACATGCCTGTCCACATGAACAGGTGTCAGCATCAACACAGCCATACTGTCTCAGAGACTCACACACATTGACACACTTGGCTGAGTCAGGAATACACTTCCTAACTAGTTAGTTTGCCACAATAAAGTAATGCGCAGGTATCACATGCACCACAGGGGTTATCCAGAGGTAATATGGGCAAAGTATATGTGAAGGTGTCTGACATCAGACAGCATGCTTCAGTATGCCAATGGGAGTTGTAGTGAGTGTGAATGTGGTTGAAAGCATCATACACCACACGCACACACACACACAGACATTGGGTGCCAGTACTGGCATGCATGGGTGCATTGCTTCACAGGTGTGTGGTGGTTGACTGTGCCAGACGGCTATACAAGGGTAGGTGAAAGGTATACATTGGCATCAGGCCACATGACAATGGTCTGCAGTGTGGCTCAGGGGTGTAGTGTCTGGATTGGCCCACTCAGGTGGGTATTGTATTCACCATCCAGTGACCTGGGTTACTATTGTGTGGGGCCAGTGCTGTGCAATGCTTGCCATGTATGTGTTTTATAGTCCTTGACATGGATGGTGTCTGGGATGTCCACATGTCCCACATGCATGTACAGTGACATGTGGAACTGTACCTGGGGTGTCTGGCCCATGTAGTGTACACAGATTGTTATCACCAGATGTGCCAGTCCTGGCCTCATGTGGCAGGGACTGGTAATGGACAGCAGGTTGTCCCTGCACCTACAGTGATAGCATGATACAGGTATTCCCTTGTGTCAGTGACATCTGTCCATACAGGGCATGTGTTTAAGGCAAGGTATGTCCTTTGTGGGTCACATTTGATGGCATCACAGTTGTTGCTGGCATTCAGTTGGGAACTTAGTGAAGGCACACTGTCTGCAATTCCGTGCCTATTGTACTGATGGACAGGGTGCCATGCCCACTGTAGTCCACTGCAATCACACCATGGTTACTATCTGTGGGCAATATGCAGGGTACTACCAACATAGTGGTTGTTGCCTAGGCAAGTGTGTTTGTGTATGACACATGGGTTGTGAGTGTTCTCTGGGTAATACAAGGGTTGCTTACTTTGTTCACCAGGCCTTGATGTCACATGAAGGGGTACGGATTGTCTCTCCAGCCTCTTGGCTATTTGACATCTGTTATCCTTGTAAGGTGGACATTGTGACATATAATGGGGCCACCACAATGAATCCAGTTGTTACACACTTACAGCCATCTCCACAAAGGATACAAATGACAAATACACAGTTGCCACGTCTGGGAATAGAACTCCTACTTAATTAGTTGATCACACTACAGCATTACGGAGTCATATGATGCACCACATAGATTACTGGACTATTCCTTCCCTAAAGGTGTATTTCACTAGGAATGCCATCAGCAGGCTTGCCAAAGTAGGGCAAGTGAGGTTGTGAATGGCCTCAAAAATTGCACCCTACACAGACACAAACTCATAAACTTGCCATACCTGGGAATAGAACCCCATACCGAGCTATTATATCACACATCAACATTACGCAGTTATAGGATGCACCATGGAGATTAATGGATTACTCCTTCCCCAAAGGTGTATTTCACTGGGAATGACATCAGCAGGCTTGCCAAAATAGGGCAATGGAGGTTGTAGTGACTGAGAATGGCCTCAAAAGCATTGCACCCTACACAGACAAACAAACACATCCACATTTGCCATGTCTGGGAATAGAACCCCTACCAAACTACTATATTACACTACAGCATTATGCTGTTAAAGGACACTCGACAGAGATTACTGGAGTACTCTTTCCCCAAAGGTGTATTTCACTGGGAATGACATCAGCAGGCTTGCCAGAGCAGGGCAATGGAGGTTGTAGTGACTGTGAATGGCCTCAAAAGCATTGCACCCTGAACAAACAAACAGACATCCACAATTGCCATGCCTGGAAATAGAATCCCTACCAAACTACTATATCACACTACAGCATTACACTGTTATAGGACACGCCACAGAGATTACTGGAGTACTCCTTCCCAAACTGGGATAGGCCTCATGATGGATGTCTCCTTATCACTGTCACTCTCTTCCACACATCTATGTATGTGTAATTTTGGCATATTATAGTGTGTTGTTCATGGCTATATGTGTGTATTCCTATCCAATGTGTGTGCAAAGCATGACTGGTGCGTACTGAGGAGTGTATGCATTAACATCTGCAACTGTCAGATATGTATGGGCCACTGTTGTTGGCAGACATGGTCTTCATTTGTTTACATGTGTGAGCATGCCCAAGATGTCCTTCAGTATTGAATGTGTGGATCCATTCTATGAAGATTGTACTCCAGTGCAGACCTTTATGTTCTACACCTACAGCTAGCAAACTGTTTCTGCAGGATATCTTTAGATCAGTTGGCAATATGGGGTCGAACTGTGCAAGGGATAGTGTGTACTGTAGGTGATTGTGTCTGTGCTGCTTCTGCAACATGGTACTGGTGTTAGCAGAGATATTCAGGCATGTGTACTGTTATACACTGTGATGTTTTATGTCCTCAAGTACTGTCAGGTAGACAGTTTTGCTCACAGTGATGTCATGGGGAACACAGGATGAATAAAGCTGTGTCCAGTATTGTGGTCAAATGCCTACATATTCCTGGAAAGTTATACCATTCTGGAGAGTGAGCTGCAGACACTTGCTGCTGGGTCTGTGTATCCAGTTCAGAACCTTAGTACAGTGATGACAGAGGATCCCATATGTGTACATCCATCGACATGACAGTATGGCCTTATCTTGCTGTGGCAATACCTCACAGCTGTACAGATTCACACAGGTTACCCAGGACATTACCCCTATTGTGGTGTATGGGCAGGTTTGTAGCAATCAATTTTTGCGTTTGCAGCTAGGGATAGTATGTGCATATGGCTGTGTTTCAGACTGCACATTCCATGCTTCCCATGCTCCGTCCCATTATTCTTTCCTCTTCCATAGATTATGCAAACATTCCCTGATACTTTCCCTATAGTTATCACCTCATCACAGCTGTGTTTAGTGTTGGCCCACAGTTCATGCAGAGGTACATGGTGGACACGTTACTGTGGTTTGTCCACATGGCCTTGCATATGGGTTATGTGGAGTGAGTTATGTTGTTATTTGGGTGTCCATGATATAACATACATTGGAAGTTTGGGTAAGATGCAGGCCTTTGGCAGAGGCCTGTAGGCCATTTGGTGGTGATGCAGGCCAGCTGTAGCAGGCCGTTGCATTCAGTCACTCCTACAGTCCCAGATTGCCATACAGTATATTCCCCTAGGGTGACAGGGTAGGTGTGTTAAGTGTTCATGCCAAAACTTTCTATCAGTATTGATCAGGTGGTGTTAATGTTAGCAGGGTGCTGCTTACAGCTAGGGACACGCCTGCATGGGACACATGCACTGCATGCTGCATTCTTTTGCTATTGCCATACACAGGTGGGGGTCATATTGTACCCCTTCCCAACAGCAGGGATAAGAATGAAGAGGTACCAGTGAGTGGTGTTTTGATGAGCTGGGTGCATGTGTGCTATGGACACTACTTGCATCTGACTAACAGTTATGCATGGGGCATTCCAGTTATGTTGGCTTGTGCAGGGACATCAGCTGTTTCTCAATACATCAGTCCTGTCATCTCTGTGATCTGCAATTGGTCAGCCAGACAGCATCGGTATTCCCTACTACAAGCCCAGATAATGTGATGCATACCTGTATGTACAATTCCAAGGGTGTGTCCATTTCACGGTTACACATTATACACTATATGTCTGGGGTACGTTTCCCTGTGTACTGCTTGTATATCTATCCCAACAGTCATGCCATGTCCATCTTTCAGATGGTGACACATATTACCGCCATAAATTTACAATGGCTTATTGCTAGAATGTGTTATACTGGGGAGCATTGTCTTTGGCACTGTAGTTGTGAAGACTTGGCCCTGTCATTGGCAGTAGTGGGCAATGGCCACCAGGTCAAACCTCAACATGCATACATACTGACCATTCTCACACAATATGAAACACACACCAACCTAACACATGCATACCTGCATATTATACAAATGCTACACTCTATCCTGCTACCTTGGTCACCTCAGGTCATCTGTGCTCCACTGGTATTATACCTGCACATACATGTTACTACATGTCTACATCAGATTGGGGGGGGACACACCAGACTGTTACTTCATTTCTAAATAGGATTGGGGGGCACACCTGAATGTTTCTACATTTCTACATAGGATTGCAGGGGGGCACACCAGACTGTTACTACATTTCTACTGGGGGGTACACTGGAATGTTACAACATGTCTACATGGTTATGGGGGGGCATACCAGAGTGTTACTACATTTCTAAATAGGATTGGGAGGCACACCTGACTGTTACTACATTTCTACTTAGGATTGGGGGGCACACTTGACACTTGTACACACTTTCTGTGACTATACTGGTATGCCAGGTACTCAATTTTATTCTGTATTGTAACCTATCATGCCTGACTAGAGGCGTATCAGTGTACTACAGGTCTTAGGCTTGATTGACCTACATATCAGTTTCTGACTTCTTACCCTTCAGAACTAACATTCCACTGCCTGATCTGATGTAGTCTGTCTGTGTAGGCCTGGGGGGAGGTTACCCATAGCCATCATTCACACTCCTTAGCATGGCCTTTGTTTGTGTTTGTCTACACCTGTCCTGCTGGCTGAGACTGTTGTTGGGTATGTGAACTTCCCTGACTGACATGTGTGTCATACGGACACACATGTGGCCGAGCACATTTCCTGCAGTGCGTTTTGTCACCATGTGTAGTACTGGCTACAATGGTGACACCAGTATTTGTTACAGATCACATGCTGCCATTATAGATGTCTACTATCTGTTGGCATTCCATTCAGCCACTCGATTCCCTTGCATGCTCACATCCATTCCTTAGATACAAGTAACAATGCATACAACTCCATTCGGCAATTGGTAAGAAGAGTGACTTACCTTGTGATGTGCCAGTACTGAGGATGGTGCTGGAGGGCTACCTATGTCAGATGCACATAGCACAGTCCCTATACATGGTTGAGCAAAGGTAGTATAATATTTGGCATCCCTTTTACTGTATGTGCGAGTCAGAGAGAGGTGTCATTCCCTGGGTCCCTTGTGTGCCAGTGTATGTGCTCTGAGTTGCCTCTTTGCCAAGGCCAGGGCATACTGAGCATGCCTCCGTCTGCCTACTCAGGCAGGCTCAGGTTGCTCCTCTTCCGAGTCACTCTGTGCCTGTGCAGGCCTTTGCAATGGTGGGGGGCTGTGTGACCCTGCCCCATGCTGGTCCTGCTGAAGATGTTTCTGCAGGATCAAATTGTGTAGCATGGCACATATGATGACAATTTGGGTACATGTAGCTGGGGAGTACTGCAAGGCTTCATCGGATGTGTCCAGGCACTGGAATCGTGACTTGAGCATCCCAAACACACACCCGCTATTATAATTTTGGTCTGTGTGTGGGTGCCTCATTATGGAGGTTTTTTTTGGGTGTGTGTATTTCTGATGGGTGCTATCAGCCACGGCTCCAGTGCGTAACCAGCACCCCCTACTAGGTGACCGTGAGGGATGTCCCCATTGGAAAATCTCTGGTACAGCTGCTTCAGATGCCAGATGTGGGAATTGTGATAGCTTCCAGGGCAGCCAGCACACACATTCATTATTATGCCCTGGGCATTGCACATGACCCGGCGGTTGATGGAGGGGAAGCCCTTGCGGTTGATGTAGACTGTACCCCACTCACCGGGTGGTGCTTTGATGCATATGTGTGTGCAGTCTATAGCACCCACTACATCAGGGTATTCTGCTATTTGTTAGAAGGGATGCATATTACTGTCCAACTCCTCATGGGTGTTGGTGGAAATATACGTGCTCACCGGCATGTGCTGACATGGCATCCATGGCCTGGTGGAGTACCCTGGATGCTGATGCCTGTGAAATCCCCATGATATCTCCAGATGGACTTTGGAAGGTACATGTGGCTAGTATTCGTAGGCTTACACATACCTTGGTATCCACTGGGATGGGTTCCCCTCTGTTAGCTCTGTGTGGCAGGCATGGCAGGCATGGCCGGCACAGCTCAACAATTTGCTGTAGGAGGTCCCTGTCCACCCTATAGTGCTCCACTACCTCCAGCTCATGTAGCCCCTGGTAGGTTACCTTGGGTTTGTACACTCTTCTCCATCTACTCACTGTGTGTTGGTCAACAGCATTCTCATCCTCACCACCCTCAGCCTCTTCCACATGTTGATGTATGACAGTTATTGCTGCCCCTATCATTTTGTTGTTGTTGTTGCTTGTTAAAATTCCCCCACTTGTATACACCGGTGGTGTAGAGTATGTGGGAAAAAACAGAGGGAAAGGTGTTTTCCTAGTTTATAGTATTGTTCTGCTCTGGGCTGGTCTGATGCTTGTGTAATTGACTGATTCTGAAACATTTCACCTGCCAGCTATGCTAGTTTTCCCTTATTACCATCCTACTGCTGTTTTCCCTTCCCATTGCCTTCTTGTTTAAGCCCAGGGGAGCACCGCACAAACACAGTGCTCAAATGTGCACAGAGCTACTATTTCCTGGTTTACTTTTTTTTTTCCCTTTAAAACCTGGGGCATGGCATGCACACCAGCTTAGGCAATGTCAAGAGTGTTATTCAGCCTCAGACACACCCCTTGCTTAGCTCTGCTAAGCTAAGATAAGGGCAAACCCAAGCCAAAAGGCTCCAATCCACTTAAACTATGCCTGACCCCCCCCCCCATGATGTCAGCTAACTCCTAGGCTTGCACCAATCTATTCCTGCTCTTACACTGTTGGGTGCTGACTAGCACTGAGGGGAAATATGGGATTTAGTATCATTCCCCTCATTTGCATAGGATTGCCTGCTGATGCATAGTTACAGGTCCCACACTGAGCCTCCCCCCTTAGCAATCACTATTCACTGGCCATGTTGTCTTCTGCCTGCCATTGAGTTTAATGGCAAAATAGTGATTTTGGTTAGAATGCTTATTTCATTTTTTTTTTGGTTTTTTTTTTCACCCAATCCCATTTGCACACCACTGTCTTACGCTTAAACAGCCAAACTGGCTAAAAAAATAAAAGTTATTTATTTATTTATTTTTTTGGCAACTGTTTTCCATGCCAATAGCCATATATTTGCCATTGGCATGCTTTTAACATAATATACACCCTTTATTTGGAGCTGTCATAGCTCCGTTTTGTAGTTTGCAGAAATGTACTCGGTTACTAACCTAGTACATTTCTGCAGATTACACTAGTCTTGCACAGCTGGCTGCCAGCTTTCTGGATCGAAAATTCACCTAATTTGCATGGATTTCACCTGCAAATGGGGTAATTTGCATACAGGAGCTGAGTCTGTGCAGGATTAGTTCAGGAGTGCTCGTGGACATCCCTGCAGCTTATTCCTGGATCGCACGGCAGACATATTGCCTGCACTAGTCCTGCACACCATACAGGGCTTGCTGAATCTGTGGGAAATGTTCATAAGTGGGTTGGGCTGAGAGTTCCAAAGTTTGGAGATATAGTTGGGGAAGAGGGATTCATCTGTTGAGTTTTTTACTTTGTTGACTTGGAGGAGTAGTTTATTGTTTGAGTGCAGGTATCTGGATGCAAAGTATGGTTGGATAATGTACTTAAGGGCTGGGGTTTTCTCTGGATGATGGAGGATTTTGTGAGCTATGGTTAGTTGATAAAATTGAAGTAAAAGAGGGAGTTCTAGCCAGTTAAGTTGTTTGAGAGATTAAAAGTGATGGGATTTATAGGAAGCATTAGTGGCAAATTTGGAGGTTTTGTTATAACAGGTTTCAAACTTGCAAGGTCAGTTTTACTGAGGTTGTAAGGATAGGGGATGCGTATAAGAGTGTTGATAGCAGGTGTGTTCCTAGCAATTGTAATAATTATATTGTTACTTAGAAATGGTTTATTCCTATAAAGGAGACCAAGTTTCTTGTGAACTTTTTTAATGGATTGGTCTATGTGGAGGTCAAATTTCAGGTTGTTGTCAATAATTACACCTAGAGGTTTGGTATGGGGGGGTAGGAACAATTGTGGTTTTGTTCTTAGAAAAGATATGAAAAGTTATGGAAGAGGAAGGATTTCTGGTGGGGTAGCAAAGCATAAGTTTAGTTTTATTGTGATTTGATATGTTAGGAGTTTGCTAGTCATGTTTCGACAGATAGGAAGGTGTCTTGGGTGATAGATTGCAGGTCATCAAGGGAGGAAGCAGAGCAGATCAGAGTGGTGTCATCAGCATATTGAATGATCTTGGCTTGTAGTGGAGGTGATTGGTAAATAGCAAGAAAAGTAGGGGTCCAAGGATGGAGCCTTGGTATACACCTAAGATAACTGGTAGGAGGAGAGAGAGTTAGTTTTAACAGCAGAAAATGTTCAGAAGCAATGCAGATGTTATTTTTGCACTTTTAACATAAATGGAAAACTATCCATGTATTATTCTTTTCAGTTTTGTCTGTCTACATCTAGCCAATGTGTTCATACCAATTTCCTACTATTTGGTTGATACTGCAAATTATATGAGTTTGTATATTCCACATTCAGGCAGGGTTTCCATCAGGGAGGGGAAGGTGCATTGGGAATTTTGCCCTGGGCAAGGATACATGGGGAGAAGGGTGGCTGCATAGTTTTAGCCCTCCAGACAACAAAAAACTAGACTTGTGGATAGTGCAGCTCATAGGTTCTTAATTTTATAGGGACTTAATAGGATATTGAGCCTAACCTTACATTAATTTGGGAGATTTTATTCCTTATATTTTGCATACAAATCACCCAGAGATGGGACAAAGAAGGATATGTTGAGAAATTGACATGTTTCTCATATTCACGAAAGACCAAGGTGATAAACCAGTGATTAATTAGTAGTTTCTAATCCATTTGTCCAAACTGCGTTTGAATATACTAAGACAAACTTAAAATAAATAAATGAAGAAAGAAGGAAAGTTAAACAATTATTTATTTAACTCTACATTAATGGGCTTTTCAGCTTTATGCAGTACCTTCTATAAACATGAATACCGAAGTCTGATGAAGATTTACTACAGTAGGTTGCAATACTATCTTCACTGCTGCATGCAGCTAGGAAGCATGCATTCCTGTGCCTGAATGACAAAATGTAGGTTGTACATTAGTCGATTTAGGTTTGTTGATCTGCTTTCATGAAAAATGTTAATCACACAATGTTAAAATAGTAAATTTTCTTAAACCATTTATTGTATAGCATTACAGCTGATTGCTTAGTAATTAAACAATTACCTTTTAACGTACAGAAGCAGTGAGACTTGAACAGAAATCAACCTAGGACAAGTATTTTGCAGAACTTACACTCTAGTCATCTGTCTCATTTCTCAGCTGTGGTCTCTGTACTTTATATAAGTATTAATTAAACTAATATTGGCACCCATTAGGACATATCATACATGAAGTTTTTAAATACAAGATTGACATACTTTTAGTTAAAGTACATGACAAAAGACACGTAAATCATGGTGCAAACACTATAGAAACATCAGTAGGAAGAAGAAAGGAAGCTAGCAGTTAAAGGTGGTTGCAACAAAAACATTGCAGGAAGAGAAAACAGCAGGTGAGCAAGCAGAGGAATAAGGTGAGAAGAGTTTAGACAGGTAGTATAGAAGGGAGAAGTTAGTGAAAAGAAAAGATATTGAGGATAAATGGAGGATACGAACAGTATATCAGTTAATTTGGGCTTTGGCATGTACAGCTCTGTGATTTTTATTAGGGTTTAAGTTAAAGCTTCAAAACAAAACACATGCAACACATACTTCAATAAATCTGTGTGTCAACCAATCACAGCCCTTGAGGCCAAACACCTTGCCTGATACACTAGTAATAGGTGACTCTATAGTCAGACACACTGATGTCCCGCTGACCAGGCTGAACAAGGAGAATGTGACTGTGAGCTGTCTATCGGGAGCTAGGATCCGCCACATAACACACGCACTCAAGTCACTCCAAAGCAAGTACAAATATGACTCCGTCATTGTCCATGCTGGTGTGAATGACCTGAGATGTACCTCCCTGGACTACATGAAAAGAGATATAGAGGAGCTCTCCGATTATGTAGCCCAGGCTGGTATGACCCTGACCCTGAGCAGCATCCTGCCCTCACCAAGAATGATACCACAATACAAAGACAAGATGATCAGCTTTAACAATTGGCTCAAGTACTGGTGTCATTCTAAGGGGATCCAATGTCTGTCTGCCTGGGATGACATGTTGGACAAGCCACGCTGCTTCGCAAGGGATGGCTTACACCTGTCACCACTGGGCTTCTGGATATTGGCTGAGGCTCTTGCCACCCCCATAGTGACTTTTTTAGGCAAGGCTCAAAAGACAAACCCACTTCCTTAGAAAACAAAAATGGAAAAAAAGTAAGGGTAATGCTGCTCAACGCCAGAAGTCTAAATCTCAAGATGCAGGCACTTGATGCACTCCTCAGCATGGAGAACATCGACATCTGTGCAGTAACTGAAACCTGGTTCAAGGCTCCAGAGAGCACCCCAGCACTACCAGGCTATACCTTGTATCATGCTTTTCGGCCCCAAAACCCAGGCTAAACCACAAAGGGAGGGGGAGTGTCCATATTCATCAAGGACACCCACACCTCCAGGTTAGCAGCAACACATGAAGCATCAGAGACCATACAGGTGCAACTAACCATAGGCAAAACTGCTATACAACTGGTAGCATGTTACAGACCACCCTCCCAATCTCTAGAACCCCACTCAGCCTTCCTGAAGACATTGGAGGATATGAATGTATCACAAAATACCATCATACTGGGAGACTTCAACTACCCAAACATAGATTGGGTACATTATTCTAGTCCTAATACCCTAGCTCAAAGGTTTCTGGAATTCATAAATTCAAATGCACTGGAACAACTAGTCACCTCACCCACTAGGGGAGATAATATACTAGTCCTGATCATCACAAACATGAGGACAAAATGCTCCACACCAGAAGTATACCCCTCACTAGAGAGATCTGACCACAAACTAATTACCCTGGATATACATATCCCACCTCCACCCCCAGCACAAAAGACCACAGTGAAGAACTTCTCAAAAGCAGACTTCACTCTTCTTAAGACTGAGATGGTATCCTTTAAGCCCACTGTGCCAGTGGATACCACATCCCACAATGCTGAATCCTTCACAAATGCTTTCTATGGACATCTCCAAGAATGCATGGATCATGCAATCCCAAACAAATCCAAGTCCCTCTCCACCAAAGGTAAGCATCCTGTCTGGTGGACCTCAGCCATAAACAAATTGTATAACAAAAGAAGGAAGCTACTGCACGTCAGAGTGAAATCCCATGAAGGGAAGACATCTCTGATCAACATTAGCAGCAAACTACGTTCTCTCATAAAAACATCCAAGGCCACCTTTGAGAGAAAAATCGCTAAGGACACTAAAGATAACCACAAAGCCTTCTTCAGCTATGTTAGAAACCTGGGTGGAAACCCTCAGATATGCTCAGAGTTGGTTCACAACAACATAAAATACACTGAACCCACAGATATTGCCAACATTCTGGCTGACAGGTTCAGTGCAAATTTCTCCCCTCCTTCACCCCCAAAAGAAGAAATACTTATCCCAGCTGAATGTAATCTCCCTGTCATCTCAGATGTCCAGGTGAGAACCGCCCTAAACAAAGCAAAAAACACAGCATCAATGGGACCTTACGGTATCCTGGGTTGCGTGTTACGTGAACTCCAAGAGGAGCTAAACCCATACATAAAAATGCTATTTAACCTTAGCCTTACTTCGGGATATGTACCTGAACACTGGCGTACAGCAACAGTGGTCCCACTCCACAAGGGGGGTGCCTCTACAGACCCTGGAAACTACCGACCCATAAGCTTAACCAGCCTGGTCTGCAAAGCTATGGAAAGAATCATTATGGAACTCATAAACAGAGACATAGGGGACCTACAGACACTTGACCCCACCCAGTTTGGCTTTGTAAAGGGCAGATCCTGCCTTTTAAACCTGGGTGACTTTTTCAAAACAGTCACTAGAGCCATTGATGAGGGCAAAGTAGTCCATACAGCATACCTGGACTTGGCTAAGGCCTTCAACACAATACCCCACTCAGGCATCATAGATAAGCTCAACAGCTTAAAAGTAAACCCTTATGTCACTAGATGGGTTGCAAACTGGCTAAAGGACAGAACCCATAAAGTTAAAATCGCTGGAGCAATGTCAGACTCAAAGCCAGTCACAAGTGGTGTCCCACAGGGATCTGTCCTGGGACCCCTCTTGTCCGGCATTTATTTCTCAGATGTTAAAGCAAACATGGGAGGGCTGTGGCTGACAAAGTTCACAGATGAATGCAAACTAGGCGCCATAGTTGATACACCAGCAGACACACACATCCTACAAAAAGGCCTCACAGAAACAGACAACTGGTGCCGGAGTCACGGCCTTAAACTAAATGCCAAAAAATGTATAGTCATCCCCTTTGGGAAAAACAAAGTACACACAAATTATCACATAGACAGCAACCCACTGAGTACAGAAAAAGTAATCAGAGACCTAGGAACCCAAGTCGACAGTGACCTCTCATTTGACACCCACATTGCCAAAGTGGTTAGAAAACCATTCTACCTTGCACACCTCATCATGAAGGGATTCACATCCAGATCCAAGGATGTCATTGTACCCCTATATTCCTCCCTCATCAGACCCATGATTGAGTACAATGCCCCATTTGGTATGTACCTCACCCGGAATTTGCAACAGCTGGAGAGACCACAAAAGTACCTCACCAAAAGGATCAAGGGTCTCCAACATATGTCTTATTCTGCCAGACTAAAGAAACTTCAGCTCTATTCAGTAGCATACCGCCTGCTCAGAGGTGATCTCTGTCTGACGTACAAGGCCATGTCCAATCAGGATCTGATGGACATGCTCCACCTCAAAAAATCCAAATCCACCAGGACCACGAGAGCTAAAGACCTAAACCTCGGCACAAGTATGAATAGGACATGCTGGAGGGATAGATTCATAACCCAGAGGCTTCCCATGCTTTGGAACAAGATCCCAGTTCGTATTAGGCAGAGCCCCTCACTGACTCTTTTCAAGAGAAATCTTGATGAGTGGATGGGAGATCGTAAGTTTATCCCGGGGGTCACATCTGTGTCACTGCTAGACAGGGGCACAGTAAACTAATTCTATTATATAAGGGGACCTTCATTGTGTCACTACTAGACAGAGGCACAGTATTCTAAATTTATTCTGTACATTTTTTGTACCACTTCATGGGGTGGCAAATGCCACATCATTATGGCTAGGCTTACAAATGCCCCAGGGCAGATAGCCTAGTACTATACTATGAAACTATGAAACTATGAAGTGTGAGGAAGATTTCTAATGTTCAGTGGGACTTTATTCCATGGTATGGCAACTGAGTAGCTTCCATGTTTCTCCATAAATAAGACCTAACCAAAGAATAAGGCCTAGCATAGTTTTTCAGGGTGGTTATGATATAAGCCCTACCCCAAAAAGTAAGCCCCAGGTAAGATCATCAACAACACACGACGGATGTGTTGAATTATAAAATAATAATTATATTACTGACATCTGTTGACTGAGGTTATCATACTCTGCTTGCCATTTTTGGACCATTTGGACACCCAACTTCTTCTCTTTGCAGAAAGTCATAAGATTCATTCCCTGGGAGTCCTCCATGATTCTTACTGTAACCCTAATCCTCACTCACACTTGATGGTTGAGATCCTTGTCCCATAAACACTGGCAAGTGAACTTTGATTGGTCAAAGTACAGACAACGCAGGTAGAACTTGCACTCTTGATAACGAATGGGTGTGGCTGTGTCTTCTTTACCATCGCCATATTGTGTTGCCACTCCTGTCTCATAAGTCTTCAATTACCTGCCCCCCCCCCCCAGACAAGATGAGTGCAAAAAGAAAGAGCTATTCCATTGAGTACAAGCAAGGAATCGTGGAGGACTCCCAGGAAAAGAATCTGATGGCTTTCTGCAAAGAGAAGAAGTTGGATCTCCGAATGATCCGAAAATGGGGAGCAGAGTATGATAACCTCAGTCAACAGGCCAATGAGGAAAATGCTAAGAAGTACAAGTGTGGATCAGGTCGGCAACCATTATTTCCTGAGCTGGAAGACATCATCTGTGAATGGATTGCTAACAGGAGAGCAAAGGCTTTGGTTGTGCGCAGGGCTGATATTCAAGCATTTGCCCTTGCAATGGCACCACAGTTAGAAATATCCCCAGAAGAATTCAAAGCATCACAACATTGGCTGGATGGTTTCCTTCAGTGATATGAACTGTCTCTATGATCAACAACACTGTTCAAGCTGGAAGATACTGAAGCCATTAAACATGCACTTGCATTCAAGTCCTTTATTGATGGCATCAACTTTTCTAAATACTAACTCTCCAGCATGATTTCTATGGATGAAAATGCAGTGTTTATGGGCCAAGGATCTCAAACAACAATTGATCAGAGGGGTGGCTCATCAATCTACATTCCCTCCGCTGGTTATGAAAGTGTACGTTATCTGTATTTTGGCAATTCATCTAGATGGAAAGAAAACCCAACCTCTAGTCATTAGTAAGGGCAAGAAAGATAAGATTAAACATCTTTCAGGCATTTACATTCTTGAAACTGAAAACGCCTGGTGCACACAAGCAGTTATAAGGGAGTGGGTCGATGTAATGTTGCCACTTGTTTTGCTAGGTGGTGAAAGTGGTCTGCTAGTCTGGGATTCAGCCAGCACTCACTGTGGTAAAGACATGAAGAAATATCTTGGACAGAGAAAAATAGATCAAATAATGATTCCCGCAGGAATGACTGTCTATAACTAGACTCTTGATATTGCAATAAGCCATTCAAGGACCATTTGCACATGGAACTCAATGACTACAATGAAAATAGAATGGAGAGAAATTAGCATGGAAACTTTGTGAAGCCTAGCCTGCAAGAGGTCATGACTTGGGTGAAGAATTCATGGGATAAAATCACTGACAGCTGTGTTGCCAATGCACTACAAGCAGGCTACATGGACAAACATTGCTCATTTAAGGAGAGCTCTATTGCTAGGCATGAGAGATTGGGGCCAATGGTTCTACAGGAAATGGAGTCACAAGAAATTCAGGCCAGAATTCAGGGGTTGTAGCCTTATGACAATACTCCAGAAGTAGATGATATGACTGTATTTGAATAACTTTTCTATTACTGGGACAACAGAATGGATTGCTTCTGCTTTCAGCTGCCAGCAAGCTCTTGTCAATTTTTTGACTTTATTGTATTAAGGTAACGTTTCATTATCAAGGGGTAATTACAAAGTAAGGCCACTAGTTCCCAGACTTCATTTTTATGACTTTCCATCATTCTTCTCTTACGGTTTGGGTAAGGAATAAAGAAAGCATCACCACTCAAAAAGTGGCAGTTATTCACCTGTTTTATTCCCCTCCTCCAATACACATGTATTGAGATTTTTCTGCACTTTCTGTTAAGCATGAAATATTGCACTGTGAAAGCTAAGGTGTAGATATTCTGAAGTTGAAATGTTTGTTGCACTGTTTATGTAGAATTCTCACACAACTGTTACCGCGTTACCTAGAACTATTGCCCAATAACAGAAAAGTACTAAATAAATGTCAATTTATGTACATGAATAAATGTCGATTTTTGTATATGAATAAATTTTGATTTGCTTACATGAATAAATGACGATTTTTGTACATGAATAAATGTAGATTGTTGTATGGGGGGGGTAAATAAGGCATCCCCTGATAATAAGCCCCAATGCGGATTTTGGTGGGGGGAAAAGTATAAGACCCAGTCTTATTTTTGGGGAAATACGGTATATAAGTTTTGTCCTATTGGTTTTTTTTTTTTTTTTGGCTTATGGATTACTAGGAGAAACTGATCACAACTTTGAAGAGACTGGGTGGAGGTATAAAATGATATAAATGAGGACATGGTGGGGCAGGAGATGGGTTTCTTTAGGATGAAGTAAATAATGGACAGTTGTGGGAGTAAGAGTTGATGGGAGAATTCTAACCAGTTTAAAGTTAGCAAAGAAAGGCAGTGGTGGGAGCTGTAAGGCTGATTTGCAATGAATCTGGCAATTTTGTTGTGAGTTCAAGCTTGGTCATTAGAGAAGATTGTAAGTTGGTCAGGACAGGTGAAGCATAGAGAAGGCTGGGAAGAAGATAAGCATAGGCAAGAGAAAGTCTAGAGTAATTTCTGATGTATTTTTTATTTCTATAAAGCAGTATTGAGTGATGAGATGGTACAGTAAATGATGATTTATGATGAGAAAGGGAATTGGGGAGAAATAGGAAACATTTTTTTAAAGATTTAGAATGAGTTCATTGTTAATAAGCCAATTTTCGACAGAGAGAAAGGAGTTTTGGGTGAGTGTGTGGAGGTCAGAGAGATTGTCAGAGGTGGAGATGATAGTAGAGTAATCAGTGTATTGTATGAGTAAGGATTGAGTGCAGGCAGTATGAAGACTCTTAATGAAAATGTTAAATAGTAGTGGTCCAAGAATGGATCCTTGTGGTACTCCAGTACTGACAAGGAGAAAGGGGGAGTAAGAAGAGAGCCATTTGACAGATGGCTGCCTGTTTGTAAGGTAGCTAGAGAACCATGAGAGGGTAGGGTTAGAGATATTAAGGTCAGACAGTTTGGTAAGGAGCTTAGGGTGGGAGACAATGTCAAAAGCTTGGGAGAGATCTAGGAATAGACAGGAGAATAGTTCATTATTCTCCCTGGCATGTGCGTTAGTTAGGGGGAAGGAAATTAGAGCAGTTGTAGTGCTATAGTTAGGGAGGAAACCATGTTGGGTGGGTGTGAGTAGGTTTTCCTGCAGTAGATAGTTCATGAGCTGCTTATGAATGCATTTTTCTAGTAACTTAGAGAGGGGGGATAGAATGGTTATGAGGCAGTAGGTTTGAGAGGTATGTGGAGTGCCCTCCCTTGTGGATAAGAATGATATAAAATTGTTTTCAGATAGAGGAGACAGAAGACTTTTGGATAGAATGGTTAATCGGGATAGAAACTGGGTACGTTAAAGAATGATTGGCAATTGCCATCAAATAATACTGCAAACATTATGCTATTTGGTTTATTTTTGCTTTGTCTCATAATTACTAATTATTGGTATACTACAAAGATACTTTAACACTGACTGTTGACAAAGGATCAGTTCTCTCAAAATTACTAATTTTTAGTATATTACAAAGGTACTTTAACATTGAATGTTGACCATGGGTCAGTTAGTGCAATCACCAGTATGGAGTGCATCTATACATTCTTATTGAGATGTCTTATTGTGATGTCTCTTCTGGATTATAGTAAATCTGTTCTAGACAATCACTTCATGAAATCCATGTAGACTCTTAACTATTTTACTTCTTTTTAATTTCAATTACTATAACCCATGCAAATTTGTATATATAAAGCTCTACCTAATATATTTTCTTTCTCTATATCATAATTTATGTTCTACTTAAATATCTTCTTTTAAGAAACATTGTATACTAACACTGTCTTTTCTACCTCTCTTAACATCATAGTTTTCCCTATCTTATACCATCTTTCTTTTTTGTAAAAAAAAAAAAAAGTTAATCTAATCTTGCAATATTTATCTACTAAAAGTTATTTATATCTGCTCTGTATTCATAAATACTCTTGTTGTTGATGTTTTCTACTTTTTGGTTTGTACAGCTATATCTACTAAAATTTTTTTTTCTGTTCTCTGTATTCATAAATATCTTTGTTGCACATATTTTCTATTTTTTGATTTGTACAACTATGGAGTTTTTCTCCTCAGGTCTCCATTGAAAATGGGCTTCTCGCTCAATTGGACCAACCCAGTTAACAAATGTCAAATAAATAAAATAAATAGGTCTTATCTGGATAATAGACAGCAAGCAGTCCTTTGGGATAACAACCTGTCCTCACTACTTCCTGTAAATATTGGGGTACCCCAAGGCTCTATCTTAGTTCTCCTTATTTTTTCCTTATTTATTAACGATCTACACATAAATATTCGTCAAGCCACCTGCATTCAATATGCAGATGATTCCACCTTAATTTGTTCAGCCAAGAACATAGACTCTCTCCAGTCCCTCACCCAAACTGTTCTTCATAATGTTGAAAACCGGTTTATGCAACACTGTCTCCTCTTAAATCCCCAAAAAACAAAACTACTACTTTTTACCCCTACTCATAAATCACCTACTCCACCCTTCTCTGTAACCTCTAACAATGCTACCAACATAACCCCAGACTCTACAACCTGCCTACTAGGTGTTACAATTGATAATCATCTCAACTTTGATGACCGCATCAACACCACCATAAAGTCCATTAACAAAACACTCGGTACCCTCTATAGAATGAAACCCTTCCTTACCCCTTCTGCCAGGAAAACTATTGCACAAACCCACCTCATTTCTACCCTTTTCTATGCCTCTGCTATATATACTAACCTATCAAAAAATAACGTCTCCAAACTTGTCACCTGTTATAATAGCATAGCTAGATTCATTACATGCTCCCCCTTCAAAAGTCACCACTGCCTCAACCTCAAACAACTTGGATTGCCAGAACTGGAAAACCATATACTCTGTCAACAATTACTTATCACTCAAAAGATCCTATACCACCCTAACAACCCCCCTATCCTCTCTAATCTGAGTACACCATATAAAAATCTTGCTACACTACGCTCTGCTAACAAGCTCCTAGTTTCCACAATTAAATCCAACAACAAAGCTGGTGACTCACTTTTCTCTAACACAGCAGGTAAAAACTGGAATCAACTTCCTTCTGAACTATCAATCTTAGCTTCTACTTCTCTATTTAAAAAACACCTCAAAGAACATCTTAAAACTCTTTGGCTTTGTCCATGTGCTAAGACTGATATCTTTCCCCCTTCCCTCTCTTACTCCGTTCCCTACTCCTCTATCCTATGCCACCTAATCTAGGTGCTACTCTTTTCTTCTTAGTAATTCTATAAAACATAAAGGCCTTTCTCTCTTAATTGGGTTTTACTATTACCCACTATTGTATTTACTATAATCGTTTTTACTCTAATAATTTTTTTTTTAGTATAATTTTTTGAGTAATATTTTTAGAGTTTATAACCTGAGTATTATATATTTTTTACCAATGCTTTCACTTTATGTGATTTTACATGCCTTTTATATATGTTTAACATTGTCACTATTCATGTTTGGAGCTTTTCTCCCCGGGCCTCTACTGAAAATGGACATATATCCAGTTAGACTAGCCCGGTCAACAAATGTAAAATAAAATAAATAAAAATAAAAAAATAAAATAAATATTTGCAATCAGTACAAATTAAATAATTAGCAAGGTTAAATAAAAACAAGATTGCAAATGTTAATATGTAAAAAAAATGAGTATGTGTGTATGTCATGTCCGAGTGTTTGCTGGGCATTTTCAGCGATATTGAATGTAAAAAGTGCATGTGTATATGTGTACTGGGCAGGAACAACTCAAGAAATCATTCCTTGACCTCAAAATTAATAGCTGCAGCTCTATATTCAGGCAAGACTCCTAAGAAGCAAGCATGACAGTGAATACCACTAAATATAGGAATTCAATAAGGAAGTCTTTCAACTTATTGTAATAATGACAACCAGATTAATTTGATCTTACATGAAGAATGATGAAGCAGGATTTGTGCTTATTAATACCTAACTTGGGGAGACTAATAACCTGTTATACTGCTCTTCAATCAGGAAGGGCAGTGGCTATATTCAAAGTATGTATTGTCAGAGAACAGATTAATCCAATTTCTTTTTGAATCACTCCTTATGGTTGTAACACATTATTGACAGAGTATCCAGTCATCATGCCTCATGGCAGGTCTTTTTAAATGTACTTCCTCCTGTTTCATTATGCCCAGGTCATGCATCTTGCTCCCTCTGTTAGAGCACCTTATATATATGCATGTTGTTGTGCTGAAAGTGTTCTAATAAGAGTTATACATTCAGCAGAAACTGTTTCAAGATGTTATTCTTTCTTGGCTTGCAAATTCTGTTTTGTTTTGTTTTCTTTTTTTTTCTTTTTTCTTTTCTTTTTATTTTTTGACAGTATTAACAATATTATGAACACCTTCACTTGTACTGATAGATGTAAGCCAGGCATAAACCATGAGTATAGTATGCATGGCACGATGTACAAGCTTTAAAAAATAGTTTACTTATTTTTTGTCAGATTGGTACCTATATCACAATTTAAGGTTGCATGCTTTGTAAATGGCCTTTTTTCAGAATGCCTGACTGGTGAAGTTTAGGCATGTAGTTTCTCTGTTTGATGAGGGCTAGATTTATGGAGAATTAGGAGATGCATTTTGGAAGATGTTATACTAATCAATGGGCAAGAGGGGCAATTCTAATAAAGACTACAGCTGAGTGACTTCATCAAAGTAAAGGAATTAGCTTGTAGTACACCATGACACAGAGCAGCACAATCAGTAATAAGTGGTTACCATCTTTTATGAAATGGATAGGCTGATGGGGGTTCATAGGAACAGAGGAAAATGCAGAATAAATAAAAAACATTCATGGATACTGTCCAAAGCCTAGACAATACCACTAGTAATCCTATAGTGAAAACAAAAGAAAAGACAAACAAGGGTAAAAGGACCTTAGCCTATTAAAACTGCTTATAACCCAAACTAACTAAGCTCTGAATGCCATGAGGAACACAGAACCAACAACAATGAGAAACAAAGGTACTAGCTAGTGACCCTAGCATTCACCAAGAGCAGCAGTAACATAGCACTCTTGCCACACCCAAAGGCTACTAACAAAAACAACTTGTATATGTCAAATTTGTCAGTATGTAAAATAAATCTGGGGAAACAACCAGGGAGAAGATCGCCAGTAAATAACAAACCAGCAGAAGAGGGAACAACCACTAAAGTCTTGAGGTATAGTATGAACGATGGGGGGTAAAGCCATCAGAAAACCAGTGCAACAAACTTTACCACAGAACTGATCAAGCAAAAATTATCAAGACAAATAAAAGTACCACACCACCTAAATCAACCAACAAACAAGATAATACTGATGACTGAATCCTTCAGATTCAAACATCAACTTCATTTTTTCTTTCTATTATTATTTTCTTTATTGTATCTGTCTAAGTTATCGTTAGGCAAGCTGACCCTTCATCAGGAATAATGAGACTTACTTTTCGGTTTGCATTTATAGATGGAAACTAAGAGATCAGGACATTTACCAGCTGCTCTGCTGGTCTAACAGTACAGACATACCCCCAGCTTGTTAAATGTCAACCTACAGCTCAGGAGAGGGCTCCATGCCACTTCCCCAAATGTGGCCTTCGGAACATAATTATCCTCTCACAAATAGAATTTGCTGCAAAATGGCTGTTTTTTTTTTTTTTTCTATTTTTCTTTATTTGATCAGCTTTGAACTTGCAGGAGTAAATGCAGACAGGGTGTGTAGCAGTCTGCATGGACACTGTATCTTCAACATATAATGCTGAAGAGAGATCCTGCAAACTAATGCAGAGCAGTTTAAAAGCTTAAACTGGTTTATATCTGAGCATGTTCTTCAGGTACTATTACATTAGCCTTTTTGCACAATTTTAACATTGCTTATTTAGATTGCTCAGTTCTAGGAGCTTTCTATTTCTGTCTTAAGTAAGTACTGTGTGTCTGTATGTGTGTGTGTGTGTGTGTGTGTGTGTGTGTGTGTGTGTGTGTGTGTGTGTGTGTGTGTGTGTGTGTGATAAACTCATAGCCAAAGGTCATTCAACATACTATATGTACTTTTTAAAGTCTGTCTTTAGTTTAGTTAAAACAATTCAGTCACCTGCTTTCGTTTTTTGTATAACTACACATTACGCTTGCTAAATTTCTCTGGCTTAGTTCCCCCAACCCCCCAAATGCATTTGGTGTGAATTAGAAGTGTGTTCACTAACCAGAGCTTCTCAGTCATCCAAGAAAATAGGCACTTATGCTTAATGGCCTCAGCTGGTTAATAACAATAAAGGTGAGCTAACTACTTCATTATATATTCTAGCAACAGTGGTTAATCCAGGAGCTAGTTCTTTTAACAGTGTGATATTAGCTGAGATGCTTCCTTTTCTAGTCTGTCGGTTATCTTTAAATCACTTACAAGTTCAGTATGTAAGTTATTTATAATTACTTTTTGGCTCCTTGATATGACAATGGATGCTCAGACATTGTACAATTGTTATTAAAATCTTTACTTTTTGTACTTTTGCAACACAGTGAAACCATCTTTTCTCATTCTTCATCTGAATGGATGTTAACTTATACAGTGTGTATTTCCAAAAGTCTTGTTTTTCTTCCTTTAATTTGTCAAATATCTAGTATTGGAATAATAAAAGGGAGTATTATATTCTCAGTTTGACATTGCTAATGATTTATATTATAGCAGTTGTTCTTTGGCATTCTGAGTAGTGCATGATTCAAATTACCAACTAATAACCCCATAAGGCTTCTTGGAAATGCTGGCAGCATTCAAATCAAAGGTCATTGATGAGTGTGTGTGATGCTACTTAGCTCTTTAGTGCTGATGACTTTGTGTGTTGGTAAATCATCTAAAGAGTACACTGTTGGATGTTTACCAAACTTTAAATGAGCACATTCTAATATATTACATTTCATGCTGGATTCATTACAACCACTCTCTAAGTTGATTTAAGAACATTTGCAGTTGAAATTATGTGCAATGATGTGCAATGTTATCCAATTTGCAATCATCTTCAAGTTTTAAGATGTAGCCATGTAAGAGTTCCTTGTCATGATAAAAAATATGTTAAATATAGAATCTCTTAAGACAGAGCCTTGGAGGGATCTACTTGCTATCTTGGCTCACAAAGATCACACTCATGCTTTATACCTAGCGTTTCTTCTGAAATGTGTATTTATATGCCAGTTACAAACAAATCATGATAAAATAAGCAGTCTCTGTAAGTAATCTAAAGTAAATCATCTTTGTCTTCAAATGCAAATATGTCATAACTACCATCAAGTCAACAGCATGATTTTAGAAAAAATACACAGTGACACTAATGCCTTCCTAGCACATGCTAACAATTTTTATCTTGCATGGATGCAGGTCAGCTAACAATGGCAGCCCTTTTTTTAATCTATCAAAGATGTTTGAGTTAGTGACTCAAGTCCTCATAGTTTGTGAACTGTTAGTTTAAGGTCTTAGTTCATCTGTATCACAATGGTTGGTGATTAGGCTTATGATCAGCTATGCTATGTTGTTGCCGAACACCAGTAGTTTTGGCTCACTTGATATTATCTAGAGTTTTGTAAGGCTTTACACTTGAGTCAGTGCTGTTTTCATGCAACAATAATACTGGCTGCATCACTTTTGGCTCAAGAAACTTGCTTCTCTTTGGCAATGACATGGCCGGTCACTTGATCGGCAAAAGTATTCTAACTGTAATAGCAAAAACTTTCATTTCTAGTTTAAACAATTTCTGTAGGTTCCTGAATATGTTAGGCCTTATGGTATACTTGGAATGACCAAATTTAAACTATTTGAAATTTAAAAACAATACAGTCTCTACAAGAGGAATGGCATACCACCGACTTGCATGACAGTCCTTTAATAAACATGCAGTCCTTTAAGTATCTGGGAGTAAAACCTAATTCTTTCCTTGCCTTTATAAACCATATGTGTATATATATATATATATATATATATATATATATATATATATATATATATATAGGGTTTATGTCAGTTAGGCAAACATGTCATACTATCAGTGACATGTTAACATGATAACCAAACTTATCAGTCGTAAAGGGTCTACTGCTCTCAGCAGCTGAGTATGCGGGTATATATTACCACATCGAAACTTCAGTTCTCTAAATACCAAAATGATGACACAGAAACAGTGAAATACAAAAAATATGAATGGCCACTTCCACAAATTTTTTCACAGGGAAAAAATTTGCTTGGCCGACCAACAGCAAAACAAACTTTCAAACCCCAATCAAGTGGGGGGGGTTGTGCCCCCCACAAACCCCCTAACTAAATATACCAACTCTGAGATTGCTCTACATTGGAGAACAAAGCAAATTCCTGTTAATGGCCATGTGAATTTTTTTCCCTGTGAAAAAATTTGCAAAAGTGACTGTTCATACTTTTCGTATTTTGCTGTTTATGTCTCAACATTTTGATATTTGGAGAACTGAAGTTTTCAAGTGGTAATATAGACCCAAGTATGCCTTTCTAATTTGTGGTAATACATTCATGTACAACCAGCCATATCTAAAGAATCTGCAGAAAAAAAATGCAAACTTATTACAGGAGCACATCAGTGGCATCAGCACTGTGACACCAAAAGGAGATTATTTGCCTTCCCATTTCCCACAGAACACAGCTGATGTTCTATATGTTAATCATTAAATTAGTCCATTTAGGCTAATTTTGCATATTGTAGCATATGCTCCTAGTGAAATAATATATACATATACTGTGGTCAACAGATTATCTGTCTGTCTCCTTCACAATTTCTTGCTACTTGCAATGCAATCTGTACATTCACTGTCAGTGTCTTCCAGTATGGAATGCACTCCCCTATGGTCATCAGTAGGCATCCAACACTCATTGACTGCTTTTCTGAGTTTAAAATACTTCTCTTACAATAAATAAACAAATAAATAAATAAATAACTCAATGCTCCTGCATAGGAGCTATTACCTAAGACATTTTATTTAATCCCAGATGGTGCACACATCATTGCAGGACTGAAGACTAAGTCCAAGATGGTGCACACATCTTTACAGGACTATAGGCTCAGTCCAGAGTTGTGCACACTTCACTGTAGGACTGAAGACTCACTGATATCAGCATTGTGTGGTATACATATTCATTGAAATAGCTATATCTGCATGTACTATGTGTCAATTAAGCCCAGGTATTGTAAACTCACTATAAATGTAGGTTAGGCTCCAGGTTAAAAATGTAACACAAGCGCTTTCACAACTGCTTCTTCGTGTGTATTAATCAATGAAAATATAAATCCCTCCTTTAAATAAAGCTAAAACCATCACATGATCACAAGAGATTAAATCACATGGCATTTTCTAATATAACTCATAGACTTTGTGAATACTTTAAATAAACACGTATATTAAAACATGTGGCAAGACTACATAAATAGCTATAATAAATAATAAACAACATATCTACAATATCTAAAACTGAAATTTAATATGAATGCTAAAATCCTGTAATTCATGTCAGTAAAGGTCTGGACTTTAACTTTGGTCTTAATGGTACCTGTTCATTAAGACCATGTCCTGTATCAGCCCTAAGTCTCACTATCCATTTGGCATCTAATTCTTTTGTCTTATTACCGACATTCCCTCCTTTCAGACTTTCAATATTTCTAGCAATAGCTAAGAATCTGAACACGTGTAGGATTAGTATTGATGACATGCTTGGCTAAAGCATTGGACCTACTCTGTTTACTGATGTGATAAACGTGTTCATGTATTCTTTCGTTCAAAGTGCTATCAGTTTTCCCTACATAAAATTTTCTACATTCTAAGCAATCTGCCAAATATACAATGTGTTGGCTTTCACAGGTAGCCTGAACTTTAAAACTATAACTTCTATTTTAGTCAGGATGGATAATTGATTATTGATGTCCATATAACCACAATAAGAACATTTCCCACATGGTTTAGTGCCTATATCACCTAAAGGTATAGACATTTCTCTAGGTACACACAGCCGTCTCTTTAATGAATTCTTGTTTCTAAAGAGAAACTTGGGCTCACCATCAATCAAGCTTGCACTTTCCTTATCAGTGGTTAGTATCCCCCAATGTTTACGTATGATATTCATATAAGATTTTACATTGCTAGAATAGCATAGGGGTACTTTCAACTTAGATCTAATATTCCCCACTTCCTTGTTCATTCCTTCCCATTTATCTGAAAAATAGTGCTTAGCCTTAGTATGTCTCAGGGTCATAATTTCCTGTACATGATTCTGTATATCAGTCTCACTATAGCCCCTTTCCTGCAGCTCATTTCTAGTGGTCTCTATCTGTTGATGGAAATCAGTGTCTCTGACATTTAATCTGGATGCCCTGAAAACTTGATTCCGTGTGACATTATTAAATATATATGATGGGTGCATACTGTCTCTGCTCAAAAGATGATTCATGTGACAATCTTTCCTGTCTAAGCATGTATATATGTGAGCATTTTTATCCACATTAACCAGAGCATCCAAAAAGTTAATCCTTTCATAGGAAAATGTGGAAGTGAACTTTAAAAATGGTGTAGTTCTATCAATATATCTATGAAATTCTACTAAGTTTTCTTCTGTACCTTCCCATATAATAAAGAGGTCATCTACAAATCTACGGAAGAAAGATTTGTGCTTTTGGTAGGGGCCTTTTAACAGATGTTCCTGCTTCCATACCGCCATGACAACTTTGGCATAGCTATTAGCACATGATGTGCCCATAGCTATGCCATTCCGCTGACAGTAAAGATTCCCCAGGATTCAGCAAGCTCTGCACATCATGCAGGAATAGTGCAGGAGCTGCTGAAGGCAATATGTCTGCCGAGAGATCCAGGAACAAGCTCCCGGGATGTGCACGAGCACTCCTGCAGTATTTCTGCATGGACACAGCTCCTGTATGCAAATTATCCCATTTGCAGGTGAAAACCATGCAATTGAGGTGAATTTGCAATCCAGGAAGCTGGCAGACGTCCATGCATGACTAGTGTAACCTGCAGAAAAGTACTCTGTTAGTAACCAAGTACATTTCTGCACACTACAAAATGGAGCTATGACAGCTCCAAATAAAGGGTGTATATAATGTGTAAAGCATGCCAATGGCCAAATATATGGCCATTGGCATGGAAAACATTTGCAAAAAAAAAAAAATACTTTTATTTTTTTTTGGCCGACTTTGGCCGTTTAAGCATAGGGCAGTGGTACACAAATGGAATCGGATGTAAAATAAAAGAAAACCCTGAAAAAAGCTTTCCCTGCAAAATCACAATTTAGCCACTATAGCCAATGGCAAGCAGAAGACAACAAGGTCAGTGAACAGTGGTTCCTAAGGGGAAGATTCAGTGTGGGACTTGTAACTAGGCATTAGCAGGCAATCCTATGCAAATGAGGGGAATGATACTGAATCATAGATTTCCCCTCATGGCTAGCCTGCACCCAACCGTGTAGGTGCAGGAAGACCATGGTGCAAGTCTAAGAGCTAGCTGACATCATAGAGGGGTGTGTCAGGCATACTGTAAGCTTATTGGAGCCCTGTGGCCTGGGTTTGCCTTAAGCTTAGCACAGCTAAGGAAGGGGGTGTGTCTGAAGCTGCCAAGCACACTTTACATTGCCTAAATGGGTGTGCGCACCTTACACCGGGTTTTAAACCAAATAAAAAAAGTAAACCAGGAAATAGCAGCTCCATGCACATCTGAGCACTGTGTTTGCACGGTGCACCTCTGGGCTTAAACAGGAAGGCAATGGAAAGGGAAAACAGCAGTAGGAAGGTAATCAAGGAGAACTAGCATAGCTAGCAGGTGAAATGTATCAGAATCAGCCAATTACACAGGCAGCAGCACAGCCCAGCCCAGCACACTACTATAAACTTTGCAAACACCTTTCCCTCTTGTTTTTCCCACAAAGTCTACACCAGTGGTGTACACAAATGGGGAAATTTTACCTAACAAAAGCAACAAAATGATTGGGGCTGCATTTGCTCTCATAAATCAACATATGGAAGAGGCTTAGGGTGGTGAGGATGAGAATGCTGATAACCAACCCACAGTGAGGAAAAGGAGAATAGTGTACAAATCCAGGGTAACCTACCAGAGGCTACATGAGCAGGAGATAGTGGAGCACTATAGGGTGGACAGGGACCTCCTACAGCAAATTCTTGAGATGTGCTGGCCACGCCTGACACACAGAACCAACAGAGGGGAACCCATCCAAGTGGATACCAAGGTATGTGTAGGCCTAAGAATACTATCCACAGGTACCTTCCAAAGGCCAACTGAGGATATCATGGGGATCTTACAGGCATCAGCATCCAGAGTACTCCACCAGTTCCTGGATGCCATGTTAGCACATGCTGGTGAGCACATATATTTCCTCAACACTCGTGAGGCATTGTCCAGCAATATTCGTCTCTTCCACCAAATAGCAGAATATCGAGGTAGGGGCGCTATAGACTGCATGCACATATACATCAAAGCACCACCCAGCGAGCAGGGTAGAGTCTACATAAACCGCAAGGGCTTCCCCTCCATCAACTGCCAGGTCATATGCAATGCCCAGGGCATTAAAATGAATGTGTGTGCTGGCTGCCCTGGAAGCTATCACGGCACCCACATCTGGCATATGATACAGCTGTACCAGAGATTTGCCAATGGGGCATCCCATATGGCCACCTAGTATGGGATGCTGGTTATACACTGGAGCCGTGGCTGGTGACATCCACCAGAAATGCACACACACCCGAACAAGAACTCCATAATGAGGCACACGCACAGATGAGAATCATAATAAAGCATGTGTTTGGGATGCTCAAGTCATGGTTCCAGTGCCTGGACATATCCGGTAGAGCCTTGCAGTACTCACCAGCTACATGTCCCCAAATTGTCATCGTATGTGCCATGCTACACAATATGATCTTGTGGAAACAGCTGCAGCAGGAACAGCATGGGGCAGGGCCACACAGCCCCCCACCATTGCCAAGGCCTGCACAGGCACAGAGTGACTCAGAGGAGGAACAACCTGAGCCTGCCCTAGTAGGCAGAAGGAGGCATGCCCAGTATGCCCAGGCCTTGACAAAGAGGCTACACACAGCACATACACTGACACAGTAGGAACCCAGGGAATGACACCTCTCTCTGACTCACACATACAGTAAAAGGGATGCCAAACATGACACTACCTGTACTTCACCATGTATAGGGAGTGTACTATGCGCATCTGACATAGTCAGCCCTCCAGCACTATCCTCAATACTGGCACAGCCACAAGTTAAGTCAGTCTCCCTTTCAATTGTTGAATGGAGTAGTATGTTTTGTTACTTGTATCTATGGTATGGATGTGAGCATGCAAGGGAATCGGATGGCTGAATGGGATGCCAGAAGATAGTCGACACCTATATTTGCAGCATGAAATCTGTAACAAATACTGGTGTCACCATAGTAGCCAGTACTAGACAAGGTGACAAAACCCACTGCAGGAAATGTGGTGGGCCAAATGTGTGTCCATAGGACACACACATGCCAGTCAGTGAGGCTCACATACCCAACAACAGTCTCAGCCAGCAGGACAGGCATAGACAAACACAAAGAAAGGCTCTGCTAAGGCCTCTGACTAATGGCTATGGAGAACAGCCCCCCCCCCTCCAGACCAACACAGACAGACTACAGCAGGTCAGGCTGTGGGATGTTAGTTCTGAAGGGTAAGAAGTCTGAAACTAAAATGTAGGTCAATAAAACCTAAGATCTGTACTACACTGATATGCCTCTAGTCTGCATGATAGGTCAGAATACAAAATGAAATGCAGTACCTGAAATACCAGTACAGTCATAGCAAATGTGTACAGTTGTCAGGTGTGCCTCCCCCACAATCCTATGTAGAAATGTAGTAACATCTATGTGTAGGTATAATAACAGTGGAGCACAGATTACCTGAGCTGGCCAAAGTAGCAGGATAGATTGTAGCAAGTGTACAATATGCAGGGCTGTGTGTGTTAGGTTGGTGTATGTTGTATATTGTGTGAGAGTGGTCAGCATGTAAGCATGGTGGGTTTTGTCCTGGTGGTCAATGGTCAGTACTGCCGATGACAAGGCCAAGTTCTCACAACTGCAGTGCCAAACACAATGCATCCCAGCAAGACACATTCCAGCAGTAAGCCATAGTAATTGTTTGGATGTAATATCTGTCACCATCTGAAAGATGGACATGGTATGAATGTGGGCCCAGGCATACAAATAGTACACAGGTGGAAGTACCCCAGACAGACAGTGTATAAAATGTTACTGTCAAATGGACACACCTTTGGAATTGTACATACAGGTTAGCAGCACATTAGTAGGGTTTTAGTATGGAATACCAATGTCGTCTGGCCAAACACTGGCAGACCACAAAGGTCACAGGTAAGAAGTATTGAGAAACTGTTGATGTCCCTGAACAAGCCAGCATAAGAGGAATTCCCCATGTATAACTGTGATTCAGCTGCAAGTAGCTTCCATAGCACACATGCACCCAGCTCACCCCACCATCAGCCACAGTTACCTCACAGGTCTTATCCTTGCTGTTGGGAATGAGTACAATATGACCCCCACCTCTGTATGGAAATAGCCACAGAATGCAGCATGCTGAAGAGGTGTCCCATGCAGGTATGTCCATAGCTGTAAGCAGCACCCTGCCAGCATCCACACCCCTTGATCAATAATGACAGAAATTATTGACATTAACACCTTGCACACCTACCCTGTCACCCCAGGGGAATATAGTGGCTTTCAGCCTGGGACTGTAGGAGTGACACAATGCAAGGGCCTGCAACAGATGGCCTGCGTCACTACCAAATGCCCTACAGTCCTCTGTCAAAGGCCTGTGTCTCACCCTTCTGCCAATGTATGTTATCTCAGGGACTTCCGAATAACAACATAACACAGTCCACAGAACCCAAATGCAAGGCCATGTTGACAAATCCCAGTAAAAGGTCCACCATGTCCTACTGCATGAACTGTGGACCAACCACAAAATACTGCTGGGATGAAGTGATAACTATAGGGAACTTATCAGATAATGTTGGCATAATGTTTGGAAGAGGATAGAATAACAGATGGGGGTAGGAGCATGGATGCCATGAAGTCTGTGAATTCTGAAACTCAGCTGTGTGCACATACCATCTCTGCCTACAAACACAGGAATGAGTGGCTACAAACCTGCTTGTAAACCACAATGTGAAGGGGTAATGACCAGAAATATGAGCCCTAGCTTTGGGTAACCTGTGTGAATCTGTACACCTGTGAGGTATGGCCACAGCAGGATATGGCCGTACTGTCACGTTGATGGATGTACAAGCATGGGATCCTCAGCCACCTCTGTACCAAGGTGCTGAACCATTTACACAGACCCATCAGCAAGTGTCTGCAGCCTCCCCTCCAGAATGGCATGATTGTGCAAGAATACGTAGGCTGCAGACCACAATACTGGACACAGCTTCATTCACCCTTTGCTCCCCAGGAAATTACTGCAAGCAAATATGTATACCTGACAGTAGTTGATGACATAAAACATCACAGTGTAAAACAGTACATATGTCTGAATATCTCTGCTCACACCAAAACCATGAAGCAGAAGCAGCACATACACAATTACCTACAGCAACCCACTATCCTTTTCCCATTTTTATCCCATATTGTCAACTGATCTACAGATATCCTGCAGAAACAGGTTGCTAGCTGTAGGTGTAGAACACAAAAGCCTGCACTGGAGTACAACCTACCTGGAATGGATTTACACATTCAGTGCAAAAGGTTATACTGGGCATGCTCCCACACTTAGAGAAATGAAGCCCATGTCTGACAACAAAATAATGAAAGGTCATACTGGGCATGCTCCCACACTTAGAGAAATGAAGCCCATGTCTGGCAACAACAGTGGACTATACATATCTGACAGTCAACAGAAATGAAGCCCATGTCTGGCAACAACAGTGGACTATACATATCTGACAGTCACTGATGTTTGTGCACACACTCCACATTGCACACCGGTCATGCTTTACACACACATTGGATAGGAATACACACATATATCCAAGGACAACACACTATAATAGGCCAAACTTACACACACATAGATGTGTGGAAGGGAGTGACAGACAGTGACAAAGAGACTCCCATCATGAGGCCTGTCCCACCCAGCACACATCCAATTGGCTAAAACCACATGATGTGCAAATGTCAATTTGCCACTGGTATCCCTCAGTACTTCAGTGTCTGCAGTGCTTGTGATAACTGTGTAACATGACTGTACAAGTCATTATTAATCAGTAGTTGCATACATGTTCCTGTTAAATTTAAACCTGTGTGTGCCTGAGTGTTGTGTGTCTGATTCCAAATGAATGGTTTATGGCCCATGCACATACTGCACTCCCCATTGCCCTACTTTGGCAAGCCTGCTGATGTAATTCACCTTGAAATACACCTTTGATGAAAGATTAGCCCTATAAGTTCCATGGTGCGTGCTATAACTGCATAATGCTATAGTGTGATGTATTAGATAGGTAGGAGTTCTAATCCCAGACATTGAGACTGTGTGTGTGTGTGTGTGTGTGTGTGTGTAGGGATCACTGCTTTTGTGGCCATTCACAATCACTAGGCACTCCTAAAAATGGAGAACATTGATATCTGTGCAGTAACAGAGACCTGATCCAAGGCTCCAGAGAGCACCCCTGCAATACCAGTTAGAGCTCTTACCACACCTGTCAGCCACCAAACCAGGACCAAAACACTAAAGGTGGTGGACTGTCCATATTCACCAGGGATATTCACATCACCAGGCTACTTGCCCAACACAATGCATCTGAAATTCTCCCGGTGCAACTAACACTAGGTAAGATTGCATCCAAATTGTATAGCTTGCTACAGATCCCCCACCATCCCCAAATATTCCCACTGCACCTTTCTAAACATACTGGAAAATATTAAGATACAACCAAACACATTAATACTGGGTGATTTAACTACTCTGCCATTAATTGGGAAAACTACTTATGTATCAACTCCTGTGCCCAACAGTTCTTGCAAGTCATAATTCCCAATGCCCTGGATCAAGTAACCCGTAGTCTCACCAGGGGCTCCAATATCCTAGACCCAGTCATTACCAACATTGGAAATCAATGCTCCACCCCATCGGTGGTCAGGTCTGCACACAAGCTAATCATCCTTAACATCCATTTCCCTCCCCCACAACCCAGTAAGGAAACCTCCGTAAAAAAATGTCTCCAAAGCCAACTTCATGCTACACATGTCAGAAATGACAAACATTATGACACCCATGCAGATGGGAACTGAAAGGTCGACTGCTGAATCCTACACTAAGGCACTGTATGAGCACATCTACTCATGTAAGAATCATGCCATCCCAAATAGAACCAAGACCTTCCCCTCCAAGAAAAGGAAACCAATGTGGTGGTCCCCTGCCATAAAGCCAATGTGGTGGTCCCCTGCAATAAACAAACTTTACAACAAAAGAAATAAACTGTTGCAAAAAAGAGGAATTTCCCATGATGCAAAAAACACCCATACCAGCCTCAGTAAGAAACTAGGATCCCTCATAAAATCCTCCAAAGCTAGTTACAAACATAATAGTGCCAAAGATTCCAAAGACAACTGCAAGCTGTTCCATAGCTATGTCAGGAATCTAAATGGCAATGCTCAGATCTGTTCTAGCTACAACAGAATGGCATTAAATATACTGATCCCAAGGATATTGCCAATATCCTGGCAGATCGATTCAGTGCCAACTGCACCGCCCTCCCACCCCCTAAAGGGCCCATGTCAATACTGAAAGATTGCCAGATTCCAGTAATAACAGCCACACAGGTAAAAAACATACACTCCAGAGCTAAGAAAACAGCATCCATGAGACCAGACAACATCCCGGGCTGTGTACTACATGAACAACAAAATGAACTAGCACCTCACCTACATGCCATATTTAATCATAGTCACACCTCAGGCTTTGTGCTCACTGAGTGGCGCACAGCTACAGTTATCCCAGTCCACAAGGAGGGATCCACCTTGGATCTTGGGAACTACCACCCCAGCAGTCTGATGAGCCTGATCTTGCAAGGCCATAGAATGTATTATCATGGAACTTATAAACAAAGACATTGGCAACCTGCAAACACTGGACCCTACCTATGTTGGGTTTGTGAAGGGCCGATCATGTCTCCTGAACCTGATTGACATCTTTGAATCAGTCTCCAGAGCTGTGGATGAAGGTAATGCGGTTCATACAGCCTATCCGGACCTCACCAAGGCCTTTCACACCATCCACCAGTCTGGAATCATAGATAAATGTACTAAGCTGGCCATTAATCCCTACATCACTCGATGGGTTGCCAACTGCCGTCCTCCATAACCCACACTGTAAAAGTAGGCAACTTCAAATCCAGCCCCTGACAAGTGACATTTGGAGTACCTCAGGGTTCAGTCCTGGGACCGCTCTTGTTTGCCATCTACTACTCTGAAGTACAGGCCAACACTATGGGACTCTGTCTAACAAAGGTCAACGATGACTGCAAACTGGGAGCCAATATTGAATCCACAAATGATGTGGATATTCTACAAAAGGGCCTTACAGAAAGAGATGCTTGGTGCCAGAGCAATGGGCACAAGCGCAAAGCCAAGAAATGTATAGTTATACCCTTTGGGAAGGAACATGTACCCGTGAAGTACCACATAGGTGGCAGTACACTAAACACCGAAAGTGTGATAAGAGACTTAGGGACACAGGTGGACAGTGGTCTCACCTTCGATAACCACATCGCCACAACAGTCAGGAAATCCGACTATGTGGCACACTTTATCACTAAGGGCCTTTCTTTCAGAAAAAAGGAGGCCATTGCCCCACTGTAGTCATCTCTCAGAAGACCCAGTATATAATACAATGCCCCATTTGGTATGTACCTCTCAAGACATCTGCAACAACTAGAAAGGCTGCAGAAATACCTCACTAAAAGAATCACATGCCTAAAGCAGATGCCCTATGCTGACCACCTGCAAGTCATCCAGCTATACTCTGTCACATATCATCTACTCAGAGGCGATCTCTGATTAACATACAGTGCCATGTCAAACCCGGAGCTGTTGGACATGCTACACTTAAAGAAATCCCAATCCCTCAGAGCCACATGCTCCAGGGATCCAAACCTTGTCATCACAATGAACAAAACATGCTGGAGGGATGAGTTCCTGACCCAGAGACTCCCCAGGCTCTGGAATAGACTGCCCATAAATGTCAAGCAGAGTGCCTCTTTGGCCTTCTTCAAAAGGAACCTTGACGATTGGATGGGAGATAGTAAATTCACCCCAGGGATCATGTCAGTCAACCTGCTAAACAGGGGTCCAGGTAAGTAAATATTGTGGGAAGAAATAGCCAGGCAATTGTAATGGCTAGGCTTGTATAGGCCCTAGGGCCGATAACTTAGTACCAACCTATGAACCCATGAACTACACTTTCCATTGCCCTACCTTGGCAAGCCTGTTGATATCATTCACTTTTAAATACAGCTTTGGGGAAAAAGTAGCCTATAAGCTCCATGACGCATGCTATAACTGCATAATGCAGTAGTGTGATGTACTAGTTAGGTAGGAATTCTAGTCCCACACGTGGCAACTATGAAACTGTGTGAATGTGTGTTTGTCTGTCTCTGTAGGGATCAATGCTTCTGAGGCCATTCACAGTCACTACAACTTCCATTGACCTACTTTGGCAGGCCTGCTGATGTCATTCACTTTGAAATACACCTTTGGGAAAGAAGTAACCCAGTAAGCTCTATAGCGTCTGCTATAACTGTGTAATACTGTAGTGTGATGTACTAGTTAGGTAGGAGTTATAATCCCAGACATGGCAACTATGAAACTCTGTGTATGTGTGTTTGTTTGTCTGTGTAGGGATCAATGCTTTTGAGGCCATTCACAGTCACTACAATTTCCATTGACCTACTCTGGCAGGCCTGCTGATGTCATTCAATTTGAAATACACCTTTGGGGAAGAAGTAGCCTAGTAAGCTCCATGGCGCTTGCTATAACTGCACAATACTGTAGTGTGATGTATTAATTAGGTAGGAGTTCTAATCCCAAACATGGCAACTATGAAACTCAGTGTGTGTGTTTGTTTGTCTATGTGGGGATCAATGCTTCTGAGGCCATTCACACTCACTATAATTTTCATTGCCCTACTTTGGCAAGCCTGCTGATGTCATTTACCTTGAAATACACCTTAAGGGAAAAAGAAGCCCAGTAATCTCCGTGGCACGTGCTATAACTGCTTAATGCCATAGTGTGATGTACTAGTTAGGTAGGAATTCTAAACCCAGGCATGGTGAGTTTGTGTGTCTGTGGGTGTGTGTGTGTTTGTCATTAGTAACTGTGAGTGTGTAATAACAGGGCTCATTGTGGAGTGGGTTTTGCAAATTTCTTATATGGTGTGTGTGTGTGAGTGTGTGTGTGTGTGTGTGTGTGTGTGTGTGTGTGTGTGTGTGTGTGTGTGTGTGTGTGTGTGTGTGTGTGTGTTCGTCATTAGTATCCTGTGTGGAGGTAGCTGTGAGTGTGTAATAACAAGACTAATTGTGGAGCAGATTTTGCAAATTTGTTATATGGTGTGTGTGTGTGTGTGTGTGTGTGTGTGTGTGTGTGTGTGTGTGTGTGTGTGTGTGTGTGTTTGTGTGTGTGTGTGTGTGTGTGTGTGTGTGTTTGTCATTAGTATCCTGTGTGGAAGTAGCTGTGAGTGTGTAATAACAGGACTGATTGTGGAGCAAGTTTTGCAAATTTCTTATATGGTGGGCCTATAATATGTCTCAATGTCCACCTTACAAGGAAAACAGATGTCAAACAGCAGAGAGGCTGGTGTAGACAATCCATACCCCTACATGTGACATCATAGATTGGGGAACAATATAGGCAACCCTTATATTACCCAGAGAACACTCTCCACCCATGTCTCAGACACAAACACACTTGGCTAGTCAACAACCACTATGTTGGTAGTTCCCTGAATATTGCCCACAGATAGTAATAGTTTACTATTGCTTATTCGAACAGAAAAACATTTTCCATTCAAATAAACGAATGGTAATACTGAAAGCAAAAGAAAACTAACTTTCACAATGTCAAACCAAATGCTCAACGCATTTGATTTGACATTGTTGTTGAAACCACCACGTGGCCCCCCCCACCCCCCTACTTATATATTCTAACTCGGAGATCGCACTACCGTGGGGATGTGGATGAATTTCCACTCCCCACTGTACCGCAATCTCTGTGTAGATAGTTGAATTACACTTATGCAAATGCACTTGTGCATTCGCATAAGTGGAGTCGACTATCTGGTGCAAAACAGTTTGTGCGTTCAACATTCTGTTTTTCGGCGCATTGCTGCCGATAGAATGTCGTTCTCACAAACAATAGTAAACCATAGCAACCATGGTGTGATTGCAATGAACTACAGAGGACTTGGTACCCTGTTCCATCCCTACAATAGGCAAATCATTGCATACAGTGGTCCTTTGCTATGTTCCCCCCTGGACACCTTCAACAACTGTAGAGTCAGCAAATGTAAACCACAAAGGAAATACCATACCTTATACACATGCCCTGTATGGACAGATGTCACTCACACCAGTGACTTTCTGTATCATGCTGTCAGTGTAGGTGCAGGCTCAACTTGGTTTCCATTGCCAGTTCTCACCACATGAGGTCAGGATTTGCACATCAGATGATAACAATCTGTCAAAACAACATGCACCAGACACCCCAGGTACACTTCCACATGTCACAGAACATGCATGTGGGACTTGTGCACATCCCAGACACTGTCCATGTTATGGAATATAGAACACATACATGGCAAGCAATGCACAGCACTGGCCACCCACAATAGTAACCCCAGATGAGTGCATGGTGAATACAGTACCCATCTGTGTGGGCCAATCCAGAGATTACACCCCTGAGCCACACTGCAGACCATTGTCATGTGGCCTGATGCAAAGGTATACTCTTTACCTAGCCTTGTACAGCCTTCTGGCACAGTCAACCACTACACAACTGTGAAGCAATGCACCCATGCATGTCACTACTGGCAAACCTGTGTCTGTGTGTGTGTAGAGTATAATGATTTGGATGCCATTCACACTCACTACACCTCCCATTGGCCTACTGAAAAATGCCTTCTGATGTCAGACACCTAGACATACCCTTTGCCCATATATCAGCCTGATAACCTCTGTGGTGCATGTGATACCTGCGTAAAAGTGTAGTGTAGCAAACTAGTTAGTTAGGAATTCTAATCCTGACCCTGCCAACTGTGATAATGTGTGTGAGTCCCTGAGAGAGTGTGGCTGGGTCATCCTTGACAGCTGTTCTTGTGGACAGGCACATATACTACACCTACCTTATCCCTCCTTTATCACTATTGCTGATGTCAATTACAGTCAAATATGCCATTGGACAACTCTCCAACATGTGCGTTCTGTGCCGCATGTAATAACTGCATAGAAATGTAATAGCAATACATAGTCAGGCAGGGGTTTGAAACCCTGTACTGGTAAGTGTGTGACACAAGCATTCTTAGCTTTTACTCTCCTACCCCCTCTTTGTCTTACTTTGTCTCTGTCTGTCTCTCTCACTCCCTCTCTGGTGGATGTGGAGAAGTATATCTGCTTTGTTTAGGCAGCAGTTTGTGTTTTGTAATGCATGCTCATGATCAGCTGATGGCCTGTGCATGAATTGCAGTCCCCCACTAGTTGACTGCATGTGGAAAATCTGTGGTAACAGTCCCATAGCCAATTGCATGGAAACGCATTCCTATAACTAGGAACATCATATGGCCTTTTCTTTCACTGTGAGCAGGACTTCATGCTGGTGTTTGGCAAACAGCATCACATATGGTAGTGGGATATGCCTCTAACAGCATACACTGTGAAGACAGGCCAACAATCAGGAGGGGGATGTTCCAGACATGACTACAGAATGTAAGTCTTGCTCTTCTGCATTTGAATTAATGTTGGTTTAACAGGGTTTGTGTGGATATGGCTGGTCTACATGGTTTAATACCTGTTGTGACTGTGTTATGTGGTTGAGGAAACTCCCAGCTGTAGGGCTATCTGCAGACTGGCCAGTGTTTGTAGTCTTACTTGTGCTGTGTTATTCACATATTACCTATCTTTAGAACTGCAGAAGCATAGTCTGAGGATTGCAGTCAGTACATGGTGACAGTCA